>NC_143140.1:18010000-18315000 GCF_059928025.1 Delphinapterus leucas | reverse complement strand
ATAATATTTAAGAATAATTCATCACATATAGACTGCTGAGAGAAAGCCTAAGATACTTTTCTCTGCAGCTATAGATAAGGCTCTTTTGTGAGTGAAAGGAAATGACTGATTCTTGTCAATTGTGGGGCTGGGCCTTTTCAGAAGTGATGAAATACAGGAAGGAATTCTAGTTCTGGCTAACCAGGAGTCTGGTAATTTTCCAGAGATGTTTTCTTTGTCAGATAAAACAAAAAGAGAGGCCACCCTATTTTATATTCAAAGTTTTAAAACCCTCCAATTGTACGTTCATTCAGACTCAGTATACAATTAAAAAATTTTTTTCTTATTTCATGGCAGTTCCCTGATCTAGTCTCGTTATTTTTGTTTTTTTGTTTTTTTTCTGGAAACCTTTTCCAGGTCTGCTGTTATCTTCCTTGAAAAATATTAAGCAGAACTCCATAAAATATTTCACCATGGTTTTAGGCTAGAGTAGAATAATATTTTTCTATTTTGCCACAGTTGTAATATTTTCCTTAAACTTTTGGTTACAACATCACTGCAGTGACTCCAACAGAATCCGCTTTCTTGAATTCTAACATTTTGTGAAATCATTTAGAAGAATTTTCAGTTGGTCTGGGTAGATTTGTCCTAGTAGAATGAAGAGGTTTCACATAAACAAAAACCTTAGTTATTTTGAGGATTTTATGAGTGTAGATAATGAGAAGTGAAAAATCATTTAACATGGCTTGCTGCATAAATAGGATTATGAAAATGAAAGAAAATTGTAAAGAAAATTTAAGGGCAAACCTAGGAACATTTATTAACAGTGTGTGCTGTTAGAATGAACGATAATCTCCTGAGAAATGTTTGAACGTTTCATGAGTTGGGATATTTATAACTAGACTTAACCAAGTAAGTAAGATAAGCAGAGGGAATAATCTGGCTCTGATAGGGAATATACTAGTTGATTTGATGGGTCTTTTGCATCTTAAAATTCACATAACATGTTTTCTTTTGCCTCTGGTTTTGGGTGCTGTGGGTATTGTCATTTATGTATGAAAGAAAGAATCAGGACAGTTCCATGCTCATGTTCTGGAAGCCCCACTTGCAGTGGGCTTTTTGCCAGGCCACACTGGAAAAAGTAGGCTTTCTGTAATTTTGTGCTTTCCTTTTTGCTATGCCATATAGTTATAGTTCTATAAAGTAATTAAAAAATGGAAATTATATAAAGAAAATTATTGTGGTATCTCAACCTGTGCATTGGGTAGGTTCTTGAAAAAGAATATAAATAAAATAAAACCAGGAACAAACAGGAGGTGGATGGATACTTGAGAAGCATAGGAAAGATGCCAAAACCTAATTTATGCAGAAAAGAAGTTTTTGTTGGTGGTAGGGATGGAGAGTATTGTGACCAACATTGAATCATAACATGGAAAGACAAATCTGAAAGGAGGCACGAGCAAGGGTGAGACTGCTACGTTAAATTCAAGGTCAAGATTTGCAGGAGCTAATGAAGATGGCAGCTGGAACAGGTGTTTAATTGCTGAGGACTTTTTTCTTTGTCCTTTTTTACTTGTTCAAAGGCTCTAGAAATACTTGTTAGTTCAGTATAAATTACTCAAAATTATTATAAATATTTTCTGATTCCTAGGATATTGCTCATCTGACAGTACACTGTTTATTGCCCAACATATGGGGAGGAAAAGGAAGAAGAGAGATGACCATAGACCTAAAAGTGGGAGGTTTGGAATAAAATTTGGTCTTTCTTTTCTTCACACCGTAGTCAGAAAATTCCATGCAAAGTGTTGCTGACAAATTACTATGCAAGGAAAAGTAAATGTATTTCATGAACTATGTTAGGATGATTTATTTATTAAATAGAAGAATCTGTGCCCCAAATAACATTGATTCAAAAAAAAAAAGAAAAAAAACCAAAACAGTTCTAAATCTGATGTGAATCTTCAGTTTCTTTACACCATTTTCTTGAGGAGCACTTTCTTCAAAGGATATGCATTGGGACGAAGCAAAAGCATTCTTGGCTTCATTCAGAAAGTTTGTTATTTACATGTCCCAGCCTTCTTTGGCTGGTTTAATAATGAAATTGATATAAGAGATTAATAGGAGAAAAACAAATTTAATTTTATACATACAGGAGTCCCATGAAAATCTGAGACCTGAATGGCAGCCAGGTAATTGAAGCTTATATAAAACCTTGAGCTAAGGAAAGGGGTATGGGTCTGGGGATACAAGGGGGAGGAAGGCCGTTCACAGGAAGGCAGAGGAAATGTTTGAAAAACTAATGTTGCCTTATTACAGATTATGTTTCTTAGGTAAAATGTATCTCTCTTCCTGGTATAGGCCCTCTTTCCAATGTAAATTTAGGCAGTTGATGGGGAGGAAAAGAACTTTACCTGAGTCTGCTGGGTTTTGATTGCCTTTAGTTCAAAACAATCCACATGCCAAAGTGGCATATTTGTGGTCATGTATTCTGCCTCCACCCCCAACTAACTATTAAGAAGCCTACAGGGGCTTCCCTGGTGGCGCAGTGGTTGAGAGTCCGCCTGCCGATGCAGGGGACACGGGTTCGTGCCCCGGTCCGGGAAGATCCCACATGCCTTGGAGCGGCTGGGCCCGTGAGCCATGGCCGCTGAGCCTGCACGTCCGGAGCCTGTGCTCCGCAACGGGAGAGGCCACAGCAGTGAGAGGCCTGCGTACCGCAAAAAAAAAAAAAAAAAAAGCCTGCAAAGTGCCAGATGCCTTTCTGTTATCTGCCTGCTACTCCTGTGAGCACAATGGACAGAATTTGGCCAACTCTGACTAAATGTTTATTTACTATTGTTCAACTCTGGGACTTTTAACACATTAAGTCTGTAATGGTCCCTGTTCAGACTACATCCTGTTTTCATAACCTGTATCCTTAATAATTAGCCCTGTTGCTTCTCAGAAAGATTTTTAAATGAGTCATCATTTTACAAGGTCTGCAGCAGGTTAATTATTTTGGGAAGAGTAGTTTTGCTTAGCAACCTAATTTCAGTTGCTGTGTGAGTTTTGCAAGAGTGCCTATGGAAGAAGACAGATGAATGAATTTCTCCAACTCTGTAGTATGAAGTGAAAAAACATGAATTTAGAAAACATTTGTAAAACTGTCTGGGTCATCTGCTTTCCAAGGTGGCCCCTTCACTTCCAATTTGCATGTGTTTAAGAACTTAGAAAAAAGCCATATAGAGAGTAAGTATTTAGGGTCACACCTGGGTTCAAATTCTAGCTCTTCTATTCCCTAGGAGTAGCTGTGTGATCCAGAAAAAGATATTTAATCTCTTTAAACCTCAGTGGCCTCATTTGTAAAACTGAGAATAATAGCACCCACTAGGGTTGATGTGAATATTAATTTAATTGAGATGTTGTATATAAAATGCTTAGCACACTGTGTAGCACTTAAGAAACAGTGAGAGCTGTTAGAATACAGAAGAGTATGAATGTCACTAAATGTGGTACATGAGAGTCTGTTCCTGTCTGGACTCTATCTCCTACTAAGTAGAATAAAGTGGTTTAAAGTGGATATTATTGAGGGCAGGCTTGGTTACACTATTGAGAAATTATGTTTTTCTCCTTCTTACATGTTGTCCAATTCCTTTCTAAAACATTTCTTGACTAGTTTGCTATCTCTGAGTACTTTTGCAATCCTGAGATAGAACAGGTGCTGACGGCTGACTTTGTTGTGGAGGTGAAGATAGGTAAATGCCACTTTCTGTGTGTTCGCAAATATACTTAAGTGCATGTAATATATAGATAGATATGCATTTGTCCTATTTTACAAATATCCTAATGCTATAGATCCTATAAAAGATACAGGAAATCCAGGGAAAAAAGACACAAGCACATGCTAGAGTCAAACACAAATGTTGTGTATGATTAACTTTTAGACATTACCATCTTACTTCCCGTGCCTTGGGAAATATTGCCTGGAACTTCCATTAACGCATGATCTAAACTGAAGTTGTTAAATCAATATTTGATGTACCATCCCAAAGAGCCTTAAGATCTAACAGAGAAAATTATTTCAGATCAAAGAAATTCACGTGTGGCATGGAGTCATAGGGAGTCACAGTTCAATTTGGGAAGCCCATGTGTCTTAGTCATGATGTGTAACATGTCAAGAGTTAAATTTGAAACTGTGGGAGGAGGAAAAGAAATTTTCCCTTTACCCTTCTAAGATTCTTGGCTGATATAACCCTGTAATAAAAATACAGATTAGTAGGAGAAAACAAACAGAAGTTTAATAACATGTATACCTCCGGTATACACGGGAGAGACCCAGGAAAACCACGTAACTCTCTGAAATGGCCCAAGCCATCACCTTAAATACCAGCTTCAGCTAAAGACAAAAGAAAGATGTCAGGAGTTGGGGAGCCACTTATGAGAGGTTATGAGGAAACCACAGTAAACAAGGAGAGCATCGTAAGTGCAGATTTAAGTCATTGCCTTCTGCATTGATAAGAGTTTCTACAGATTTTAGAGTCATCCTTCTGTTCCTGGTACAGCAAGGGAGACACCCTTACAGAGATTTCCCTTATAAATGTAAATGTGTCTTAAAAAAGCGTAATTTCTACCCAGGTTTCAGAGCTTCACATGTGTCTGCTGTTTCTTAAAAATAATGAGCTTAAAGTAATCAATATGCCAAAGAGGCATATTCAGGGTGGTGTTTTGTGCTGACATTCAAAACCTTCTATTCGTCTCGTCCTTTTTTTTGGCTTGGGATTTAAGTCAGCCCACTCTGCCACAAACAAGCTGTGAGAAAATACAGTAGGTCTGCTCTAAAGTGCTCTGGCTTCCATTACAAAGAAACATTTATTCTTTGTTCACCAGCAAAGCACAAAAATGCTCTAAAATTTCAGGAACTAATCACTGAGTAAACCAGAAAACACGGCGCTAGTATTAAGGACCACATTTTCAGTTTATAGTGTTCAAAATTAGGGTGCTATAGAAAGTTCACACACACACAAAAGGGTCCATCTGGTTGTAAGGGTTCAGTTCAAAAAAGGAGCGTGAATGTAGATTTCAAGATTTGTTAGAAGAATTGAATGTTCACTATCTAAAAGGAAACATCACACTGTATTTATTTTTCTATTATAAACCTAGTGTTTTGAAAAGCTTTCCTTGGTTTCTTAACTATGGTTGGGTTCATAAAGGAAATTTACTTTCAGAAAACAAGTCTCTGTATTTTCTCTGGAATGAGTAATGAAAATCTTGCTGCTTAGCTGTTCAAGGGAAAGACTATTTATACTGTGAGTTTTAAATAAGCCCATGCACTAAGCTACTCTATTTAAGGGTTTAGGCGAATTTTGTGGTACCGCCCCCAGGATATTAGAGCTATCTTCCCTGAACTTGGAGGCTTAGCCTTTGAGCTCAGTGTGTTTGTTTGTATCATACCTGTTAGTCAAGTTCTTTTGCTCAGAGATTGACACAGCCTCTGCAAAGCATTCAAAATGGAATGACTCAAACGTGCTCCCCATGGGACAGATTAACTGCTGTTTTGTCTTTTTTCCTTTACTTTACCTCAAAATATTTTTTAAAATTTTGATTTTGAAATTGATCTGTTTTCTCCCAATTCTTTGTACTCTTGTTCTTATTACTGTAAATGACTGACATTAAAAAACGAAACAAAAACAAAACACCTGCTTTTGAAAAAGAGGCTATGGAAAAATAGAATTCCATATCACTGAAAACTACCCCCCCTTCCCTTGGCTTTTCCCTTTTTCTCTCTCCACTTCAAGCCCCGCCAACCCTCACTCTATGTGGATTTTTCTGCACATTGTGACTTCCAACTTGTTCCTGGCAGGGTTTGAGGTTTGCATTTTCTGATAGACAATTTAGAATCATTTAAAAAAAATAACCTTTTTATTTTACAAAAGCTTTAGATTCACAGAACTATTGCAAAGATAATACTGGGGGTTCCCATACACCCCACCCCCAGTTTCCTCTGTAATTAACACCTTAGTGTGGTACATTTGCTATAATTAATAAACCAATACTGCCACATTATTATTGACTAAAGTCCATGTTTTATTCATAGTTCCTCAATTTTTCCCTAATGTCTTTTTTCTGTTTCAGGATCCCATCCAGGATGCCACATTATGTTTAGTTCTCATGTGTTCTTAGTCTTCTCTTGGCTGTGACAGTTATTCAAATTTTCCTTGTTCTGATGACCTTGATAGTTTTAAAAATTACTGGTCAGGCATTCTGTAGAGTGTCTCTCAGTTGGGATCAGCTTGATGTTTTTCTCATTGTTAGACTTGGGTCATGTTTTGGAGAAGGAAGATCACAAAGGTAAAGTGCCATTCTTATCACATTCTATCAAAGATACTTGATAGAATCAGCAGTGCTATCAACGTGACCTGGCCTTGCTGATGTTCACCTTGATTACTTGGCTTGAGATGTTTGTGAGGTTAGAATCACATTTCCATCTTTTCCTGAAGATGGTCAAAGTATTTTCCTGTAGTTTTTAATGACACGTTCATTAAAGCTGTAAGGAAGCTAACTTGGGACTGATCTTTTGGCTTTTCTTTCTTGGTGATGTTGTAAAGCTGCTATTAGTTTCTAAGTAGTTAGACAAAAATAATTTCAGTGGTGGTAAAAACATCTTATCTTTTTTCACGTGTTGTAGGTGGGAATGAGATCCCGAAACCAGGGTGGTGAAAGTTCATCCAACGGGCATGTCTCCTGCCCCAAGTCCTCCATCATCAGCAATGCTGGTGATAAAAGTCTCTCGGAAGATACAAAAAAGAAGAACAAATCAAATAGAAAGGAGGAAGATGTCATGGCCTCAGGAACTGTCAAACGACACCTAAAACCATCTGGAGAAAGTGAACGAAAGAATAAGAAATCCTTGGAGTTATCCAAAGAAGACCTCATCCAGCTACTGAGTATAATGGAAGGGGAGCTGCAGGTAGAGTCCAGTTTTTTCAGTTGTTTTGTCTCTAGTCTGAAGGTATAAGATAAGAGATTATGAACCAGTCTACCTCACTGGATTATGAACTTCACGGGGAAAAGGACTGTCTTCCTTACTCATTCCTGCATCCCTAGTGCCTGGCACAAGTTTGCACTGAATACGTTTTTTGTTGAATGAACGAATAAATGAATAGATGCTGATTCTAACATCAAGCTTCTCTAGAAGCAGAAAATTTCTTCATGACATAATTTTGATAATAATTTAACACCTAGTAGTGGGTAATCAATGAGAACATCTAATTTAGCCCTTGACTGTGGTTGCAAACTGTGAAAAGGTCATGATTATTAGAAGGCAGAGTTAAGATCAATTGCTACTTTTGCTTTTTTCCAGAAGGTAGAGTAAAAGAGAGATAAAGAGGTAGAGGGAGAGACAGAGAGAAAAAGGAAACTTTGTTTAAACCAGTCTTACTCTTTTCTCTCTTTTTTGTGACTTTCAGCTTTAATTTTCTACAAGGTCATAGGAGTTGAGATGCACTCAAATCAGCAGAGCATTGTATTGTGAAAACTTGATACTTTCACAAAGCATTTTCAAGTCTATTATCTCATTCGATCTCAGTAATAATGTGGGTATCATTATCTATAATTTATAATGAGGAGACAGGCCCAGAAGGGTTAATGGGTTGTCCAGATCTCATCTTAGGCCCCCTGATTCTTGGTCCAGGGCACTTTCCACTGTCAATCCCCACCAACCTTCTGTGGCTACCAGGTCCCTCACTAAGAGAATGTTTTTTGTTTTTTGTTTTTTTTTTTTTTTGGCGGTACACGGGCCTCTCACTGCTGTGGCCTCTCCCATCGTGGAGCACAGGCTCCGGACGTGCAGGCCCAGCGGCCATGGCCCACGGGCCCAGCCGCTCCGCGTCATGTGGGATCCTCCTGGACTGGGGCACGAACCCGTGTCCCCTGCATCGGCAGGTGGACTCGCAACCACTGCGCCACCAGGGAAGCCCTAAGAGAATGTTTTTAAGGATCCAAGAGGGAGCTGGGATTCTTCTGAGTTTCTGAGCTTTGGACAGTTATATTTCTCCAAGTGGGGAAAGGATAACTTTTTTTTTTTTTTGAGGAGAGGATGATTTAAGAGTGAGGTTGCTGTTTTCCTTTTTGTTTTTGTTAGGTTCTCAACTTGCATAAGCCTCTAGGGGAATACCAAAAATTGAATGAGATGAAGCCTTTGTTTGGTGCTGTTAGCATCAGACATATTACTTGCAACCTACCCTCAATTAGGGGGATCTGATCTGTTCCTGTTCTAATCTGTGAGTGCCTACAGATAAGGAAACCCCTGGGGTAAAGAGAAATAGAAAACATGCAAAACTCAAATTAAAAACAAACAAGTGTGATTGAGCTTACCGTCGTTTATAGGCTGAGAAAAATCACCTTTGCATTTCACAGCAGAAGATGAAAATTTCCAGAGCACCACCATTACTAAAAATAGCTTCACCACTGCCAGAAATGTGGTTATTGTTCTATTAACATTTATTGTTTAAGGAGGCAGAGTATATTAGTCCAATTTTTTAAGCTGCTCCCAGCCTACAGCTATTGACCTGAGTGGAAGGTACAACATTGACCTAAGAAATCTTCACAAAGCACTTGTCATCAGCTTATTTCCTCCAGGCATGGTGGCTTGTGTGAAGCCTGTGGCTCTTCTAGACTCTAATTTCTGTAGAAGGATGTCATATCATGGTAGATTGTGGACCGTATTTAAGATTCACATGGCTTTTATGTTCATGGTGTTTCCAGATATGGTTCCAGAGCCTAGGCATGCAAACTACAAGCCCATACACCCGGGACATTAAAGAAATTAAGTAGAAGGCACCAAAGAAATGCATTTTGCTCTTCCTTAATCTTTGTGAATACAGGATACCTTACCTTCCAAAATAGATGTATTCCTGAGCAGCAATACATAAGGAAAGAGTGTAAGATATTTGTAGGGGAGGCAGTGGAGAAATGAAGGACCTGATATTATAAGGAATTTCTTGGTGAGTTCATTTGCAAAGCAAATAATCCATCCCCCCATATATTTATATGCACACACATACATATGTAAGTATCTGTACTTGTAAATGCAGATTTTGCAATACTAGATTTGTTAAAAACGAGACTGTTCCTATATTTAGAGGAATATTTATATTTCCCATATTTACATTTCATCGTCACAGGAGGGTGTGTGTGTGTTGTAGCTAAGAGTGGGAGGGAGTCGGCATTAGCAAATGTGAGTGGGCTGGTGAAAATGTGACAGCTATGGGCCAGGTTTGCCACAATAGAGACAAGCAAAAAAAAGTCTATCTAAAGATCTGGCACTGAGAAGAGAGACAGAGAGTTTAGGTACCCTCGGCTCAGGCCTATATGCTCTTCAGCCTGACATTTACGAGCATTTAGTGAGTTGTCTCCTGGACCTCAAAGGCCACCTATCACCTCCCTTTATGGAGCAGCTGTGTTATGACTCAAATACCCTTCCTCTGCATGTGCTGTTCCGAGGTTCTATAAAGTATCAGGGCTGACAAGCAGCTTTGAGGTGTCTATCCACCTCCTTTATATTTCAAGTGTGAAACTGACACTCAGACAAGTTATGTGACTTGCCCAAGGTCACACAGCAATATAGTTAACATTTGCTCCAGATCCAGATTCTGTGTCCCTTCCTTTATAACACCTCCACTCGGGGGATGTGCAGGGGTGGGCTCTAGGACCTTTATATTTATTCTTCGTCTTCAGGATTTCTTTGAAGTAGCCTCACTCTGTGAACTCCAGGGCCAAAGCCATTTTGTGAAATGATGAGATTTTTTTTTTTTTTTTTTGCGGTACGCGGGCCTCTCACTGTTGTGGCCTCTCCCGTTGCGGAGCACAGGCTCCGGACGCACAGGCCTAGCGGCCACGGCTCATGGGCCCAGTCGCTCCGCAGCATGTGGGATCCTCCCGGACCGGGGCACGAACCCGCGTCCCCTGCGTCGGCAGGCGGACTCTCAACCACTGCGCCACCAGGGAAGCCTGAGAATTTTTTAGGTAAGAGAAAGTGAGGAAGGTTTCTTTCACATCAAGGAAGTGGACCATGACCTGAGCCTTGCATTTTGGTGTGATCTGGATCTTGAGAAAACTGGGGAGGCGGGGAGGAGTGTCACATGGCCACGGGCTGGGCACCACGCAACCCTGGGGCTTCATATTCACTGTTCTATGAGGGTCAGCCTTGTGGGGGACTGGAACCACGGGTCAAAATCAGGAGGGTGACACACAGAGAAAAAGGCTTATAATATTGGAGAGGTGAGACCGAGATCAAGTCTGCCTGTAGGAGATACCCTGGGAGTGACTTGGGGGGAAACTAGAAGATGGAGGTTCACTCAGGCTCTTCATGCCAGTTTTCTTTTTCCTAGGCTTCTTTTTGATCTCACTCATTCTCCATAGCCAGGGTTTTGGACATTATAGACAATTCTCTGTGTTTTCTGGTACCAGTACTCTGCCATCTTTGGAATCTGTTGTGTGATCTGTGGGAATTTGTTGAACCAACATTGTAGACAGAATGACCTTTGACCTTTATTGTTAGCATTGGCTTTTTGCAAAATTTGCAAATTGGCTGGTTTTTTGTTTGTTTTGTCTTGTTTTGTTTTTGCCAGTGAGGTGTCCAGTGAACTCTTGAAGTTCACCTTCACGACATGCATTAGAAATGGAGTTGCTCCTCCCAGGGATTTTTGCATTGTAGGGAGTCTTGTCTGGAACTGGTTACGTCATGCCCTTGGTCTTGGAGAGTGACATCTTCCAGACTTTTCAAGCCACACCTTAGCAGATGCAAGCTCCTCATTTCAGCACAATTACTGGCCGGCATTGCCTGCATAGAAGCAGCTGGGATGGTTTCCATGATTACACTTCTGTCCTTGACTGCTTCCAGTAACAAGTACTTTCTAATAAATTGGAACATTTTTACTCTCTGGGTGAAAAACTGCTTACATATTTCTTAGACTAAACTGAAAATAATGAAATAGTACACCCAGACCATCACTTGGGCATCATGATTAATTTCCCCTTGTATTTGTCCAAAAATAGTGCTTTCAAGAAGCCAGTCAATTTGGCTGAAGTAAAAACGACAAAAGTTCAAAGGAAATGGTACTTACATCAAAAAGCCGTAACACAGAATACTTGGCAGAAGGATATTCTTGTAGAATAATTCAAAAGCAGGATACTAATAGATTCATTTTCTTGACGAAAAAAATATCTAGCTCTTTTATATAGTAAATTCCCTTGATATAGCCACTCAAATACATATTAGAAAAACCAACCTCAAATTGACTTTCATCATGTTTTCCTTTGTCCTTATAGTTAGTTCTCTTCTACCTGTGTGTAAGGAGGCTCAGAGAAAACAAGATAGTAACTCTACAGTGCGCTACCATTCCACTGGGCTTTGGTGTTCGCCAGGCTGAGTCAGAGGCAGAGTCACTACACAGTGAGAAATCTTCCTTCATCTGGGTGACCGGCAGAAGGAGTTGTTGTATTCCAAAGATAATTTATGAAACAGATAATATTGTTACTGAAAGCTCAGCTTCTCTGTACACTAGTGCCGAATCGAATCTCGGAGACAGCGTTGTGGGTGAAGTAGAAAAGGAGAGCTTTATTACTTTGTCAGGCAAAGGGGGACACAGCAGTCTCCTTTCTCCAAAACCCATGAGGGGTTGTGTCCCAACCCAAGAGGATTTGATAAGGAGTTTTACAACAGTACTTCCCAAGGATGGAGTTGTTGGCAAGATTAGGGTGTGTGCAGGGTCTCAGGTGGTCGGCCTCCTAATCTTTTATTTATTTATTTATGGCTGCATTGGGTCTTGCTGCATGCTGGCTTTCTTTAGTTGCGGCGAGCGGGGCTACTCTTTGTTGCAGTGCACGGGCTTCTCACTGCGGTGGCTTCTCTTGTTGCGGAGCACGGGCTCCAGAGCACAGGCTCAGTAGTTGTGGCACATGGGCTTAGTTGCTCTACAGCATGTGGAATCTTCCCAGACCAGGGCTCGAACCCGTGTCCCCTGCATTGGTAGGCGGATTCTATTTTTTGCCATACGCAGGCCTCTCACTGTTGTGGCCTCTCCCGTTGCGGAGCACAGGCTCCAGACGCGCAGGCTCAGCGGCCATGGCTCATGGGCCCAGCCGCTCCGCGGCATGTGGGATGTTCCCGGACCAGGGCACGAACCCGTGTCCCCTGCATCGGCAGGCGGACTCTCAACCACTGCGCCACCAGAGAAGCCCGGTAGGTGGATTCTTAACCACTGCACCACCAGGGAAGTCCCCAGTCTCCTAATCTTGATGAGCTTCTCTTGTCCCTTTAATCTTGCCTCAGGTGGCTTCGTGGCTGCGCCTCCCTTGATTAGCAACTGCTTGAATTTGCCCTTTGGAGCTCAGGGAAGGTCACGGAGGCTGGAGTCTTGCCTACAAGAAACGGGGAACAAAAAAGGCCTCCATGCCTAGGAGCCCCACAAGGCCCCGCTCTGTTTCAATATGCCTGTGGATTGTTAGAAGTTTCCTCTGTTCTCTCCTTTTGGGGCTCCTAGCCATTTTCTTTAATATTGTTCACTAGTTTGTTTTTTTTTCTTTTTTAACCTCACTACTACCTACTATAGGTGAGTCCTCTGTCCACTCTTTTTTCTCACCAAGAGAGTCTATTCATTCTTAAGGCATTAATTAATTCAAAATTGATTGATTTTCCGATATTTAAGAAACTGGAGGTCTGAAAAATGCAAAGGTGAGTAATACTAATACTCATAGCTAAAATCTGATGAGCTCCAACTATGTGCATGCGTGGTTTTCGGCACCAGCTATTACAGCAGTCATGAAGAAAGAGCTCCCAACCTGTAGGACAGATGAGAATGTACAGGAATGAATATTTTGTAGGGTAACTGCAATGCAAACTATGGGAGTACAAAGGTGGGAAAGACTGTGAAAATCTCAGGAGAGGAGTGGAGGAAAGTTTCACTGAAGAATTGGACCTTGAAGGATTGGTAGGTCTTGGACACGCAGAGAGGAGCTTTGGGACCACCCTGAGCAGAATCAAACACTGAGCGGGTGGAAAAGTATGGGTCGTGTTCATCAGTGAACAGTCTGCCTTCTGTGGAGAAGTATTCGGTGGAGGGAAAACTGCACCTCCATTTGGAGGCCACAAATAAGACATCCGAAAAACAACCGTCAGCAGGTGTGAAGAGGTGGAGGATGCAGAATCCAAGGGAGTCAAGACTGTCAAGAAGGACAGAGAGGTTGCTTCAGTCCAACCAGCAGAGAGTTTCAGTTGAATATGACTGAAGAGTGTTTGTTGGGTTTGTGGGTCCAGAGGTCATTGGGAACATTTGCCAGGGCAGTTTCAGTGAGTGTAAGCCTACTGTCAGTGGTTGCAGAAGTGAAGGGAAGTTAAAGAACTAGAGGAATGGGCTTCCCTGGTGGCACAGTGGTTGAGAGTCCGCCTGCCGATGCAGGGCACGCGGGTTCGTGCCCCGGTCCGGGAGGATCCCACATGCCGCGGAGCGGCTGGGCCCGTGAGCCATGCCCACTGAGCCTGCGCGTCCGGATCCTGTGCTCCGCAACGGAAGAGGCCACAGCGGTGAGACGCCCGCGTACCGCAAAAAAAAAAAAGAACTAGAGTAACATGTTCTAGTGAAAATCCAGGAATTTAGAAAATCTTTTTTTGTCTGGAAGGGTTAATCAGATTTTTTTTTTTTTTTTGAACACAGCCGAAGAAGCTAAATTTCCCTTTTGTTTAGCATAGCAGTAAATCATTTGTCTGGCACAGAGTATGTCCTTAGTACATTTGATGACTTCCTGCTTTGAAATCACCATGCTGCTTTTCTCTATTTGGGGGCTTTAAGTGAAACATGGGAGTATTAAAAAGTAAAAGGCTAAAACAGCATAACTTGAATGCCAGGTACTGCAGGGAAGTGTTGTAGAACCCAGATGGTTTGGAAGTTGACCTTATTAGTGTTGACTCTGAGCCTTTGTTTACTCCCTGTCTGTGTATTTCCTGCTTTCTGGGGCTGTTGTGATTACTACACTCAACCGATGTAGATGTTATTTGGAAAACTTTAGATAATGAAGGGGGAGAAAAATAGGATGGTAGCTAGAAGGAAACTCAGGTGAAGGGAGTGTTTTTAATGATGAAAGAGACTTTACGTGTTTTTGTGTTAAAGGGTTATAGAACCAAAAATGAGCAGGGTCAAAGATATGGGAAAGAGCAAGGATTTTTGATGAAGCAATGTCTTGAAGGAGGCAGGGGGAGGGAATCAAAGGTATGGTTTTGTTGCAGGAAGGGGGACCTCTTCCAGAGCCCGAGCGTGGGCTCTTGTCTAACACCCGGAAATGAATTGTCCGAGGAGACACGTGTGCCGACAAAGCAAGAGACGTTATTGGAAAGGGGAGCCTGAGCGGAGAGCAGCAGGGTAAGGGAACCCAGAAGAACTGCTCTGCCATGTGGCTCGCAGTCTCGGGTTTTACGGTAATTGGGTTAGTTTCTGGGTTTTCTGTGGCCAATCATCCTGACTCAGGGTCCTTCCTGGTGGCGCACACATCACTCAGCCAAGATGGATTCCAGCGAGAAGGATTCTGGAAGGTTGGTAGGACATGTGGACTGGTGTCTCCTCTCTCCTTTTGACCTTTCCCTGATTCTTCCAGTTGGCCGTAGCTTGTTAGTTCTGTGTTCCTTACCAAGACCTCCTGTTGTAAGAGAACTGATGCAAGTGGTTCCTATCTTGCCTGACCAGGGCGGGTGGTTTCGTTCAGTGGTTCTCCTCACAGTCTGGGGGCTGACCTTGGTTTTGCCCTTGAAAAGGAGGGAGAGCCTTCATCTTCTGTGACAGAGAGAAGGAGAAAGAATGGGTGGGGATAAATATACCGTTTGTAGAGGAAGGTGGGCAATTGAGGGAGATCTCCCCAAAGCCTCGGCTTTCTCAGCAAGGAAAAGACAAAGTGATATTCTGCTGAAAATAAGGAGATGGGACCAAGCAGTGGTCTTAAGGATAAAGATGTACATGCTGTATTGCTACCGAGGGGAATGTCGAAGGAAGGAGACCGTGGACAAATAGGAACATTAATGAGTAGAGTTGAGGACTCAGCCAGCAGAGACACCGTGTGTGTGCAGTGGCAGCAGTCTGTCTAGAAGCCTGAGTGTACAGGGGAGATATATTTTATAGCTCTGGATCTGGGGTTGAAGTTGTCCCAGTGGGTGCAGTGAAAGGACAGAAATGAAAGAAAGTGGAGTGTATTGGTGAGACAGTGCCCAGCAAGGAAGCGACATCCATGGGAGCGTGGGCCGGAGAGGGCTGGAGGGACCTGAAGCTGGACTTTTTGTACTTACGTTTTCTGTGTGGTGTGGTTTTAACTAATGCAAGGTCTCGGGTGCGGTCCTGGGAGTGGAAGTGAAGGCAATTAGAATTAATGAGGTCAAGGAATGGTAAAGTGAAGATATTGGCTAAGTCGTGAATGTTGACACCTCCTAGGATGATGGCAGGATTTGGAGTGGAGAGCAAGTCTGTATCATTTAGTAAGTATGAGGGCTGGGGAGCAGAAGCTCAATAGATAATTGCTACCAGACGATTTCAACGAAAAATGCTTCTCTGATCATGTCATGCTGGTGCTTAGGAATTTACAAGAGGTCTCTAGACCCTGTCAGATTGAAATCTAAATTGATCAGACTGGTCCGTAAAAACTATTTATTAACAGGCTCCCCACCCACTCACCCCCACCCCCCTACCCCCCCACCCCCACCCCCCCATAGCCATTAACTCTCTTTTTTTGTTTTCCTTAACTTGATCCTGACTATCCAATCAGGCAGTCTCAAATTCTTTCCCAGCCCTGACCTAGACACCCACACGTACAATCTCAAATACTAACACCATCCCAGTGTTTTTTCCCTTAAGCTTCTTTATATGTTTCTTCCACCTTAAGACTACTTACAGGACAGAAATTGGGGATCTTTAGGAAAATTCAGGGCATGTATTTGTCCTTATTCTATCCTATACTCCCTTCATGTACTAGTCAACGTTTCTTTTTTTCCTTTTTTATTAAAGGGTATTTTTTATAGCAGTTTTGGGATCACAGTAAAACTGAGAGGAAGGTACAGTGATTTTCCCCTATGCCCTCTGAACACATGCATAGCCTCCTGTTACTATCAGCGTCCCCCACCAGAGTGAGACATTTGGTACAACTGATGCACCTACACGGACACCTCATAATCACCCAAGGCCTGTAGTTTACCTTAGGGTTCATTTTCAGTGTTGTATACTCTATGGGTTTGGAAAATGTATTATGACATGTATATTCCGTTATTAGCACCTTACAGGGTATTTTCACTGCTCTTAAAATCCTCTGTGCTCCGCCTGTTGATCCCTCTCCCAACCTCTCACAGATTTCTTTTAGGGACCACCAAAGGCTTACCTCCTCTGTGAAGTATTTTCTAATTAATTACTTGCTCCCTGACACTTGTCTTTCTCCTGTCCTGAAATCCTACATTATTTTGGTATAAATATAAACCATAGTTCCCATACATACACATTCCCCGAGTGTTTAATGTACTTACTTATATTTGCTGCCTGAAACAACTTGAGAGAAGGGGTTGTGTCTTCTGCTTCTTTCGTGTACCTCATTGTACCTGGAAAAGGGCTGGACACATCATTGTTTGTCTGCTGGTAACTGATAATTAATCTCAGAAGGTCCTAATATTTGTACACCCTATGAGACAGTCATAAAATCCATTTTTTAATGTCTACAAAAGACTTTGAACTATATAGAGAAAGTGTAAGTTCATAGTATACACAATGTTATTGATTTAACAGTAATGGTCCCAAATGTTTACAGTGATGTTCCTACTACCATACTAAGATTTTACTTTTCTGTCATCTTTAACGAGAAAAGTCATAACTCCACTGGGAATGGTAATAATCTGTTCAGATGGAATTACCTAGAGCAGCCAAGCATGATAGGTTTATCCTACAAGAGTTCCATTTATCACTTTTTTCCTTAGGGATGGGTTTTCTTTTCCTTAATGAGTTCCATTTGTCACACGGTAAGGCTTCTCATGGAATCTCTGTGCTTCGGAAGAATGAGGCTTTTAGTTACTCTGCATGACTTTTTAAATTGATGACTCACCTGCACTTACTATGCTCCATCTTTAGAATCTTGGGCTGAGGTCACTCTGAGCGAGGCTGCGCAGTGAAACCTCATACCACCAAAATGGTCAGCATGCTGAGAACGGTAGGTCTTTGCTAAGTTTAGGAAGCAGCAAAGAGACAGGTTACTTTCTGATTAAAATCAAGACCAGATCTGATTCTTTGTTGAATATGATGCCTCAGAATCTCATGTATCCAGTAGGATTGTCAGTATTTTGGCAGAGAGTTTTGGTGTCTGATTTTCATTGTTAGGCAGAATATTTTTAGTGCTCCTAATAGAATCAGAAAGTTGGCTTCTCTGCACTGAGAATAAGGTACTCATTGGCACTGTAGGCGAGAAGCTTGATTTTACTGAGAAATGTAAAAAAAATTCATAAAGAAAATGTCCCACAAAATAAATCTTTTTATTATTTTATGAAACTTTGGACATGGGGAAATACTATACAGGGGTAGCATGTGAAAGATGCAGAGTCCTCCCATAAATGACTAGAGTCTGTATTTTTTTCAGTGAAAATGGTCTCGTTTACTTTTAGCAAAACAAACCACATTTAAATATCCAACTTATCTATGTAAATATTTCTCAATTATTTGGGCATGTCCGCTTATTACATGGAGCTGTTTTTAAATGAAATTAGACTTTGTACAGATAACTGTTATGAGAAATGTGTGTTAAATGGAGTAAGATTGGGGGCATAATAGATTTGTGATTCCGGGAGAGATGTCAGTTAGAATACTGACAGGTCAGACGCTCAGGGGAGAGGTAAGATCCAGACCTGTGGTGTCCAAAAGAACTTTCTATGAAGAAGAAAATGTTTTATATCTGTGCCGTCCTATATGGCAGCCACTAGCCACATGTGGCTTGTGAGCATTTAAAATATGGCTACTATGGCTGAGGAACTGAATTTTAAACTTTATTTAATAATAATTAATTTAAATAGCCACATGTGGCTAGTGGCTACAACACAGATATAGAGAAACAAAGAGGGCACTCATCCGAAGAGACAGTAGTTAAAGCCAAGGGATAGAAAATAAAAGGAAAAAGTCAAGCCCAAAAAGAGACCCTTAGAGAACAACTATGGTTAAGAGGAGGAGAGAGAAAAGAACTGGTCAAAAAGGAAGAGAGGGGGCTTCCCTGGTGGCGCAGTGGTTGAGAGTCCGCCTGCCGATGCAGGGGACACGGGTTCGTGCCCCGGTCTGGGAGGATCCCACATGCCGCGGAGCGGCTGGGCCCGTGAGCCACGGCCGCTGGGCCTGCGCGTCCGGATCCTGTGCTCCGCAACGGGAGAGGCCACAACAGTGAAAGGCCCGCGTACCGCAAAAAAAAAAAAAAAAAAGGAAGAGAGGACATGATTAAAGAGAAAGGAAGACAGACCAGAACCACGATGTGTTGTGGGTTCCAGGGAGGAGAGAATTTCAGGAAGAAGACATTTAGAGTTGTCAGTGCTGCTGCAAAGTCAGAGGAGGGAAACCGAAAACAGCCGTTTATTGAGCTAGCATTTGAAAGGTGCAGTTTCAAAGGAATGGTGAGTGTTGGTATCAGATTGCTGGTGCCCAGAAGTGCTCGGGCCAGCTTTCCTCTTGTTTGTGGATAGAGAGAGTTGGCAGGGCTGGATATGAGGGAATAGTAGGGGTGGGGGAAGGCTTTTTATTTGTTTTTGACCTTTTTTGGAAGGGAACACCTGAACAGGTTTTCAGGTGTTAGATACAGACGTCTTCCTGAAAAACTCCCTCCCTCCCCTTGCTCCCTTTATCCCTCACAGATACTTCGATCTCTCTTACTTAGGCGATTGAGGTCTTCCCAACTTCTCCCCATCCCCCGAATCTCCATTCTTTGCCTCCCCTTTCTCCCCTTCCCCTTCACTCAGAGAGAAGTTTCCCTTTTTATCAAGGTTATTTCTGTTGACTTGATCGTACTTTCTTCCCAGACTAATTTACACACCTCTTTACCCTCTCCCTTCCCATCCCAAATCTCCCTCTCTCCTCTCCCCGGTCTTTATCCCCAACTTGTTGGGGGCATGGAAACTTTCCATATAAGGGGAGCTAGATTGATCAAAGCTCCTGGGGTTCTTTAGACATGGAATTATGGTCTGTCAGCAAGGTCTTCATCGGCCAGGGAGTCTGGACATGGAATATTTAGGTCACTTATTTTCTAATCTTCTCCTGACTATATGCCTACTTCCCTTCTCTCCTTCCACCCTACTCCACCCTAGATAAATTCATCTCCATCATTTTCTATCTTGTTTGACTATTTTTAACAAAACTTCTACTTGTCCATGTTTTTCTTTTTAAGAACAATTTTAAATTACAGATTCCTAGAGGACAGACTCTGTGAAGCACTTGATAAATGCTTTTTGAAAATTACTTTGTAGTTCCAATTGGTAAATATAAAGGCTTTTTTTTTTTTTTTTAACAAAAAGTGGATTACCATTTTAATTTTTTTCTAAAGTAATGCATGTTAAATCCAGAGACTGGCTTTGGCAGAACCTTCAGCACAGTGACCAAGAGTGAGGCTGTGCCAAGGAAACATCAGGTGGTGGTGAACATTCTGGTTTCTACCTTTCATGGTGTGGGGTTGGCCAAAAAGTTTGTTAGGGTTTTTCATAAGCTCGTATGGAAAAATGCGAACGAACTTTTTGGCCAACCCTATACCTTACCCCTGCATCACTTTATGCATTTTCTTGTTGGATATGTTAGGCCAATATTAGTTGCAGAACCGTCTGTCACCCAGGGACCAGATGGCAACCTGCCCTGAAAACACTGTCATCATAAGCTCTTTCTTGCTGGGTGAAAGGAAGTCTGGAATTTTCTTTAACATGCTCCAGCCTTTCGTCCCCAAAAAAGTTTATGAGGAGGTGAAGAGTGGTTCATTATACTAGTTTGTTCACCTTTGGTGTATGTTTAGAACTTTTTCATAATACAAAATTAGAAAAACAAATAAATGACAATAAAATGGCAGAAGATAATAATGTCTATGTCGCCCATTCGTCCTTCCTGTGCTGCCTACTATACGCCAGGAACTTCACATTTGATTTAATAATCACACTAGCCCTGAAAAGTTAGATGAGGAATAAATAGAGGCTTAGACGGGTTAAGTAAACTCACCCAAGGATGACCTAGTAAGGTGTACCATGCCTTTCTGACCTTAAAGCCAGTGCCTATTGTGTGCCAGAAAAACAATATGCCACTGCTGTTTTTGTAGTCCAAACGGAAGAGCAAGCTCACTGGAAAAGAGAGCTCTGTTCCACAGATAAGGGTCAGAGCATTTATTATTTGCCAACAGAACTTTTTCCATACAAAACAACAAAATTTAAAATTTACAACTTGGAATAATTTTTTGGGTCTCTAAATCACAACTTGAATGAATGTTTAGGCTCCTTTCAATGAAACCGCACTGCTTCTTGGGTGGGATTAAACCCTGCCAAAACTCAGACCGGGACTTGAATCCACTTGCACCTCACATTGGGACTTGAACCCATGATCCCTGACTTAGGAAGGGACTCAAACCCACTGTCTTTTAATTGAAACCGCTCACCTGGTGTCAGGACTTACTTAAGCTCAGGTTCTATTGTCACAGAAAGAATTCAGCGTGAGGCAAAGTGACAGGCAAAGAGTGAGTTTATTAACAATGGACGCTGTGAGAGGTACAAGCAGGCTGGCAAGGGAGCACAGCCCCAAGAACAAAGGGCTACATTTTTATAATCCAAGGAAAAGTAGGGGAGATGTCAAGGCTTACATCATTAGTTCCTCCTTTGACCCTATATGGTCTAACCAGGACTGTCATGGTGCTATTTAAATTATACGTATATTAGCAAAAGGGTGGTGACATATACTAAAATGTGGTAATTCATTTCAAGTTTCTGTGTAATGTCCCCTTTCCCTTTTCACCTATATTCCTGTGTTGGCTACATGCAGAGATGCTACTCTTCAAGGACCATTAACTCCCTGATTGATGTAACAAGATTCAGACCCCATATCTATTGTCTTGTGTTTTAACTATCAGGGTTTGTGGCTTTGAGTGTGTCAGGAGCCTGAACGCACCTGGTCTTCCTTCAGGGTAGTGTAGACTGTTGCTAGGTTACTGGATTCTTTTCTTGAGTGGTTGTTAGCCTACAACAGTTTCCCAAACTCTCTTAAAATTCCCTTTCTGACTGGACAGGTACACATAAAAGTATGAAATTGGAACACTCCCTAACACCATACACAAAAATAAGCTCAAAATGGATTAAAGACCTAAATGTAAGGCCAGAAACTATCAAACTCTTAGAGGAAAACATAGGCAGAACACTCTATGACATAAATCACAGCAAGATCCTTTTTGACCCATCTCCTAGAGAAATGGAAATAAAAACAAAAATAAACAAACGGGACCTAATGAAACTTAAAAGCTTTGGCACAGCAAAGGAAACCATAAACAAGACCAAAAGACAACCCTCAGAATGGGAGAAAATATTTGCAAATGAAGCAACTGACAAAGGATTAATCTCCAAAATTTACAAGCAGCTCGTGCAGCTCAATAACCAAAAAACAAACAACCCAATCCAAAAATGGGCAGAAGACCTAAATAGACATTTCTCCAAAGAAGATATGCAGATTGCCAACAAACACATGAAAGAATCCTCAACATCATTAATCATTAGAGAAATGCAAATCAAAACTACAATGAGATATCATCTCACACTGGTCAGAATGGCCATCATCAAAAAATCTACAAACAATAAATGCTGGAGAGGGTGTGGAGAAAAGGGAACCCTCTTGCACTGTTGGTGGGAATGTAAATTGGTACAGCCACTATGGAGAACGGTATGGAGGTTCCTTAAAAAACTAGAAATAGAACTACCATACGACCCAGCAATCCCACTACTGGGCATATACCCTGAGAAAACCATAATTCAAAAAGAGTCATGTACCACAGTGTTCAGTGCAGCTCTATTTACAATAGCCAGGACATGGAAGCAACCTAAGTGTCCATCAACAGATGAATGGATAAAGAAGACGTGGCACATATATACAGTGGAATACTACTCAGCCATAAAAAGAAATGAAATTGAGTTATTTGTAGTGAGGTGGATGGACCTAGCGTCTGTCATACAGAGTGAAGTACGTCAGAAAGAGAAAAACAAATACTGTATGCTAACACATATATATGGAATCTAAGGGAAAAAAAAAGAGGTCATGAAGTACTTAGGGGTAAGATGGGAATAAAGACACAGACCTACTAGAGCATGGACTTGAGGATATGGGGAGGGGGAAGGATAAACTGGGACAAAGCGAGAGAATGGCATGGACAAAAAAATTCCCTTTCTGTCTTTAAATCCCCTAGTGTGATTTCTAAACTAACTAATAATCCTACTCTATCCCTATCATCAGGAGGCTGCTTTATCTCTTCACCTGCATCTTCCTCTTTTTTTCACGCTTCTCAGTAGAATTATAACATACTGAAAAGTAGAAATCACTTCTAATGAATCCACTCGTGACTGATGCCAATGCCACTGTCAAATTGGTGACTGGAAACATTTTTCATGAAAAGTAAAGTAAAATGTTCACTTTAGGTGCATTTTTCTAGTTTACTAATTCATTTAACATTTTTATAGTTATTAAATGTTTTTAAGAGTAAAATGTAGAACTGCATACCTAGACCATGGTGAATTTAAATTGATGGTGTCCACGTTAGTGAGATGTCACTGTAGCAGCACTGCTTATAACTGCTAGCAGCTTGACATTGTTCACAAATTCCCTGGCCAGCTTTTAAGGTTACTCTTTCTTATTCCCTCCTCTCTTCTGAGCCGTTCTGATGATATCCTGAAACTCACTGGGCGAAGACTTAGTAGGTAAAGAACAGTGGTTTTTTTAGGCACTTCCTTCCTCATCGTCTTCCCTTGTTTCAGCCCCAGTGATCCTCGGGGACCCTTCCTGGTGCAGTGGTGACGGTTCAGGGCTTTGTTCTGAACCTTGAGTGATCTGTGGCATCCTAGGGTTTGCCAGATGGAGTTCCAAATGCAGACAATGTGTGGACTATTTCTGCTTGCAAAGCTAACTGGCCCAGGTGGGATTTGAAATCTGACTTCATAAGCATCACATCAACCAGTCATAGACCAGCCTCAAAATACATGAAGGGCTCAAAGAGACTCAGGTCACACAGCTGTCAACAGAGAATTATTTTTATCCAAACCATCTGTATTTAAAAGAGAAAGCAGGGCACTGATGAGAATTGTTGAAATCATTTCACAGTGATATTAGTGCATGATCAAAAGAAAGGATATGGACTGATTCAAGAAAAGTGTTATCACCTGGGTCTTTTCGGCTCACATGTAATCCTGTCTGTGGACACAGTTTTGTGCTTTGATGATACATATTTTTTTATTGGCAGGAAAGAACTTCTACCACCTTTCCAAACAGCAGCCCCTAATCCCTGGCAGTGCTTACTCCCATGTTAAACATTTCCTGATCAAGGGCCTGAAAGGAAATAAGAAACAATGTGCACAAATTTTAGTAGACTCTGCTCTCCCCCTGCCTTTTAAAAATAGTAATAATGAAAGCACATTTGCAAGTCCAAGGCTCTGTGAGGGATAGCTAATTTATGAGGAAAATCAGTGATAAACCAAACATTTGTATGTCCCTAAGCAGATGTAGGAAACGGTCTAATGGGCTCAAAACCAGCACTGGGACCAATGAAACAGTGTCCCTTGAAGAGCGGTGCTACTGTTTTTGAGCCTTAAGTGGATCAGCCCATTTAAGGCATATTATAACCCCTGCCACCTTGGAATAGTGAAAAAAATTTAATATGTGATATATATATATATGATATAAATTATATACATGTAATTTTTGAAAATTACCAAACATTTTTTTAAACCTGAAAGGCAAGCAATGTATAAGATGAACTGTGTTCTGAAACAATCAAAATGTGCAAGCCTTTTTAAAAAACTGGAATGGAAATTCTTGGCTTTGAGTTTACAAGGGACAATCATTTGAGTGCAGATAAGATTACTGTTGCACGCAGAGTGTGAGCCCAGAGTATTTATCTTTGCAATATCTGACATGACTTTACAGGTGGTTGCAAGGTCTAACATGTCAGCCTCAAGTGCCAGGTATGCTGGCTACAAAAGACCTGGGCAAAGACGTCTCCTGAAAAGAAACTTACACATCCTGACCGAGAGGCACTTCTGGGTCACTGAAGAGTGGAACGCAGGAAGCTGCAAACATTGCCCTCCCTCTCCCCCTCTCCAGAGCTCTAATTGCTTAAGTGGGGAGGGATATAGGGTCCCCTTCTTCACCTGTGCGATAAGATGTAGTGGTTGTAAGATTCCGTCTCCCCCTGAGTCTCACTGCCTTGTGCCACGATCTTCATAGTTTCCCACCGTTGTCCATTACAGCAGAGAGTGGACCAACAACCTGGTCCTGGGGACTTCCTTGGTGGCACAGTGCTTAAGAGTCCACCTGCCAATGCAGGGGACACGGGTTCTATCCCTGGTCCGGGAAAATCCCACATGCTGCGGAGCAACTAAGCCCGTGTGCCACAACTACTGAGCCCGTGTGCCACAACTACTGAGCCCGCATGCCACAACTACTGAGCCTGCACACCTAGAGCCTGTGCTCCACCACGAGAGAAGCCACCACAATGAGAAGCCTGCGCACTGCAGTGAAGAGTAGCCCCTGCTCACCGCAACTAGAGAAAAGCCCACGCACAGCAACGAAGACCCAATGTAGCCAAAAATAAACAAATAAAAAATTAAAAACAAAAAACAACTTGGTCCTTGCTATGGACTATCTACTGCCATATGACAGTTGATTCAACTGACCAGGGAATAATTGACAGGCAATCGTGGAATACCGGCTAGGTAGTAGGGAGAATGCGAAGGGGAGGAATAAGCCATAGGGTCCCTGACCTCAACTAACTGCAGAGACATAATCTTCACTGTCAGTGCCTCACTTCGGTGTCCTTCCCGCTGTTTTCATGGTTTACTGCAACAGCCTAACTGGTACTACTTCCTGCGGTCTCGTCCTCCACAGTTCTCCATATCACAGCAAGCGTTAGCTTTTTAAAATCCACATTGATCAACTCCTTCCTCTGCTGAAAATTCAGATACTGCGCTGAGAGGCTTTCATGCACGGGCATCTGCTCACCTCTTGAGGTTCATCTTTCACTGTGTCCCCCCGTCTGTGGTCCTGTCACACTGACTTGTCTGCAGTCCCCTGAACATTTCCTGTCCTCAGGATTGTTGAGAGCCTCTTCTTATTGAGGACGATTCTCTTTCATTATGTATTATGCAAATGATTGGAAAGGCACTAATATTCCACATGTTTCAGGTTGGCTGATGGGGGCACTGCATTTGTTCTATTCATTGATTTTGTCCTACTTTATTTTTAACGTCTTTCCACATCCAGTGAAGGTCCTTAGGCAGGGGAAGCAATTCTCCAGACAAACACCTACTGTTTGTCTGTGCTTAAAAGCTTATTCCATTACTTGTTATAACTTGATCACGTTTCCTCAAAGACTTCCTTGGACAGAACTTCTGTTCTGTCCAGGTGTTCAGGGGTTTTTATATTTTGATAGAGTGTCATTCCTGTATCTCTTCAAAGGTGGAGTTTTATTGTAGTTACATCCTCAGGAATCACCTTGTAATTATAAAACAAGTGTATGGATAGAGCCACGCCCTGATTCAGTAGTAAACCTGAGCCGCCAAATCAGACCAAATACGAAAATACAATTCTAGGGTAAAGTGTTTATATTTTTTAAATTTTATGTTAAAAATATTTTTTGTGTGATTTAAAACAACAATTTTATTATTTTTCTTTTTTGTTGTTATGGAGGTAAATTGACATAAAACATGATATTAGTTTCAGGTGTACGAGGTAGTGATTTGATATTTGTGTCTATTGCAAAATGATCACCACAGTAAATCTAGGTAACTTAAAAATAATTTAAAAGTTGGAGTGGTTAATTCACACATATGGTTGAAAAGCTAGAAAAAGGTATAATGTATGCAAGTATGTATACATTCTTTTTGTTTTTTACACAAATGGAGCATATTATATATACCATTCTGCAATTGGTCTTTTTCAGATGTCAAATATGCCTTGAAAATCTTTCCCTATTAGAACATACAGAGATTTTACATTCTGTTTAAAGGCTGCAGAGTGTCTGACAGTTGGGTGTACCTTAGTGCAGACCCCTGTGGATGGACATTTAAGGGGTACCCACAATCGATGCTGCTTGAATACATTATGCATACATATTATCACACAGGTAAGAATTTTTCTTGGTCGCATTGCCAGCATGGGAAATTGTTGAGTCAAATGATATATAAATTTGTGGTAGATTTTGCTAAGTTGCCCTTTATAGATCTGCTTTCCCACACTCTGACAACACACTTTATTATCAGTTGTTTTGCCAATCTGATGTTTTAATTCCTTTGCCAATCTGATAGGTGAAATGGATATGTCCTTGTAGTTTAAATTTACATGTCTCTTATGAGTGAGGTTGAACATCTTTTCCAATGTTTTTAGAAGTATTTGTATTTTCTTTTCTGTGACTGGTCTGTTTCTATTCTTTGCCTGTTTTTCTAGTGAATTTTTTGGCTTTTATTGATTAATAAGAGCTCTTTATATAGTAAAGAAATTAGTTCTTTACCTGTGATATAGGTAAATAAAATATTTTCCTACCTCATTATTTTTATTTTGACTTTGCTTTTGGCATTTCTTGCCATGCAGAATTTATTATTACTGTTATTAGTCAAACACCAGTCTTTTCTTTTATGACTTCTGATTTGGATCAAACTTAGAAAGGCTGTCTCACTCTTAGATTATGAAAGATTTCTTTCAAATTTTCTTCTAGTACTCCCCCCCCCGCCCAGTTTTCCCATTTAAATATTTTATCCATCTGGAATTCATCTTTGTTTAAGGTGAGACGCTTCACTTTTTTGTAGATGACTACTGTCAGGAAGACAGAAACCACTCTAGATATTTCAACAGAGAGGAGTTAATAAAAAGATTTGGTGACACAGACATCGGAAGCTGAAAGGTAGAAAGAGAATGCTGAGGTAACCAAAGATAATAACTTCAGGAAGCAGTTACCACCTCAAGAGCTGGGGAAAGAAAGGGAAGAGGTAGACCTAGTACAACACAGGAGCTCAGAGGAGGGACCTCTCTGAGGAGGGCTCACTGCCCAGGTTCTGTGGGTTCCTCTGAGGGAGGCTGGGTCTGGAAGGACTGAAGAAGCTGGAGCTGGAGCTAATGCTGCTGCTGGAGCAGTGCTGTCAAAACAATGCAGAAAGGAGCTCCCCTCTCTCCGCTCCCCACCTTCTAATCCCACTAATGACCCCATGGCAGAACCCAACAGGAAGCAGCAAGCACAGGAGTCAGGAAATGCAATTTGCAGTGTTCCAGACTCAGTGGCACAGAGTAGAATAAAGACAAATGAGAGACAATAAGTAAATACCCGTTAACTGAACAATGAATTTTCCCCTATGATTTGAAATGTCACTTTTATCCTGTAATATAATATTTAAATCTATTTCCAAGTTATAGTTTAGTCCATAGATTTCTCTATTTCATGCTCTAGTACCACACTGTTTTAATTATTGTAGGACTATGTTTTCATATGTGAATAGGTCAGTCCTTTCTCATTACAACTTTTTCTGAATTTTCCTAGCTCTTCTTATTTACTTTTAAAAGAGGTGACTTTATACTCAAAGGATCTTTAAAGGAATTTAAAAATCAGAACACTTTTTATTTAAAAAGTCATTTTCCTTTGGAGAGGTTTCATTGTTCATGGTAATCAGAACCTCTATATATGAGGTACTTAACAAATACTTGCAGAATAACTAGCTGAAAATTTAAAATGTCATTGTGTCTTTTTTTATTCCATTCCTGTGAACTCCAAAGCAGTTTTAGTTTTATTGTATTGGCAGTGGTTGAGCATATAGAGGAAATGCAGAGATCTTTGCCTTTGTCAGCAGTTCTTTATCTATTGAGTTGGCCAAAAAGCTTGTTCAAGTTTTTCCAGAACATCTTACGGCTGTTTGTGTAATCCAGACAAGAGCTGATGGTGGCTCAGACTAAGGTGGTATCAGTGGTGGTGACAAGTGCTCCGGTTCTGCACAAATTTTGTAGGAGAGCTGATAGTATTAGATGGCAGGTTGAATATGGAATATGTGAGAAAGCAATTAGTTAAGGCTGTCTGCAAGGTTGTTGGATCCAGCAAATGGAAAAGAGGGGTTACCGTTTACAGAGTAGGGAAGCACAGTAGACAAGTGGAGACCGGAAATGTAGCTTTGCATTATGCATGAGATGCGGTTAGACATTCAACTACAGAGAGATAGCCAGTAGGCATCTGGATAAGAGTCTAGAGTTCAGGGGAGACATCTGGACTGGAGTTATCGATTTGGAAGTCACCAGTATGTAGATGGTAGTTAATGCCATGAAACTGGGTGAAAACCATGAAGAAAGTAAATTTAGATAGAAGAGATAAGAGGTTCAAGGACTGAGCCCTGGGGAATTCTAGCACTGAGAGGTTGGGAAGAAGAGGAGGAGGAATCAGCAAAGGAGAATGAGAATGAGCACCTAGACAGGTTGGAGGGAAATTAGCAAAATAGAATGTTCTGGAGTCAAAGTGAGGAATTTTTCAAGGTGGAGAGAAAGATCAGAAGTGTCAGATGCTGCCAACAGATCAAGGAAAATGAGAGTTGACCGTTGATTTCAGCAACAGGGAAGTCACGGTATGCCTTGATAAGAGACGTTTCAGTGGGGTGACAGGAGCACAAGCCTGATTGCAGTGGGCTCACATGAGTGAGCTACTGCTCGTTTGGTAGGAGAGAATATTGGAGTCAGGAAGTATGGGCAACTCTTCCAATGAGTTTTGTTGTAGAGAGAAGGACAAAAATGAAGTGGGACTTGTAGGAGTCAAGAGAGGGTTTTATTATGACGGTAGAAATAACAGTATGTTTGCACGCTTATGAGAACAGCTAGTACGGAGGGCAACATTGGTGGTGGGCAAAGGCTGGAGCGTGTCCTAGGTCATAAAGAGAGGATGGGAGCTAATGGATAAGTCAAGAAGTTGGCGTTAACTAGAAGCACCAAGAGTTCACGTCTAGTAACAGAAGAGAAGATTATGTACATAGGGACAAAGATGCTATAGGTGTACAGAGATGGTGGGAGATTGTGGTTGTTCTTCTATAATTGCTTCAATTTTCTTGGTGGGCTGGGTAGCAAGAGGAAAGATGTGTGAAAGATTTGATAAGAGTGAAGTTATAAAATCGTAGTGAATGAAAGTGGACTAGAGGAATATAGTGTGATTTCTTGGTAGCATTAACAGCCTAGGTAAAATTAGTGATGATGAATTTAAAGTGAGATCACTTGGCATGTTTTTTTCTGCCTGTGGGTACAAGCATTAGAGATGGGACTTGACCAAGAGTTAGATTTGATTTGGCTGTGATTTGACCAAGAGAGTATAATCAAGTGAGAGAAGGGGTATGAAATTGAGCATGTGTACAATGGAAATTGAAGCTGGAAGAGAAGGAAAATGAGCACAAGTAGTGTGAAGGACAGAATTATTAGAAGAGAGAAGTTCAGGGAATTGGGCGGTCAGGGTACCAGAATAATCATCTAAGGGAATATTGAAAATCACCAAGAAACTTGACAGAAGTAGTGTTGGAGGGCATAACAGCAATCCAGGAGCTCGTATCTTCAAGGAAGGAAGGGGAGTGGATGCCCTGGGGGTGTGAATGGAACGTGATTACAAACAGAAAGGATACAAATGATATTGTCATGAGATTCAAAGCCAGGACATTTTAGGGAAGAGGGAGAGAGAATGATCTGGAAGCGGTTAATGTGGAGGAAGAAGAAATATAAGGAGAGTGGGAGAGAAACTATACACTTCTGAGGGCTCTTGGGGAAGTGGTGTCCTCAGGAAAAGAGCCAGGGTTCTCTTAGGGAAGTGATTCTCAAACTTGGCTACAAATGCTCAGGCCACACCCAGACCAATTAAATAACAACCGCTGGAAGTGAGAGGCAGGAATCAGTATATTTTCAAAGCTTCACAGGATTCCAGGGTGCTGTCAAATTTGAGAATCACTGCTTTTAGAGCGAGGAGGTGATGGGAACATTTTCAGAAGCTTTTGTGAACTTAGAAGTGGCTTGTGGTTGAATGTGTGTTTCAAAGAGCATAGTGAAAGAGTTTCAGGAGATGGAGATTAGGTGAGATACAGCATTATAAAAGATGCCAAAAGCAGACTTCAGTCTGAGAGGTGAGGGGGTTGAGTTTTCTCTGGGTTTTACTTGTGGTACCTAAAGTACAAAATGTCTCCATTTTAGCAGCTGCAATATCAGAAGGACACAATTGTTTTCTTTATTTATGGCTTTGGTGAGTCCTTAGGAGATGCGCCAGATATGTCAGGAAGAGATGCTTCAAATAGTTTTGCTCTGGTTAAGTCATCTTGGGATGGAAGCCTTTCAACTGATCCCCATGAAAATGACACCATCTGTGAGATGGCTACTAGCACTTCAGCTGGAAAGAGTGAGGCCATATTGCTGCAGCTCCGTGGTGTCTTGCTAAATTAGTTCTTGGGATTAAGCATGTGTGAAGAGTGGCTGCAGAAAGAGGCCATTCAGACTTCATGCTTGTTGGCCTTGAAGGTCATGGGGAAATTGGAAGGAAATTTTGGGATATTCCCATCATATTATTTAAGACTAATCACTGTTGAACATGACATGATGAGTTCAGCATTGAGCAATCTGGCAACCCTGGTTGTCTGATCTCATCCACCTGCCTCTTTTATTTAGTCATCTTCACCACACTTTCATCTGACCACTGGCTTTTGGATGATGAAGCATGATAATGACAGCTCAGATAAGATCCCTAACCATGAAAACTCAGTAGAGGTCAATGCATATCAATCATCTGAAACAACAATGTTTGGCAACTTGGTAACTACAAATAAGCAGCAGGAGTTTGAAGTAGACTAGGGGACCATGAACCATTTTATCCACTGTATCATAATCAAAGTTTTTTTCCCTGAAGCTTCCCAGCAATTAATATGAATCTTAGCCAGTTGTTCTTGGTCATTTATTATGAAAAAGCTGATACACCGGGAACATAATACAAGCTAGTAAGGCAGAGATTTTTAAACATCAGAATCAAAGTCATGCTGTCAGATAAAGCTCAGGCTTAGGCTATCATGAAAAAAAAAATCCTAAGGGGCTGCAAGTAATGAAAACATGATATATAACATGCTGAACCAGAGTGCTCCCCACTTTGAATGATGATTGGTTATTGGCAGTAGTTGCTGATAAACATAACAAAGTCAAGTTTTTCCAACATCTTCTCTCAAGAGGACTATAAAAAAATTGGTTGATGTAGGAATTGCACATGGGAAGACGCATGCTGTAAATAATGCGTAAATAAATACATGTACTCACTGATCTGAAAATTAAGGTAAAAATGTTGAATCCAATATTTTTGAGCTCAGCATCAATATTCCTATTGCTAATGGACAAATAATGTTTGAATATATAATCAAATTTCAGAGAAATATCAACTACTTTTTTATGGCATTGATTTTATAGCATGCCAAGATTCCTTCAAGTGTGCCCAATAGAATTCAAATGTTTATTTTAAAAATTGATCTGGCCAGGGGCTTCCCTGGTGGCGCAGTGGTTGAGAGTCTGCCTGCCGATGCAGGGGACACGGGTTCGTGCCTCGGTCCGGGAGGATCCCACATGCTGCGGAGCGGCTGGGCCCGTGAGCCATGGCCGCTGAGCCTGCGCGTCCGGAGCCTGTGCTCCGCAACGGGAGAGGCCACAACAGTGAGAGGCCCGCGTACCTCAAAAAAAAAAAAAAAAATTGATCTGGCCAAAAAATTGCTCAGTTCACATTTAAAAAACTAATTAATTAGCATATGGATTAATTCCTACTTGAGATTGTTGCCATGTACTCACTAGTGATTTAGTAAAGTGGAGAGCTCTCTGGTCTGAGAATCAAGAGACCTGGGTACTAATATATAATCAACAGCCAATCAGTTGTATCTCTTGGGCAAATCATTGGCTTCTCTGAACCTCTGTTTCCTTAGTTGTAAATCAAAGGGTTCAAGGTCTTTCCTACTCTAAATTCCTGCAATTCTATGAATCAACTGTTCTGCTAAAACTTGGAGCCACTTAAGTTAGTCAAAAAACTGAAATTAAAGTTAATCCTTTCTCATGGCTTCCCTATGCTATCCCATGCTCTAGAACTTTCCTCCCATCCTTCCTTTCAAAAGGTGGCTTGATGAATAATTAGCTATAGGAGTTAACTTCCCAAATTTCATTCCTAGTGGATTATAAAGTCATGCAAGAATGGGATTATGTCCTCCTCATGTGGGATTCATCGTAACAACTAGCAAAATAAATTTACACGGAGCTGTTAAGTTAATAAATCAGTAAATAGAAAGAAGAAAGGAAGGAGGGAAGGAAGAAGGAAGGAGTTAATTAACTGCTCCATCTATGGTGTGTGTTGATGTTAGTGGAAACAGAAGCAGTAGCCACGTCCTTCAGCTTTCATCCAGAGAAGGTAACGGGACAAATCAAAGAGATGTTTGGTAAAGATTTTATTTAATTACTACAGGCATAATCACAGTAGAGATGTTTATTTCAAACAAATTCAACACAGTGGATTCTAGTCCAACGCAATTATCTGGTCTTTCCCTTGGAATTTTTTTGGGGGTGGGTATTAGTGTTTGATCTAAACTTTGGGTTACAGATTCAGGCAAAAAGAATTAAGAAAACTGGAAAAGACTCAGTTGACAGCTGGACATGTATAAATAAAGAAGACAGTCAAGTTATTGAAAAACAAATAAGCAAGACATAACTGTTAGCTCTGGTGAAACGAGAATTAGCATCAATAGAATTTCATTCTTCTTGAGCTTTCCATTCTATTAGAATAAAAAAATAAAGTGGTACATATTTGAGAGACTCTATATTGATAGGTACGTAGGGGGAATCCATAAAGTATAATATTAAGATTGCCAGCTCTGGAGTTAGGCTGCCTAGATTTGCATCCTGCCACCACACAGGCTGGGCGAATTACAGAACTTCTTTGTACCAATTCAGATCCCTCGTCCACAAAATGGTGATAATAATAGTACCTATTTGTTAAGGTTACTGTGAAGTTTAAACAAGATAATGTTTGCAAAGCACTCTACACATTTTCTGGCATATAGTAAATGCTCGATAATATTAGGCAGAGAGCAATAGAAAGAGAGACAGAGACAGAGAAAGTGTGTCTGTGCTGACATCTGCATTTATGTATCTATAGAGAAAAACAATCCTGAAAAGATCAACTTCAAATTATTAATAGAATCAGCCCTGGGGAGTGGAATTTGGGAGAAAGTGGCATACACCTTCACTTTTTCTTTACTGTTGATTCTGTAATGTTGATCTTTAAAAAATAATCAACATTTATTACATTATAAGTTTAAATCTTTAGGAATTTTGACAGTAGATCTAAAGAGATAATTTACTAAATTAAATTAATCCAGAGAGAGCCCAATTTAAACTGGTTTATGCAGAATCAAGGCAGCAAAAGAGGCCATAAGTAACAATTCCTTTCAGGGGGAGGCCATAATTATATACACATTCAAATCTGCAGTCTTAGATAATTCTTTGAGCTAGATAGGATACTGCTCTTTCTACTAGAGTTGAGAAAGTTGAGAGGCTTCCTGCATCTTATGTTATCACTCAGCCAGTGAACAGCAGGCCCAGAACTCAGGGCCTTGATTCTTTCAGACCCTCCACCATGTTATGACATGCGCCGTGTTGATCATTCCCCACAGAGCCCCAGGTTTAAAGAGACAAGTAATAGCTCATTTACATAATCTCATAAACCCAGCAGAATGGATGGCGACATTTTCTGATGAACTGGCTAATTTGCCTTAGATCTATATAAAGACACAGGTGAAAACTCAAAATATGTGAGTCATTCTGGTAACTTCTTATATCTTGTAAAGTTTAAATACAGTGATGTTTTAGGCTTTTGTGGCTGGTAAACTGAAGCTTTTCACCTTGTGGGTAATTTAACATGGTTAGCTTTGGTTGAGATCTCATTTTTTGGCTGCAGATTCACAGGATCCCCCAGTCTATTCAGTAATTGTGATGCAGTCCTGTAGCATTTAAGACTAAGCCCTAAAAGCTTTGCTTTGTATACTTGATCTGTAGCGACCTTTTGAGTTTGCTGCCTATTGAACCGGAGGTCTTCCTTGTGAAATCATAGAATACTGCCCCGGTTCACTTTCTGTTACTTGATATCACTGAACAAAAATACCATTATCAGGGTCTGGGAAAAAAAAAGATAGGGTACCCTGTCTCTTTAAAAGTTTAAGAATAGCAAGCACAGTAGAGTTAATTCTTTGGGGGCTGTGCCTTGCGAATTTTCTGGCTTAGAGTCAAGCTACAGATAATTAATTATGTCAGTGAAAAGCTCTGATGGCCTGTTCTTTTCAGAGAAAAGTGACATCATCCATAGAATTCTCTGGCAATAAAGAAGAACAAAGCTGTGAGTGCAGGAAATAACAGACAGATGTCCATGAGTGCATATTTTATCTACTTCAAAGTACATTGCAAGAAGTCATGCTCTAGGGCCGTCTCCCAGCAGCAGTGGAGGGGTCTTGGAGAGTCAGAGAAGGAAGTTTGCAGGACTGGGTTCACCGACCTCACATGCCCTGGCGTGAAGAGAGAAATGTGACATTTTTAGGGAAGTTACTAAAAAGATGACAGTGCTCAAAAAATGTTGGCAAGATCGTGGCAAGCGAATCAAGTTACATCGTGTGGGGAAACTGGACCAGATGGTGGTGGTACCATTTGTGGATGAATGTTACTATGGGAAATATTACCCAGTGAGTTTCATTCCAGGGCCTTCTCTTGCTTTGTGTTTATATCATATTCTCACAGAAAACTGTTACTGACCCCCAGAGCAACTTGTAATGGAAAGAATAAATATTTTGAAATCAGATAACTCTGTTTCTTACAAATCATGTAACCTTGGGCAAGCTATTTAATTTCTTTGAGCCTTATTTTCTTCATCTGTAGAATGGAGTTAAGAGAAATAAGTAATACCCATGACAATAATTTTGTTCACACCAGGGTGCAATTAAAATATTGGTTGTTATTAAATTCAACTCTATCCTTCCCTGAAAAATATGTGAGTTTCATATTGCACATATAGAGCCAGACATATTAGTTGGAATACATGTTTACTTACATAAGCAATTTTAGACATGATAAAAAGATAATTGTTTCAAAATTTCAGGTACCAGAGTAGGAAAAATTCTACTATTAGAGATTTATTCCTCTGAGTTGATACTACCCATTCTGGAACTTTCTTTTAAAAAACATTTTATCTGACTATCAAAGTAAAAGTAGTTCAATGTAGATCATTTAGAATATGTATTCTCAATGAGAGCTTCCCAACAGGGTAAAATTAGTTCTTAGAGAGGGATAAAGAAATTTTAAATGTCATAATGGTTTGTGCACCTCAGAAAGATCACAGTACATTAACAGATGTACATTAAAGTTTCATTAAGGGAGAGATTAGGAAAACAATATCTAAAAAGTCTCCTTAGAAGCACAAAACTGAAAAAAGTTTGAGAAACAATGATTTAGAAATGTTTAAAAGTTACAAAGAAAAACATTAATCACCCATAATTCTAACATCCTGAAAGAACAATTGTGAATATATGTGTATTTTTCTTCACATATATTTGTTTTACATAATTGCAAGCACGGTGTACACACAAATTTGAAAAACGTTATAAGCATCTCCCACCTCATTCAACATCCCTCGAAATACATTATTTGAAGTCTGTAAAATATTTTATCTTATGGAAGTATTATATTTTATTCAAATATTTCCTTATCATTGAATATTTACATTGATTCCAATCTTTTCACTGTTATAAGTAGCATCATAATGAGCATACTCATGCACAAATCTCTGTCCTTCTTGTTAAACTCCTCAATGAAAAGGTCTCTTGTACGCATCTATTACCAAATTGTTTTCCAGAACCTTCCCAACAAAACTATGAAAATGCCCATTAATCAAACTCTCACTACAATGACTATTATAGTTCTAAAATGTGTTCCGATTTAAGGCTGAGCAACGGTATCTCACCATTGCTTTAATTTACATTTATTTAGTTGTTAGTTAAGTTGAACTATTTCCTAATGAACATTTTATATATAAGTAAATTGTATATTTATGACTTTCTATTGAGCCTTAGAGTTTTTTTTCACTGAATCTGTGAACTCTTTATAATTGAGCATAGTTACCTTATGTCTGTCATAGTTGTTACAAATATGTTTTTTGGCCATTTAATTGGCTACGATTTTTTTTCACATGTAGAATCTCTAATCTCTTTCTTTGTCATTTCAGAGAAAATGTTTTCCCCCTTCAAAGTCAGATAACTACTCATGTATATTCATTCATCATTCATTTATTCATTCATTCATTCATTCACTCATCTGTCTTTAAAGAAAGAAACACATAAAACAAGGTTATATACTGATGGATGATGAAAATATTGTGATGAGAGACTTGTGGGAACCTAACTGCATTTCCCCCAGAGCAAGGATTCCGTGTTCTCTAACTCACTGTTTGTGGTAACTTTACAGAAAACAACTATTGCAGATAATGAGAATCTACTGTAATTCATTTCTATTTGTTCCTTGAATCATGGCGAGATTTGACAGGAATTTCATGAACATAAAAGGAAGTAATAAGCCAGTATCTTTTGGGGTCTAAGCTTTGTGTAGTGAAAGGTAAAAGGTAGATTTTTAAGAAGCTATTCTGTCCTCAAAAGAGAAAGTAGACATGCTTAGAAAAGGGGAAACACAGGACACTGCTGTTGGATAAGGAGAATACACGCACACAACACACACACATACACACACACTTTACTCATACATGTAACAAAAGTTTATTGAGTTGGGTCCTGTGCTAGGGGCCAAGGGACACAAGAGAACAAGAGGCTGTGGCCTCCCTGGGCTGCCAGTCTTGTGGGAAGGGAGAAAACGAGCAATAGTGGTTACGAAGTGATAAGTACAGTGATTAGGGAAGTATCAGGCGACAGAAAGGGCAGGGCTACACATTTTACATCTATTCTCAAATCACGGAGCATCACATGGTTCCTAAACACTGACACTTAGGTAACAGCACACATGAGGTTTTCTTGATAAAAACCTTTTGAATGTGGTCCAATAGAGTAAAAAAGCTTGGTAATTGTATAAGCAGATGTAATCAACTACATTTTCACTTTAAAAGGGTAGATTTGGCATTTCAATCTGGGATTTGGCACCAGAATGCCAAATATTGTCCATAAAAGCAGTTAGCCGGGGCTTCCCTGGTGGCGCAGTGGTTAAGAATCTGCCTGCCAAGGCAGGGGACACGGGTTTGAGCCCTGCTCCAGGAAGATCCCACATGCCACGGAGCAGCTAAGCCCGTGCGCCACAACTACTGAGCCTATGCTCTAGAGCCCACGAGCCACATACTGAAGCCCGCATGCCTAGAGCCGGTGCTCCGCAACAAGAGAAGCCACCGCAATGAGAAGCCCACGCACCGCAACGAAGAGTAGCCCCCACTCGTCGCAACTAGAGAAAGCCCATGTGCAGCAACGAAGACCCAACGCAGACAAAAATAATAAATATATAAATAATAAATAAATTTATTTTTTAAAAAAAAGATCACAAACAGTACAGAAATCTTGTGCCTTTTTCAGGAGTCTCCTTTCTTTAAAAAAGGGCATTCCAACTAGGAACTCATAAGAATTTTATTAAATATCAAAGATGTAATTTTTAAAAAATTAACATTTCTATTTTTTTTCTTTAATTATTTTATTTTATTTAGTTTTGGCTGCGTTGGGTCTTCATTGCTGCGTAAGGGCTTTCTCTAGTTGCAGCGAGTGGGGGCTACTCTTCGTTGCAGTGGCTTCTTTGTTGTGGCTCTAGGCACTTGGTCTTCAGTAGTTGTGATGCATGGGCTTCAGTAGTTGTGACGCACGGGCTTAGTTGCTCCGCAGCACGTGGGATCTTCCTGAACCAGGGCTCAAACCCGTGTCCTCTGCATTGGCAGGTGGATTCTTAACCACTGCGCCATCAGGGAAGCTCAACATTTCTATTTTTGTACTTACTTTTACTTTCTTTTCCTAAATCAGAGGGCTTGGCTTTGGTTGCACCTTCATTTAGAGGCAATGCTTCCAGCCTCAGTGCTAGCACAAGATGTGCTGTTTGACATTGTTTCTTACTGATGCCAGGTTTTAAATAGAATACTCAGAAAAGTTTAGGAAAAATTGTTAAGTCATTCCTGCTGCAACATAAACTTTTGGCAGGGGTGATGAAGAAACTGCAGACTCTCGCGTAAACTGTGGAGTCCAAATGCTTGAATTCAGCAAGGAGCTGCTCCTTCAAAGCACACCAACAAATAGTGCAGGGGGCTCGGAGGCGCGGGGCAAGCCAGCAGGGGCTGCCAGTGTCTGTGAAGCCTGTGGCACAGGTACTGCAGGTACTGTTATGAGTGGTCCGGGGATTCACAGGATATCGAGAGCCACAGGGCTGAGGAGAACTGCCTTAGCCTTTGACTTACTGATGCAGTTTGTGGAAAGGCTTTTCGCTGTGTTGCCCAATAGATCCAGCTGTTCCACATCAGTCAACTCACTCCTATGAGAAAAGAAAAAAGAGGAAATTGCCTTTTATTGGGCATCCACAGTATTTCAGGCACTATATTAACCACTTCACATATATTTCAATCTCTTACAGGGTGGGGAAGATGAAGTTCAGAGCTAAGTGGCTGAAGGTCACGTTAGTAGAGCCACAATATGTCTGTTTGGCTGCCAAAGGGCAGGGTAGCTAACATTTGCCAGGTACCTTTATACATCAGCTCATGTAAAACCTGTGAGGGAACTACTGCTGTGCCCATTTTACAGATGAAGAAACTGAGTTCAGAGAAGCTAACTCATTCAAGTCACACTAGCAGTAGTGCTGATGTATGTTTCTAACTCAAGAGTCCCAAGTGCTTGCTGTTTGTACCACATTGCTTCTCTTGAGCAGGAGTAAAAATAAGCAAAAAACTAGCTCTCAGTTTCCATCAGCAACTTGTTTAAAGAGAAAGACAGGGACTTCCCTGGTGGTCCAGTGGTTGAGAATCCACCTACCAATGCAGGGGACGTGGGTTCAATCCCTGGTTGGGGAACAAAGATCCCACATGCTGCAGGGCAACTAAGCCTGCATGTCACAACTACAGAGCCTGCACGCCTCAACTAGAGAGAGCCCAAGTGCCACAACGAAGAGGCTGCGTGCTGCAACTAAGACCCGATGCAGCCAAAAATAATAAAAAAATAAAGAAAGACAAAAAACAAGTGGGTTAAGGAAGCACATTACAATAAACATCTTCAGTACACCAGAACAGCTGATACTCAGAATGACGACCCTGAGTTCTCAGAAAGACATTAACTTATGTATATTACATTCTTTTTTGAAAGGAAAGGGACTTCATAATTCATTAGAATTCTAAATGAATTCAGTTTGGGAATTCATCCTATTCCCAAACCCCTACAGATAAACAACTCTGTTGTTTAAAGTAAATATTTTTCAATTACTTATAAAAGTAAATATTCAGTGTGACATGCCCTGTAGGTTCATAGCGGCTGAGATTTTCTTGTATTTTTGTTCAAAAAATTAAACTCTACTTGTTCTAAGTTGGTCAAATGTATGCTACAAATATACAAATCACTTAGGTCAGAGGCTGAAATGAATACCTCAAAAAACACAACAAATCCTAAGGAATTTAATGTTATGTGATTCAAATAAACCTTACATATAAATATTTTCTAGACAGTGTAGTCTTGTTTGATTGAAATATCTTCTCTTTTGAAAGAGTATTACTTATATTTCCCAGCCCTCACCAGTCAGAGGATGAAAATAAGATCAAAGAAACTACCTTCTCCCTCTCGTTCCCTGTGCCCTCACCTGCTCTGTGGGATGCCAGGCCCCTTATGCGCAGGGAGTCCCCAGAGGGTGACCCACACGTGTTGCACAGCCTGCTCCAGGCTACCGTTTGGCATTTGCCACTTGGCCCTTTTCCCCCCTCCAGCCCACAGCCAGCACTGCTGTGTGAGACCCAGGGCTTTCTCCTCCGTGTACATCAGTTGGTGTCTACTTAGAGGCGGCTCAGACTGATGTGTACGCCGAGAGCGAGATGCCAGATAGAGAGGGCTGCCCCTTCCCGCCTTCCCTGCCGACTGCTGAATTCTAATTTACCAATTCTTCTAGTTCTTATTGGGCTCTCTTACGACAGTCCCTCACCCTGGGACTCAGGCGGGGGTCGAGGCGTCTGGGCTGGAAGGGTGTCGGAGTGACAGACGCTGTGCTGCACTCAGACTCACCCTTCCCCTCTGACCCTGCCCCATTGTCCTTCAACCAAAATGATGCCCTTCCTCCTCTGGAATGAGCTCTTTCCCAGGAAGAGCCGGGGTTCCTCATGCAAATAGCCCTGTGTCAGGGCCACCCAGCCAGTCAGTCCTCCAGACAAGATTACATGGAAGGATTTCACTCAAGCTTGAAAAATACTTCTAGAGACTATACGGGAAGGAGACAATCACAGGATAAAGTAAGGAGGTGAAGAAAATTTACATAAATAAGCAGAATTGGACCAGAGGTGTCTGTATACAGCTATCGGTGCAAGGTCTGGTACAGATGCTGTATCTGTCTTGGGTCTCTCTCCTCTAGCTGGTTTACGTTGATGGGGTTAAATTCATGCAGCTGGGTAAACAACTACAGTGAGAAAACAATCACAGAGTTGTGCCTCAGCAATGACTTCTCCCACGTTTTACGGAATTCAGCTTCTCAACCAGTGCACAGAAAACTGGACTCTGTCTGTCGGACCTGATTACATGTAGGGGTAGGCAGTTCAAGGGCTCTGCCTAAGGTCTTTATTAGCACAGAACCAAAAGCCTGTAGTCTTTTGGAACTTAAGAAACTATACACTGCAGAACCACAGCACTGAATGGGGGAACCTGTGGCCTTATCTAATTTCTAATCCGGGACACAGCAGGTGTCTTGCTATTAATATCCCAATGTGGGTAGAAAAGAAAATAGAAGAGGGCTTCCCTGGTGGCGCAGTGGTTGAGAGTCTGCCTGCCGATGCAGGGTACGCGGGTTCGTGCCCTGGTCCGGGAGGATCCCACATGCCGTGGAGTGGCTGGGCCCATGAGCCATGACTGCTGAGCCTGCGCATCCGGAGCCTGTGCTCCGCAACGGAAGAAGCCACAACAGTGAGAGGCCCGCATACCGCAAAAAAAAAAAAAAAAAAGAAAAAAAAAGAAAACCACATAAGTAAAGAAAATGTGTTTAAATCCATGGATGACTGTCATGTTCAGATAACTAATCACAAGAAAACATGACTGCACTTTTATAATTTTCTACATGGAATTTTACCTTTTTAAAAAAGTGGTATTCTCTAGATAAAGGATTGGGGATGGTTTGTATTTTCTTTTCTTATTTGAACTTTTCGGGGGTGAACAAGGTGGTACTTCTTTTTTAATTGTGGCAAAATATACATAACATTTACCATTTTAACCATTTTTAAGTGTACAATCCATTGGCATTAAATGCATTCACCTTGCTGTGCACTATCACCACCATGCATCCATCTCTAGAATGTTTTTCATCTTCCAAACCTGGAACTCTGTACACATTAAACAATAGCTCTCCATCCTCCTTTCCCTCCTGTCCCTGCCAACCACCACTCTCCTTTGTCTCTATGAATTTGACTTTTCTAAGTACCTCATATAAATGGAATAGTATTTGTCCTTTTGTGACTGGCTTATTTCACTTGGCTAAGTGTCTTCAAGGTTCATCCAGGTTGTAGCATGTGTCAGAATTTCCTTTTTCTCAAAAGGCTGAGCAATATTGGAGGGTATGTATATACTACATCTGTTTATCCATCTGTCAGTGAGTATAGATGTTGTATTCCTCCTTTTGGCGATTGCTAATAGTATGCTGCTATAAACCTAAGTGTTCCCGCTTTCAATTACTGGATCATATGGTAATTTATTAGTAATAGAATTACTGGATGATATGGTAATTTATTTGTAATTTTTTGAAAAACCACCATACTGTTTTCCATAGTGCCTAAACCATTTTACAGTGTACAAGGATTCCAATTTCTCTACATCCTTGCCAATACTTATTTCCTGTTTTTTGTTTTTTTGTTTGTTTTGATGATAGCCATCCTAATGTATGTGAAGTGGGATCTCGTTGTGGTTTTGATTTGCATTTCCCTAATGATCAGCAATATTGAGTGTCTTTTCATGTGCTTGTTGGCCATTTGTATATTTTTAGAGAAATGTCTATTTAGGTATGTATCTGAAAAAACCCAAAAACACAAATTCAAAAAGATACATGCACCCCAATGTTCATAGCAGCATTATTTACAACTGCCAAGATATGGAAGCAACCTAACAAGATATGGAAGCAACAGATGAATGGATAAAGAAGGTGTGTATATGTGTGTGTATATATATATATATACACACACACACACACACACACACACATAAATATATACATACAATGGAATACTACTTAACCATAAAAAAGAACAAAATTTTGCCATTTGTAACACCGTGGATGGACCTGAATGGCATTAAGCTAAGTGAAATAAGTCAGGCAGAGAAAGACAAATACTGTATGATATCACTTATATGTAGAATCTAAAAAATACAACAAACTAGTGAATATACAAAAAAGAAGCAGACTCACAGATATACAGAACAAACTAGTGGTTACCTGTGGGGAGAGGGAAGTGGGGAAGGGCAATACAGGGGTAGGGGATTAAGAGGTACAAACTATTAGGTATAAAGTAAGCCACAAGGATGTATTGTACCACATGGGGAATATAGTCAATATTTTATAATAACTATAAATGGAGTATAAACTTTAAAAATTGTGAATCATTATATTGTACACCTGTAACTTACATAATATTGTATATCAACTATGCTTCAGTAAAATTTTAAAAAGAAACATCTATTTAGGTCTTTTGCCCATTTTAAAATCAGGGTTTTTGTTGTTGTTGTTCAGTTATAGGAGTCCTTTGTATATTCTGGATATTAACCCCTTATCAGATATATGATTTGCAAATATTTTCTCCCATTCTGTGGGTTGCTTTTCACTCTGTTGATTGTGTTCTTTGATACACAGAAGTTTTAAATTTAGATGTAGTTCAACTTATCTATTTTTTATTTTATTGCTTGCTTTTTTGGTGTTATATCCAAGAAATCATTGCCAAATCCAATATTATGAAGTTTTTCCCCTGTTTTCTTCTAAGAGTTTTAGTTCTCCATTCAGGTCTTTGATTCGTTTTGAGTTAATTTTTGTATGTGGTGTAAGGTAAGGGTCCATCTTCATTATTTTGCATCTTCATTCTTTGTGGATATACAGTTTTCCCAGCATCATTTGTTGAAAAGACTATCCTTTTCTATTGAATGGTCTTGGCATTCTGATTGAAAATCATTTGACCATATATGTGAGGTTTTATTTCTGGGATCTCTGTTCTATTCTACTAGTCTAAATGTCTGTATTTATGGCAGTATCACACTGTTTTGATTGCTGTAGCTTTGTTGTAAGTTTTGAAATCAGGAAGTGTGAGACCTCCAACTTTGTTCTCTTTCAAGACTGTTTGGCTCTTTGGGGTCCCTTGAAATTCTATATGCACTTTAGAATGGATTTTTCTATTTCTGCAAAAAACATAATTGGGATTTTTAGGAATTTTACTTTTAAAAATTCAAGCTATCATGGTATTAATAAAAGCAAGTTTAATATGAAAAACAGCATCTGCTTGTGATATTTTAATAAAAGTTTTCTTTTAGATAATATTTGGTCTGAAGTGCTAGAAAGGAGTAATCTTTAATGAACAAGCAGTATAGAGAATTTTAGGCTATTATTAACCATATAGTTGTGGAGAGAAATTTCTCCAGAAAAAACCTAAAGACACATTTTTAGCCCCAATGGCCCTCTAAACTAACCACAGCTGAATCTTCTCCTTGTATGTTGTTTTGTCACTAATTATGTTAACTTTGCTTTCTAACACTGAGGAGCAAAAAAATGGGTTTAATTTCTATAATAATAGCTAATGCCATCATAAATTACTTAGCTTTTTTTCTTCCAATACGTTTATAATATTCCATTTTACCTAACTAAGGTAAATAGTATAATTCAATTTGTATGAGGTTTAAAGATTGTTTCCTGTTGTAACATTCTAGTGGAATGTACTGCTTTTCCTTATTCAGTTTACATATTTTCTTTTCGGAATAAACTTGAGAAGAACAAAGTGACTCCTATATTGCAGACAAGAACGTCAGATGAAAGAGCAGAAGTTGAAAAATGTAATTGTTTAACTCTTTTAAACAAAGCTAAATAATTAAGGTTGTTCTGAGATTTTCAGCGGCAGTTTATGCCTCTCTGACTTCACATCACTTAATTTTACATTTATTTCCACAAATATTTACTGAGTGCCTATAATGTGGGCAGGCACCCTTTAGTAGACGCTGCAGACACAGTCCCTGCTCTCAAAGCAGCTCACAGCCTAAGAAAGAAATAGGCAAGTAAACTAATAAATTACATTATTTAAACAGATACGGAACATTGAGTTGAGTTCCCAGAATGGGAAGGCATTTACAGAATGGGCATATGTTGGTATTCCAGGACCATCTTTTCCAGCGCTCCTTAGCTCAGTGCAGCAATAGACCATATTTATGTGGTTAACTGAATAATTTGAAGAAGTGATGGTGTTTAGAAACCGTGACATTCTGATTCTTCCATAGCATAGAAACAAATTTATTCTTTCCTCAAAATGCATCCTCCAGGGACTTCCCTGGTGTCCAGTGGTTAAGACTCCGTGCTTCCACTGCAGGGGTTGTGGATTTGATCCCTGGTTGGGGAACTAAGATCCCACATGCTGCTTGGCGTGCCCAAAAAGAAAAAAAAAAATGCATCCTCCATTCAAGGTCAACAGCTCTTGGCAGGGAATGTCTTGTTTGAGGTGTGCAATGTCAATAGTTAGGGGCAGGCTTCTCAAACTTCCCACCTGGCTGTGTTCCCTCTCAGCCTAAGTGAGTGGACTGCCAGTCTGGGGATCATGGTGGCATCGTCTAAGAAGCTGTCCCAAGCTGTCCACCTCAAGCAAATGTTTTTTAAGTCTTGTGTTTTGTCCTAAACATTCAAGTAAATATTAATATTGTATTAATCTTCTGAAAGGGTTTTAAACTACTTACCACCTACCCTAGTCTTTAAGTAATCTGAGTGCTTCAAGAGGATGCACCATGTTTAATTTGAAGTTCCACAGCTCATTCTGATTCCTCTGTCCTCCCAAAGTTAGACATGTACCCATTTTAGGAGTGTAGAACAGCTATGTCACATGGGCATAAGAACTAAGCATTCTTTCCTACTCATTATGGGTTTTTCCCAAAGATTAAAAAAACCCACAAGTTTGAAAAATAGTTAAGATTGTCACTAGGCATAATCATCAATGATGGAGTTTTGCCTGTAAAGAAAGCTAAGTTTTGGAAACACTGTCAGTGAAATTCAGTTTCTGAGTACAGTTAAGTCCACCATGGCTGCCCTGCCAGATGCAGGGACATTTTGAAATATCCAGTCTCCTGACTACTCCGTGTTTGCCCTGGGATAACCAACTCGTCCCATCTTGCCTGGAACTGTCCAGATTTGCAGAAGTCCAGCTTTGTGGGATTCTGTTCTTCTTGGTCCCAGGCAAACCAGGACAGTTGGTCACCCTCATTTGCACAGAGGTAGCAAATACTTTCACCAGTTTCTGGGGACCCTCCTAGTTTATGCTGCTGGTCTGAAGTGACCATGATTCCTTGGTGAAGAAGAACCAGTGGAATTGATAACACAGTGAGAACAGGAGAAACCTCTGGGGCAAGCAAGTCCCCGGGAATCAGGTGAGCCTCCTGGGAACCTTGAACAGAGCAGACATTTTAAGTGCTTTTGGTGCTGAATTGGCCTAAAGTAGTGGTTTCTAAGTGCAGCTATGCTTCATAATCACCTGCAGAGATATTTTAAATCACAATTCCTGGGTTACACCATCAGATCTGCTGATTCAGATTTTGTGTTTAACACAGCAGATGGATGATCTTTCCAACCATCTGACCGTGTCACAATCCCGATGCTTAAAAATTCCAAGGCTTCTTGCTGTTCTGTGATAAAATGCAAACTCACTGCCTGGTTTAGAGGCTTTTCATGAGTTGCCCGTTGTTTATCACTTCAGCCTCCTGTGGCCCCAGCCCATGCATCTAAATCTATTCAGTTTGGCCTTTGCCTACAGGTTTCCCTTGGCCAAGAACACTCTTAGCCTAGCTCCACCCCTCTTTCTCTGGCTCAAGTACTTATTGTGAGATTTCGGGTCACTTTCTCCAGGAAGCCTCCTCCGTCAGCTCAGATTCAAGTCAAGTGTTCTTCTGGACCAAGTTCTTAGCCCCCTGTATCTCCTCCATCCCAAGGTTTGTCATGTTATAATGTAAGTGACTTTCAACTGATTGTCTATTTCTCCCTAGACTTCAATGCTTCAGGATGCAATTATATCTCCAGTACTGAATGTGCACAAATATTTATTGAATGGATGATTGGATTCAGCCTTCTTTTGAACTATACCACCTGTGTGGCCTCCACCTGTCCTGTGTCTGTCGCCCCATCCCTACTTTCACAGCAAAGACCAGATACCCACCCTTGACTTTGTGAGACGGATCACACACTCACCTGTCGGCCCCAGGCTTTGCACAGCGGCCCTCTGCTGCCCCCCTGTGTTTGGAATCAGCTCCTTATGCAGCCAATTGAGACAACCCCTTGCTCCACGGGTTGCAGTTTCAATTCTGCAGGCACATCTTTGTTTTGGGCGTCCGTATGTCTCCCTTGGCACAAAGGGGAACCAGGTAGGATGGAAGAGAAGGCTGTGACCCCTCTGTGTCTGCTTCTATACCCTAAGCTCCTATTTATTCTCCTCCATCACCAGGACTAAGTCAGTTGAACATTTTCATTGTCTCTTCTTCCTATGACCTCCTTTTCTCCCCTTTCTAGAGCCCTCTTCAAAGTATTCCTCCCTCTGTGTCCTTTTACATCTACGTAAATACAGTGGCCTATTTAGCAGCTCCCCAGCACCCTAAGACTTTCCTTGCTTGTGATAAAACTTCCAAGTGGGGGCTTCCCTGGTGGCGCAGTGGTTGAGAGTCCACCTGCCGATGCAGGGGACACGGGTTCGTGCCCCAGTCCGGGAAGATCCCACATGCCGCGGAGCGGCTGGGCCCGTGAGCCATGGCCGCTGAGCCTGCGCGTCCGGAGCCTGTGCTCCGCGACGGGAGAGGCCACAACAGTGAGAGGCCCACGTACCGCAGAAAAAAAAAAAAACACAAAAAACCAACAACAACAACAAAAACTTCCGAGTGAAAATAGTAACGTTCAAGGATAGGAACTTTCTTACATTTTGAACTTCAGTCTTTTCTACAAAAATTAACAAGACTCTCAGAGGCGTAAAGTGGTTTTATCCCCAAAACGTAGGATCTTAATTACATAAATTGAATCACATGTTTAAAGTAATGAAAAAAATTTATTGTGATCACATCTTTATTATTCCATTGATTAAACAGATATCACAATATGAATATTTGATTTACTATAGTAAACTATTCTCAATAGTAGTGATTTATGGGCAACATTCGTCTTCCTTCTATGATCATTATTACAGCAATTAAAAAGCTTTTAGTTAGTCCCTGAAGAGTAATGTGGCTCTAAATACATAATGCACAGTGTTACATAACCATAGCCTCTTTTTCTTTGGTAATTGGCGTCTAGGGTAATTGAACTCAGAATGAAATGTCTGGTATATGCGGCATAACACAGTCAACACAGTTCAAGCATAAGCACATTTTTTAGGGAGAAAAGAAATAGGTGTTTCACATCAGTCGTTTTCTTCCAAGAGAACTAGAAAGATTTGGTTAAAAAGAAAGATACGGGCTTCCCTGGTGGTGCAGTGGTTGAGAGTCCGCCCTTCGATGCAGGGGACACGGGTTTGTGCCCCGGTCCGGGACGCGGAGCGGCTAGGCCCCTGAGCCATGGCCGCTGAGCCTGCGCGTCCAGAGCCTGTGCTCCGCGACGGGAGAGGCCACAACAGTGAGAGGCCCGCGTACCGCAAAAAAAAAAGAAAGATACCAATAATATTTACATATTTTTAAAGTGGATAGCTTAAACTTTTAAATTAAAATAGCTACTTATTTACAGTTGCAAAGCTCTTTGTTTACATTGTCTGCCTGAAGACTGAGAACAATGGACATACCTTGGACCCCTTCAGTACAGGGTCACCATACACAGATGTGGAGTTGTGCCTTGCATAGGGGTGCCTGGCAGAGGGACTGAATAGGCGTGAACTACAGCCCACTCTTTGCTCCTTAGGCAGGCTGCACTCTGACTCAGGGTTGTGTCTTCTGGAAGAAGCGGGCACCTCTTTCTAATTTGCACAAAGACACTGTACAGCTAGCCTGACTCTGTGTCTGTGCTTCGTCCTTTCGCCCTGCATGGAAACACATTGCCTTTCCGTTCAACTATTTTCTGACTTTAACTTTCTCGCTAATTCCAAACCACTGGTTGCTTCAAAATTAATATTTTCCATTTTTATCTTGAAAGGAGCACATGTATATGTGGCAGAGACAACATAGGGAAAATTTGCAAATTCCAGTCCAGTGACGTTTCTGTAATAAATTCGTCTTTAGCCATTTGGAATTAGATGAATTTGGAGACTACGAAAAAGCAATAAAAGTGAGAAATCTCAAAAAAGACAAACTTTATAATGGTCCTGTCTCAGGGCTAACTAGTTAGCTCCCTTGTTTAGAATACTGTGATAACGAGCCAGGTTTATGATTTAAAACCCCCAGTTAGCATAACACAGGGGAAAACTCTATTCCATCGTCACAGACTGAAATTCTGTTGCCACCAGTGTGTTCTTTGGTACAAGTTGGGATGAAGTAAGGGTACTTCATACTCATCACCATTACTGGAAAAACAAGTATACAACCAGATGGGAGTACGTTTGGTCAAAGTCAGTTCCGTCATAACTACAAAGTTCATCATTCCTCATGAGTAGAAAATACATCCAGATGTATTTGCATTATGTGATGGGAAACACAGTCAATGTGATTGAAAGCCTATAATCATGTGGTTTTCTCAAGAGCTTCAACAAGACACTAAAGTTTTGCTAATAAACCAAAAGAACAACTCTGACCCCACCAACCTGACTCTGACTGGCAGTGTGGATATTACAGGAGTTAAGTTTCACCTTCAGCGGGAATACATTAGATTGAGAAGCCCAGCCCAGCACCATGAGAGCTCCCAACCATGTGTTTCTGTGCAAAATGAATCACTTGATGGGAAACAGGAAATCACTAATAAAGGCTGTTTTTGTTAATTATACACGGAGTTAGAACCGGAATAGGGGAGAGCAGGGGTTTTTTTTAAAGCCAGATTTGAATACTGTATATTGAGGGCATAAACAGAAAACTAGAAAACTTTAAATTGTCATTGACCTCATGTGCACTGAAAAAGGGCTAAGTGTCCCCAGGAGCAGTCCTCCCCCTTCTCAGAATCACTGCTACTTAGATCAAGCACTTTTTATGTAGTTAATATTAGCACAAACCCTTTTTCTGCTTGCCGGCTTCCTAGCAACCTGAAGCAGAGTATCTGTTTGCCAATCTGCTTTTGGTAAAAAAAAAAAAAAAAAAAAAAAAGAACGAACAAAAAACACCCAGTAAATTTGCCCATAGCCCTGACGAGACAGGAATATATTCAATAAACTCCGTGTTGATTTTGTGAGCCCGGCATAGGATTTATGTTGTCAACCGTCTGACCTTGCTGCACTTTCCACCACAGGCCAGGGAAGATGTGATCCACATGCTGAAGACGGAGAAAACCAAGCCTGAGGTTCTGGAGGCTCATTACGGGTCTGCGGAGCCAGAGAAAGTGCTGCGGGTCCTGCACCGAGATGCCATCCTGGCCCAGGAGAAGTCCATAGGGGAAGATGTGTATGAGAAACCCATCTCAGAGGTAAAAACATACCCCGACAAGTCCCTGAGAAGGAAGCCTCAGAGGGATGTCTCCACATCCTTCCATTTTACACGCTTTAACGTTTTCTTTCAAAGGCAAGCATTTTATGATGCCCTAATATAGAATTAAAGTATAATTAAATAATTCAGAATTACTGTGGATACATTTCATTGATAAGAATTGTAGAAGTATTTCCTTAAATATACTTAAAGCCCAAAATATGTTTCTCATGTGATTATCATAGTTACCTGCTCTTCAGTCTTATTCTTTTATTTCTCTAAGAAGGGATATGTGTAAAAATTTGAGGTGCTTATGGGTTTTAGCATTGAATTTTCAGATTATTATCAAATTGGTAGCCTAAAATTAAACTGATTTTTATTATTGATATTTATGGTTATAAAGCCACTCAGTTTTGATATCTCATAGACCATTAAAATGGTCTCATGTGAATGGCTAAAACATAAAAGTTGAAGCAAAATCCCAATGAAGGCTTAGGGCAGCTCTTTAAGATGAAAGGGAATCTAATAGGACAATATTTAATCATTTTATACAAGACTGTATTAGGAACTATCAACTATTGTTGTTAATTACCCATGATATTACATGTTAAAAATACTCTCATATCATAGCAGAAGTTCAATGAAGAATCAGGGAACCAGTTGATGGATCTAGCCATACTGACTCTTCGGAATTCATGTCAAAAAAAAAATCATAGATATGAAATTAGTATCATAAATGAATAAAGAACACAGAAATGAAAAGTGCGAAGCAATTTATTGTAATTTAGCTTAAGACAAGCCTTTGCAGCAGCTCAGCTTGACAGATCTCAGAAAGACCTGCTTTAGAAAGTATTCACGACAGATTGACAGCCCATAATTTTCTAATTTCTGCAACCAGGATGAACTGGAGCTCTGTTCTCATCTTTTCCTTAAGCATTAAGAGATAATTGTCAATATGTGATAGAATAGAGTCAACTGGCTGAATCCACTTTCATGTTTGGGATAACCCACAGTTATTAGCTGCCTGTAGCTTTGGGCAGGTCACTTCAGCTCTTTAAGCCTGAGTGTTCTTCTCTGTCAGGTGCACATCTCATAGAGTTGTGAGGATTAAATGAAGCAACGCCTGTAAAACTTTTAACATAGTGTCTGGAACATACTAGCTACTCAACAAATATCAGCCATTAGTATTTGCTGGGAGCTGAGGGTGATAATTGCTCACACTCTTATTTAGCTCCAAACCTGGAGAGACTCGAGGAGTAAAAGACAGAGAGAGGTCAAAATATCGGTTTTTTTGTTTTGTTTTGTTTTGTTTTTTTTGCAGTACGCAGGTCTCTCACTGCTGTGGCCTCTCCCGTTGCGGAGCACAGGCTCCGGATGCGCAGGCCCAGCGGCCATGGCTCACGGGCCCAGCCACCCCGCGGCATGTGGGATCTTCCCGGACCGGGGCACGAACCCGTGTCCCCTGCATCGGCAGGCGGACTCTCAACCACTGCGCCACCAGGGAAGCCCAAAATATCAGTTTTATATTATTATTATAATCACCTGGACTGAAGAACTTGGCTTGGATAAATAGTATCATTTGGGCTTCTTAGTTCTTTTCTCCCAAGTTAGAGCTTGGTATGACCTCTCAAGGAAGAGGTAGGTCTGCAGATCACACACATCCAGAATCACTGCCTCTGACCCACTGAGTTCTATGGACAGTACATAAAGGAAGGCGTTTCCAACTTACCTTCAGAAAGTAGGCCTAACCCAAGTGGACAGAGGAGCAGAGCAGAAAACACCCACCTTTCTTTTGGGTTGTCCTGTTGGAGTTCGCTTAAGCTGGGCATGCTTCTTGGTTCCTTTCTCCCCTCAACTCAACAATCTGAACAGTTGTTCCTCCCTTGGGGAGGAAGGAATAAGGAGGTAGAGGGAAGGACAGAAGCTACTTTTCCCAACACTGGCAAAATGGTGAAGTCCTGCTTTGTGAGAGAAACAGAATGCTGAAAGGAGAAAAGATTTCTTCCACCATTTACAGATTTTTGGTTTCTTAATCCTTTGGGCTTAATAATCAAGTTCCTGTTGCTCAGGGGCAAGAGAGTTGCTTCCAAGTTCATGATGTAAGAATCCCATATATTACTGTTCCATTAGCCTCCTGGTATCATGAGAAGATAGTCCAGCTCTTGTTCCTAGAAGCCATGCTGTACCTCAAGCCAAAAATCACTGCTGCTTATTCCAATTTTCATCCCAAATTAGGCCCAGCTAGGTCATCCAACAGAACTCACCAAAGGTTAAGCAGTGAACCCAATATGGTGGACCCCCCTCTCTTGCCAGGTATCTGGGGAGAAATTAAGCAGCAAATATTAAATCCCCCTGAACTTCCTTGTAAACTAAAGTCTGAGATATCAAAGTTCATAATTCTTAAGCAAAATTGCAAAGAAATTAAGGGTTCAGTTTCTTTCCTTCCCAAATTCTTATTCTGCTTAGCCTTAGCCAGAAGGATCTTAATCTTAGGCATTTTCAAAGTTGAATTAATACATCCTGAAGTCCTTTATTCTGTGTTTACTCAAAGAGTCCAAAGATTATTAGGACATGTGCAGTTATCATAGTACCAACCTCACATTCATAAATTGTTAAAAATGCAAGAAAAGCCCCAGGTCCAAGGTCCATTTTTCTCAAGTGTAATAATATTCCTTGACCTCAGGACCCAGCACAAAGCAGGCTCATGTCACCAAGATCAAGGCAGAGACTTAGAGGGTGTCTGAGGGAAGGAGGGTGGATAGAGAAAATCTTCAGGTACAACAGGATGCCAGTCAGTGTGGGGGAACTTGTCCCCATCAGACAGAGCCTGCCGCCATCAAGAGGCTAATAATTGTGGGAAATGGCGAATCCTGGGTTGGGTGGAGGAATCTGTTTCATGCATTATCCTTGCCCTCAGTGAGTGGCATTTGAAACCTATCTGTCTTTTTGTGAAGTTTAGGGATTTGCAGTGGTGACATCCTCCATGCCTCGGTCTTATTTTAGGTGCTCTACTTTTCCACCTGCATATTTTTATTTATTTATTTATTTTTGGCTGCGTTGGGTCTTTGTTGCTGTGCGTGGGCTTCTCATTGCAGTGGCTCCTCTTGTTGCGGAGCACGGGCTCTAGGCTCGCAGGCTTCAGTAGTTGTGGCATGCAGGCTCGGTAGTTGTGGTTCGCGGACTCTAGAGTGCAGGCTCAGTAGTTGTGGCGCACGGGCTTAGTTGCTCCCCAGCACGTGGGATCTTCCCGGACCAGGGCTCGAACCCGTGTCCCCTGCATTGGCAGGCAGATTCTTAATCACTGCGCCGCCAGGGAAGCCCCCACCTGCATATGTGAAACCTTGTGAATCTTTTTCTTTTTTCAGCCATGATGTCCAGGCCTAGGAAACCCATCTTGTACTGGTGGTTTTCCTTACTGCCCCCTTGTTTCGGTGTGGTATTACCCCTTCCCGCAGGTGACCTTCTGAAGCCTGTCTGCCTTGGGACCTAGTGGGGACCTAACCTTACCCAGGTGACCATTCCTCAGAACTTCGCCTTCCCTCGTGTTTGAACTCTCTAATTCTTGGGTAACTTGTCCTACTCAAGGCAACAAAAATGTTTTCTTTTGTCACAACCTTTCCTCCAGTAGGAAGGCTCAGCTGAGTTTTATTGTTATTGTTGTTTTTGACCAGTTTTTCAAATGGCCCCTTCTTTCTCTATCACTATTTTAGGGATCGTAGAGTTTTTGTTTGTTTGCCTCTAACTTCCCCTATGCTTTCAGACCCAGACATTTGTTTTCTGAATATTACCTTCCGTATTGTGTAGTGTGTGGTCACCCTCAGTGAGAGAAGCAAAACCAAGGAGTTATGAGTCTGCCAAAAGGATCCTTTGTTCAACACAAATCTTATCTACTTGTATGTTCTTGAGTTGGATGATCTCCTAAGGAGTCTTTTCCCATCACAGCACACTGGTATTTGGGCTGAATCTGCTGCTGTCCTGCCTGAATCCCCTTTTGTTTGTCTCATCTTTCCTTCGAAATCTACATCTCCAAGTTTCTTGAGCATGTTCACTCAGGGCCCATCTACCATGGCTGACACCATGAAACTCATCCCAAATTGCTTTACATATCCTACCCTGATCTCAGATTTTAATTCTTCAGCATGTCTATATTTTATGTAACCATTTTGAATAGCTGTTGCAGTCTTCAAGAGAAAGGGCCCCAACTGATCTCATGAAGAACCACCTGCAGTTTGACAGCATGTTCCTCAAACGTTTCCTTGATCCCGACACGCTCTTTGTGGGGCAGTCATGCTGTTCTGCTCTCTAGGCTCTCCTGTCTCTACCTCCTCTGTCACCCATTCTGATTCAACAAAGACTAAAATCTCTCTCTCTCTCTTTTTTTTTTAATAGCCCTATCTTTAAGGGCACTTAGATCCATTTCCCTTTTTGGTCTTTCCAGTTTGGTCCTTAAGGCCTCATGTTTCCTCTTAAGTAGATTTCTCTCTCTTCTCAAATTCCTTAATATTTTTCCCATTAGCTCTCTGTTGATAACAGAGCTAAAATCATTCCCTAAACCATGATCCTTTTGTCTGAAACATACTGAAATTTCTCCCCATCTCAAGTCCCTGAACTTCTTCTCCACCAACTTGATTCAGGTACACTCTTTCCTTAGTAAATTTTGGCCTTTGTTGCTATAATGATCTCATTCAATTTTCCTTCCACCTCTGTCCAAGTGGGAGCTACATTTCCAAAGTAATAGGTGCCCATTTCGCTTTCACTATTCAGTAATAAGAACTACCATTCCTCTGTGGTTGAGCCACAATTTGGAGCCTGAAAACCCAAAGCCATGGGACACAGTATACATGATTAATGAATCCACTGGGAGGTGGTCTTCAGAGTCTCTGGACAAGCCACACAGATCCAAGAGGTCAGCCCACTTCAGTTCTCTCCTAGGAGCTCAGTGCAGTTCCAAACAAAATAACGAGAAACAGGGTCTGGCACAGCTGATCTGTTGCTACCTATGTTAGTTCTTACATCCTGAATTTAAAACTGAAAACTAGATCCTCACACAGTAATGCTTTATTGCTAAAGAGGAATTTACTACCTTTGCAGTTTAAAATCTGGTCCGCAGGGCTTCCCTGGTGGCACAGTGGTTAAGAATCTGCCTGCCAATGCAGGGGACATGGGTTCGAGCCCTGGTCCGGGAAGATCCCACATGCCGCAGAGCAACTAAGCCTGTGCGCCACAACTACTGAGCCTGCACTGTAGAGCCCACGAGCCACAACTACTGAACCCATGTGCCACAACTACCAAAGCCCACACTCCTAGAGCCCATGCTCTGCAACAAGGGAAGCCACTGCAATGAGAAGCCCGCGCACCACAAGGAAGAGTAGCCCCCGCTTGCCACAACTAGAAAGCCCGTGCGCAGCAATGAAGACCCAACGCAGCCAAAAATAAATTAAAAAAAAAAAAAAAGAAAGTCTGGTCTGCAGTTCTGGGTGAAAAACGCAGCTCACACACCAATGTGTCAGCATCCTTCCGGATGCATGAAAGGACAAAAAGACTGTCTTCCTGATTATGCAACCAGTGCTGAGGTCAAGCTGTACTGGTGTAGGTGAGGTGAACACAGCCCACAGAGACAACAGCAGCTACTCCAGGGGCCTAGTCCCAGCACGGTAGCTTCTGAGAACAGCCAATCTCAAAGGCCCACACGGACAGAACATACTAAAGCTAGGGCCTAGCAATCCTACCTAGGCTGCCCTGGAACAATTAATATCAACATATGCTGTTTTTCCTCCAGATGCCCCTACAGTGTTTCTCTCTCCGGGTATCTCAGTCAACCATCCAATTAATAACACCTCCATCTTTGCCTCCCGAGTTCCTTGAATGGATTGAGGGATAACTGCAGGAGTCTGACAGATGACTTGAAACATTAACTTTATTATTGGCATAAATAGGTAGATGACCACCGCCAGGTTCCTATTACTCTCTCCTAGACTCTGGAGACAGCACCTGAGGGAGAGTACAATGTACCATCTTATGGCAGACAGAGTAAAAAATAAGAAATGAAAAGGCAGGGCTGTTCATGCCCAGCTCGCTGTCCCAATACAGCCTTTAAAAACCATTCCTTCCTCAGGGAGGAGAGGGTCAGGGTATCAGGAAACAGGCAGAAGCTACTCTTGCAAATACTCTCAAAAGGAGGGAAGCCCTTACTTTACGACAAAGTTAAGAAGGATCAAAAAGGGGAAAGAGGGCTTTCCTGGTGGCGCAGTGGTTGGGAGTCCGCCTGCCTATGTGGGGGGCGCGGGTTCGTGCCCCGGTCCGGGAGGGTCCCGCGTGCCGCGGAGCAGCTGGGCCTGTGGGCCGTGGCCGCTGAGCCTGCGCGTCTGGAGCCTGTGCTCCGCGGTGGGAGGGGCCACAGCAGTGAGAGGCCCGCGTACCGCAAAAAAAATTAAAATTAAAATTTAAAAAAAAAGGGGGAAAGAGCTGCTCCTTGCACATTTCTGATGATGTCCCAGCAATGCTTGACAAATTCTATAACATATGGTGAAAATCACACTTGTGGAAAAATGGAGAGTTCTTGGGGAGAATATTTTGTAACAGGGAGTTATTCCAGTGAAAAAATCTCTTGTATAGACCATCCCATTAAGACTGCAGTAATTTATCAGAACACATAAAAGTACGATTTGCCTCCCTGATGATCTCAGGTATGGCTGGCCAACCTGGGCTTCACCAGTCTGACTGGTCACCTGTTCTTAGGCAAAGGGGGTGGAGGTCTAATCAGAAGGCACTGAGGATTATGGGGACAGAGGTGGAAGGAAAATTGAATGAGATCATCATAGCAACAAAGGCCAAAATTGACTAAGGAAAGAGTGTACCTAAATCAAGCTGGTGGAGAAGAAGTTCAGGGACTTGAGATGGGGAGAAATTTCAGTATGTTTCAGACAGAAGGATCATGGTTTAGGGGATGATTTTAGCTCTGTTATCAACAGAGAGCTAATGGGAAAAATATTAAGGAATTTAAGAAGAGAGAAATCTATTTAAGAGGAAACATGAGGCCTTAAAGACCAAACTGGAAAGACCAAAAGGGAAATGGATCTAAGTGCCCATTATCTCTTTTATTTTGGGCCCCATAAATGATTCATTCACAATGAAAATATAATAAAATTGTACAGGGAACCTCAGATCCTCCTTATGACTGAAGGGCAAACGTGCAACATCAGGGGAATAGCTCTGAAGCTGATACCCGTGGAGCTACTCCACTGAGTCTTACAGAGTTGGCTGTGGGATTAAGAATGGATTCTAAATATATCTGATTCACCTAGAGCAGTGGTTCTCAACAGGGAGGGGGGCATGGGGACTTTTCCTTCCAGGAGACATTTGACAACGCCTGGGGATAGTTTTGTCACAACTGGACATGGTAGTACCAGCATCTAGTGGGCAGAGCCCAGGGATGCTGCTGAGAATCCTATAGTGGACAGGACAGCCCCTCAAATAAGAATTACTTGGCCAGAAATGTCAGTAGTGCTGAGGGTGAGAACTCCTGCACTAGGGTTTGAAGAGGAGAGTAGGATAGGGAACTATCAATATTGTAAGATTGGGTCCAATTTAACAAACATGTACTGAACACCTACTTTCCTCCAGGTGCTGTGCTAGGGACCAGGGACTAAAAAGATGATCAAGGCATATGGTCCCTTAAAGATCTTATAGCCTGGCTGGAGAAACAGACACAAAAAGCCCTGTAATAATATTTGATAAGATCTCTTTTAGTTTGAGATATGTGCGCTCTGCAAGTTCTGAGATTCTCCCTATATTTAGTACCTCTTGAAAGAAGAGGATTGTGGGTCCTTCATATACTTTTCCTAGAAATGCACTTAACTACAAGCCTTAAAAAAAAAAAAGAAAAAAAGGTTGCAATGAGGATAATTTCCTCCTCCCGGGGGAGGAGTTTGGTGCCTGCTGAGCTCTTTATTTTTCTGAGATTAGGCCAGATGCTATTCTCTTTCTTTCTGAGTATAGGGCTTCACCGTCTCATTGAAACAGTGAGTTTGCTCTCCTGAAAGGTTAGGAACCACACATATGTTCACAGAAAAAAGGCCAGAGGCCAGAAATTACTGCAGCCCTATTGTGGCTAGTTCATAAATCCAACTGGCCTAGAGAAAATGATGGCATGGGGAAAATGGCAAAGAGCAGATTCCGTGTCCTCCCCTACAGGTAATAAATCATTAGACCAATGCAAACAAATTATTTAGAGTCCTCCGTAAATGAAATAAAATATTAAGCTCTTTCCCATGTTTGCGTCCTCAGCTGGACAGACTTGAGGAAAAACAGAAGGAAACCTACCGGCGCATGCTAGAGCAGCTACTGCTGGCCGAGAAGTGTCACCGGCGCACGGTGTACGAGCTGGAGAACGAGAAGCACAAGCACACGGACTACATGCACAAGAGCGACGACTTCACCACCCTGCTAGAGCAGGAGCGGGAGAGGTAACTGCGCACGCGCGCCCCGGAGGGCCGCGCTCTCGTCCTGCCCCTCCTGCCCTGGATCAGATTTCCACCCGTGACTCCGCGGACACGTGCCCGGGGTTTAATTCCTAATTTCCTAACGGTTTGCAGAGAGTGAGACAGACTTTGCTTGGAACTATTAATGTGAGCATGTTGGGGGTTCGTATAAATACGGCAACACATTCCCACTAGGAGGTGAAAAGCCAGAAAGCCACAAACTAAGGGAGCTTCTGTTTTAACTTGATCAACGTTTGAAAAGCCTCTCTACTAACTGCCTTCTATTAGAAATAACATACTTTTTCTCTTTGGGATTAAAATGCACTTATTCAGTGAGACAAATTATCACCATTTTAAATGAATCCTATTCATTCTTAAAACGGGTATAGAAAACCTTACTACTTGGTTGTGTATGAATTACTTAATGCCTAGAATTACCTGCTTAACTTTTTCAGGGTTGCATAACTCTTAAAACTCAGTGTAAAACAAAACAGAACAAAAATTCAGCGTTGAGCCTTGAACACTGTAGGTAGTTTTCTCAGACCAGGGATTAGCACCTTTGAAGCAGAGACTTCAAATTGAAACGCTTTGTGATGAGCTCTTTGATACTCTCCAGTTTTTCAGCATCTTCTTTTTAGCTTATTCTCTCCTTTTCCTCCCCTCAGCTGAATGGTTACATCTGTGAATTCCACAGTCTTTGAAACCAATGACATTGAATCCCGATGCTTTGAGTTACCAAGCGTGTCTGCTTCTGTGTTTAGGACTTGCAAATTAAGAGCCATTGGGAAAGAGCTTCACCAGTCCCAGCTTTGCTATATCTAGTTACAAAAAGGAGATCTGGTTTTCCCAGATTAGTTTATTTGCCAGAAAAAGTTACCTCAATAGGAAAGTAAATAAAAGCGTGAAACAACAGGTTTGTGTTAAATTTTTAAGTTATTGGTAATGTTTACTTATTATTGGACTTGGTACATCTCTTGAGGAAGGAGAAATGGAAAAGGGAGCAATGGCTGCAGTGTTATGTACAATACCCTCCACTTATGGTTTCTTTAAGTCTGTCTTCTGCTGCTGGAAGTTCAGGCTTATCAGCTTCTTGTTTGGACAAATAGATGGTCCAATTTGATACTTTGGGGCAACCAAACAGTGAGAATACACTCTACCCCCGCAACCTCCATGAACTTTCCGACCTCAAGCATAGGTATTGCAAACAAGGTTTTAATGATGGTGTAAATTACATATAATCTAGGTGTCCTGTGTTGGAATGGGGTCAGGTAAGAGTAGCAACTTGTTTGATATTTCTTTAAAAGATCTGAAATCAAATAATTTTAAACAACCAGCTGTGTGAATTAATATTTTCTGATCACTTTGTAGATCATTTGGTCTAGAATCAGATAGGTCTGCCTTTTCTACAATTTCCCACCTAAGCTAAATGACTGAGGTGAATTCACCTACAGAGTGGTAGGTTTAAATGAAGTATGTGGATGGAGAGACTGTACTTACCCAGCTGTTTTTCTTTCTTTTTTGTTTTCCTAATATTTGTGTACTGTGAGAATAATTGAAATAATAACACTTGATGGAGAGCTCTATAGTTCACAAAGTACTTTTATATTCATTATACAACAAGCCTGTCCCAAGTGTACTTATTTACTAACTTCATGTTGACCAATTCAAGACTAACAATTCCAATCCCCTGCCCCTCCTTTGGAGTTGTTTAATTTTACTAGGGCAATTACACAACGATTTCTCCTGAGCAAAGCGCTATGTAGGAGGTTTTAAAAATCAAAGCAGAATTAAAAATTATATATATCATGATGCTTTTCATACTTTGATCAGCACCGTTGACATATGTCACCAGATGTACATGTTTTAGATAAGAATCTTTGACTCACTAAATATCCAACCACTTTAAGATTCTGAAACAGTAGTTTTGACTCAACAGGTTATACTTTAGTGCTTTATATATTTTCCTGTCAATGTTTCTGCCCAGGCCACCCCCCTGACTGACCACCAGTGCACATGCTGTGGGCACATGCTGACCGACACTCATTATGCTAAATTAAACACCCTCACTAGGACCCTGATAACTGAAGCTGGCATCGCTGAATTTCTCTGCGTTCTGATCTGAGGCGTCCACGGTGACTGGCTTTGCTGAGTTCCCTGGGCAGTGAAGCCTTTAGGATTTTCTCAAAGGTCAGGCCTGGGCCTCCCGCTGCCCTTTGGAAGAGGCCCTGCTAAATCTGCTTTGGGTTAAATCCTCTTTCTGAAGTAAGCGGTCATAATTAGATGTACTTATGGGGGCTGCCAGTTTGCTGACCCCGGGGCTTTCTTTCCCGTGGGCAATGTCGCCAGGGGCTGGTCCCCACCAGGACCTGGGCCATGGCTCAGCCAGGCCCCAGCGCCCCACTCCGCCACAGCCCCTGCAGGGGAAGCTGGGCTACTGCTGACAGCTGGTTTTTCCGAGCCGGAGTGGGAATTCTGGCATAGACTATTCCAAGTCCTTTGTTTGCCTCTTTGTTTTGCACTCCCTTCCCTCTTTCTCCGGAAAAGTCCCTTTTGTGAAAAAAAAAAAAAGAGAGAGAGAGAGAGAGCGCCAAGAGCTTTCCTTCAGAAACATTTCCCTTTAATTCTCCTGTGAGCATGAGTGAAGGAAGGAAAAAAGTGAGATGAGATAAGCCCAAGTTGTTTGTTCCCTGTAATCACCCAGTTTCTACTGGGGGTGTGACTCTGCAGGCTGCCTCTACCTAGACAGCTTTCTGATTTGGTGGCCATGGGCGGACGGGAGTGCAGACCCAGGGGACCCTCCACACATGCAGAGCATCTAGGCTCCGTTCTCTACACTTGTCCTGCTCTGTAAGGGTTTCTCACGCCCTCTGGAAAATGGTTAAAGGTAACAAAAAGGGACTCAGGCAGACAGGATCAGTAGCTATCCAGATTCAGATATTTGATGAAACCAGAAGTCCTTGCTTTTCAAAAACAAGGCTTGGTTTGACTAGTATTGCAAAAGACTTCTGAGTTCAGCCCTTTCAAGTCCCTCATCCTACAGGTTGGGTAACTGAGGCCCAGAAAAATCATGTAGCTCAACTAAGACGACAGTGCAGGCCACTGGTCCAGCACTGTTGTACGGATGAGTCCCTTGGGCAGAATGTCTTGTTTTATGTTTTCTTTGTGTGTGTGTGTGTGTGTGTGTGTGTGTGTGTGGGCTCCCAACCTCCAAGCTCTTACGTCCAAACTATGACACAGAATCTTAAAAGGCATTATGATGGTTGTTGGGAGGATATAAACAGATCTATTTGGACCACTGGTGTCTTTCAACTGTCAAGACTGGAGAGGCTTTGGAACAGCATCTGCTGGAAGGAGCAGCCTGGGGACTTGTTTTGGAGCGGAGTTGGAACAGTGTTCTACTTCTGTTGCATTCTGATGGGAGGCTGATGGGAGTTATGGGGGAGCTAAATAAAGCACCCCTCCAAGCTACCTCCTTGTTATGGCCACTCACCCAGACCCTGAAAGTGTAAAAACTAAGCAGAAGTTATTTTTCACTTTTCAGGAGTTGTTAAATTCATCCTATATAAAAACTCCACAAATTAAGTGCCTAAAATGGACAAAGTATTGTTCTGGGCTTCCTTTATGCTAAACCAAAAGACCCATCATAATGTGTTACCATCATTTACTGCTATTTATTTTTACAAATAGTTGTATTCCCAAATTAAAAAGTGGAACTAGCATGAAAAAATGCATTGGCTTAACTAGCATTGTTTAAAATATAGATGAAAATATCCTTCATTGCAGTAATTAAGATTAGATAAAGAAAGCTCCCTTTCTAACTCACTGCTGTATTCTGTTTGGTCCATATTTTGAGTCAACTTGACCTTAAAAGGCATAATTCTGAGCACATGAGATCACCTTCAGAGTTTATGCTTTATTCTCTGTATGAACTGCAAGACTTGTAATTTTAATCTTACACTTTCTCTAGGGCTGCTTCAAGAATGTCAGGATAGAGAGAATACAGTTACATCAAAAAGTGCTTTGGAACGTAAAGAAATATTTGAGGGGGATGTGTGTACGCCTGTGTGTGTGTGTGTAAATGATGTGGGGAAGGCTGTCTAAATCTATAACTGTAGATATAGATTTGAAAGCTTTTGGATTCTATAGGCTCAGCTGGGACTACATAAATAATTACATCATCAGATAATATTGCAGCAAGCCTTCCAAGTATAGGGTCATTTTTTAAAAAACTACAAACCAGCATCTCGAGAGAAATCTCTTAACTTGTGAAGCAAAGAATGCAGGAACAGGGGCTTGGTGGACGGGAAACTTTCAAGCCCCATTTTGGTATCGTTCCTTTAGGCCTGGTGGCCTGTGGGACAGGCTGCACCATTGCACTTGCCTGTGGCGGGGATGACCGGTCAGAGCAAGTTTGTGAAAAGTTGCTCTAGCAGCCTGGGATCCTGGGAGATATTCTTGGCACACTTTCTAGAAAAAGATGCACATCTGGTTCCCTGGCATATTTTCCCTAAGTTTCTCAGATTTAGATGCCTTATCTCTAAACTATCGCAATAAAATGGACTTTTCTCATTGGTAGCGTGGAGAAGCACACTAAAGTACTTTGTAGAAAAAGATGGCTGCTGATGTGTAAAGGATCAAGCCTGATCATGCAGAAAGTAATCAATAGGTGGAACATATCAGCAGGAAACAACGGAGCCCTCTTGTCTGTGCTTAGCCCTCAGCTACATGCTGCTCACTAGCTAGACTAGATTTCATTGACCCCCCTGATACGCTGGACACGTACACATCTGGTTTAATCCTTACAAAACTGTATGAAGTATAGTTACTATCCCTATTTAGAAGATGGGAAAGCAGGTTAAATTCCTTCCACCAAGGTCACTTGCCAACAGTTAATTGGAAGAATCAGTGTTTGAACTGAGCTTCCTACAGTCAAAACAAACAAACAACCAAAAAAACCTTTTCCACTTCCAAGTTCTTACCTTCTGATTGAAATGAACACTTCATTTCTCCAACGTTTGGAGGAAGAAAAGATGACTTGAAATGTTGGCTCTGTGTATGGCACATCCATTCTGTTTGCAGGTTCAGGATTCGAATTCACAGACCTTTACCTGTCATTGAGATATGCCACCTACTATCAATATCCTGACCAAGGAAATTGCTGACCAAGAAAATTGCAGGGAATAGACAGCTTCTAAGAAAGAAGAGGAATTAGAATTCAGAGACTCAATCACAGAAAGAATACGTTTTACGGTTGATTTTCTGAAAGAATGCCAGGATCAAACTCCACCTTCCAATGGCTCTCACCCTTGCAATTTGCAAATCCCACTTCCTACTGGAAAATGTGATTGAAATGAAGGAGCCTGAGGTGATTTTGATTTTGCATAGCTAGGGTGTTTGTGTTGGGGGATGGGATAGGTGGGGACAGTGTAAAGGAAGTGATGTTGTATCTTACCTAAAGGGACCAGGCAATTGGTGACTCAAAAAGATAGCTTCCCAAAGTTGGAAGATGGGAGTTGGAAGACAGTTGGTCCTCTTAAAAGACCCAGGATATTAACATATCTACTATCAGCACTGTAGAACTAGGAGCCTGCTACTCATTCTTAACTAGACACCCCCTGGATGAAGTATGAACAAGCCCATTAAAAATGCCCTTGAGGTGGGCTTCCCTGGTGGCGCAGTGGTTGGGAGTCCGTTTGCCGATGCAGGGGACACGGGTTCATGCCCCGGTCTGGGAAGATACCATATGCCGCGGAGCGGCTGGGCCCGTGAGCCATGGCCGCTGAACCTGCGCGTCCGGAGCCTGTGCTCCGCAGCGGGAGAGGCCACGGCAGTGAGAGGCCCGCGTACCGAAAATTTAAAAAAAAAAAAAAAAAAAAGCCCTGAGGTGCATTTCACCAGATCCCATCTGTACAAAAGCTGCTGAGTCTTGGGTGGGTGTAATCTTTTTCCCAAGCTTTATAGTGTTCTCATTCTCAAGGTCACTGAGTTAGCAAACTCTGATCTAAGATTCTTCAGAGTTTTAGTAATATAACTTTTAACAGATATGCCAGGGAAGATAGGTTATCTGATCAACATAATTTTCTAACTAATCAAAGGTTACGATATGAATTAATTTACTTTTACTGTTATGGAAGATATTTCTCAAATACGTTTTACTTTTTTAAGAAAACTTTTAATATACCACAAAATCCAGTTAAGTCATGTTTGAAGATTTCAGAATCTTGTAGTGCTGCTATCTGGGTGACTCTGTATGTTATACAACCTCAGGGCCTATCAGATTATATTCAAATCTAAATGTCAGTTATGGTTGTATTTTATTGTTGATAGGATGGTGAAGATGTTTTCCGGATCTTAGGGCTTAACCCGGCTAACTGAGAATTTTAGTTAATTAGATTCAACATATTTGGACTTTTACAACAACAGCAACAGAACTTGAACCAGGAAGGACTCTGATATTATACAAAGGGGTGGGATAATAATCAAAGAAAATTGGCCATAAAAAAGGAATAGCGTTGAAAGGGAGGTCTTGCGAGACAACAGGCAAGAAACGTATTTCACTGCTTAAGATTTTAGCATGTAAGAATGCCTCAGTCCTGGTATTTGATACCCCTTATTCTAGAAAAGTCCTAGGAGAGGTGAGACTAGAGGGCGGTATTTGGAATTTGAATGTGAGAGTTAAAGAGTGAGAGCCCAGTAGTGGGAGGTGGTCAGCTTGTCAGAGTCTCTCTAGTTCTGAACCAATCATTGGGGAAGGAAAAATGGAGAGTAATATAAACCTCAGATATATGGGTGTGAAGAATTTGAGAATGGAGCTATTACTAGGTAGAGTCCAAGGGTGTCTCAGTCTGCTTTGGCTGTCATAACAAAATAGACTGGGTGGCTTAAACAACAGAAGTTTATCTTCTTCCAGTTCTGTATGCTGGAAGTTCAAGATCAGGGTTGCCAGAATGGTCAGGTTGTGGTGAGGCCTCTCTTCCTGACTTGCAGATGTCCACCTTCTCGCTATGTCCTCACAGGGCCTTTCCTCTGTGCATATTCATGGAGAGAGAGATTCTTATCAGGCCTCCAATTCTATTAGATGAGGACCCTACCCTTATGACTTCACCTAACGTTTTTACCTCCTAAAAGCTTTATTTCCAAACATAATCACGATGGGGGTTAGGCCTTCAATATATGAATTTGAGGGGGCAAATAGAAAAGGGCATGGCAAAACTTGTGGTTCTCCCTCCAATAACTCAAGAGAAAGAGAGTAAAACTTGGTGTCTGACGTGTCCAGTTGGAGAGAGCTTGATATAGCTTCAGTATCCTGCAACCCTAAAGGAATATCTAGATTTTCCCTGTGCTTCTGAAGGGCCATGGGAATAGCTGATTCAGGGCTGGAATGAGAACAGAACTGTGACTCATTTGGATCAGCAATCTGAGCAGGAATGCAACTGAGGCCAGAGACCACAGTGTGCCTCCCAGAGAATGCCAGTGTGGAAGGATGATGCCTACATGACCTCCCCCCGATCCCTGATGGCCCCAGAACTCAGCCCCAACTCCAGAAATGGGATCCTGAAGCCCTAGAGTTAACCCAGAAGACCCCGACTTGACTGAGGAGTCTTTAAATTTACAAAGGAAAACCTTACTTGACTGAGTTTACCCAGAATTAACTAAAATAAAATAGAATGAGGCAGAGGTGGCGGTGGTGGTGGTGACCGCTAGCCAGTGTAAGATGACAGTGGTGCTGTTGGTGGCAGCAGGTGAGGTGGCTGGGCCTGGCCTGGTCTGAGCCGCCACTGCTGAAAGGATGACCCAAGCCAGGAAGCGGGCTGCTGAGCCTCGACGGCCTGCGTGCTTGTAACTGCCCCAGCCAGACACACTCCTACCCTTGACGTAGCCATCCTTCAGTGAATCTACAGATGTATTTTCTCGGGAGCTCAGCCTGACCCTACCTCAGTGATACAGGAGGAAAGACCCACTGTTGTATTCAATAAATAAATAAATAAATAAATAAAATGGAATGGGAGCCCATAAAAGAAACCTAGAGATATAGAAATATGAAGATAATTGTATTTCTTGCACGCATGAGTTTGAGGCCTGCAGTTACTACCCCCTTCGTTAGTAAAATCATCCAGGTGTGTGCTAAAGAGAAATACTGTAGTATTTCTCTTCAGTACTGGTTCCAGAGTACTGAAGGTGTGCTTACTAATGTTTTGTGAAATTTAGAGGATCATCTGATCTAAGTCTAACCTTTCCAGCCAGTTAACTCTTTCCCTGGGTTACTCTAGCTACATGGTACCAGACCGCCTCAAGATCTGTAACCTAGAGACAGTTGTTTTCTCAGTCTCCTGCATTTCACTGGGAGCCAGAGAGCCTTGAATTCAAATGCTGATTCTGCCACTTACTAGACGAGTTAGATAACTCTTGGACAGGTTATCTAACCTTTCTGATTCTTGGTTTCTTTATCTATAGAATGGGGATAACCTATCTCATAGAGTTGTTTATGTTCATGAGATAATGAATATAAAGCCCCTTCTACAAAGTATAGCGTATACTGCCTAAAGGTGATCATTTCTTCTGCTCACCTGTGTATCAAACACTAAGAGGAAAACTATGACAGTTTCACTAAATCACAGTTTACATATTCTCAGACTAAGATGTTCTGAGAACAATGCAAAGTATTGGAAAAGTAAACTATACTGTTGTCCCGGGGTAGTTGTTTTGTATTTAGATTGTAGGTAGACTCAGGAAAACTGAAAACCTACTACAAACAGAGAATTCAATAAAGTGAGGTGGCAGGGTACAAAACTACATAGAATCAATATTCAAAAATCAATAGTTTTCATATTTCCAAAAGACAAAATAATATAAACTATATTAAATATTAACTATCTAGGAATAAACTTAAGAATGTGAAAGATCTACATGAAGAAGGGTTTTTAATGCTACCTAGAGATTTGAAAAAGATTGAGACCAAAGGAAAGGCTTACCATTCTAGGACTGGAGAACTCAATGTTGTAAAGATGTCATCTCCATATATTAATCCACAAACTTAATGTGGTCCTAATAAAAACACCATCAGGTTTTTTTTTAAGCATCAGAACTAAATGAGGTTACTCTGAAGTTAATATAAAAAATACACAAACAAGAATAGTCAAATATTGAAAACGAAAAGTAGTAGAGAAGAAAAGTTTCCTATCAGGAAAACTAACAAACAAACAAACAAACAAAAAAACAACTCATTTAAAAGCCACAGTAAGTAAAACAGTGTGGCGCTGGTATATGAATGGACAGATCAATGGAGCTGATATATTTCTACAAATAGATTATAGTAGATATAGAAATTTAATATATGTTAAAGATGGCATTCTAAATCAGTTGGAAAAAGCTGTGTCTCTTAGGAATGGCTATTATTATATTCATTTTTATGTATAGGATAGGTAATTTATTTGTAGACATGGGGAGAGTTGCCCATATTATAGCCAAGGCTATTTTTTTCTTTCCTGACCTATGTCAAGGGAAGATTTAGCATTTACTTTTTAAGTTTCCAAAGGATAGATAGATCCCATGTAATAAAAAATTATATTTGAGAAATAAAATATATAGCAAGAAAATGATGACTTACTTTCTACAAAAAAAAAGCAGTATTATGATTTTTAGCCACATAAAATTTTATGAGAAGTAAAATATGTGGTAACTATTGGCATCCTTTGGAAGAAAAACTGCTATAGTAACTTTGCTGAGGTCATAAATTTACAGCCATTTTTCTATAACTTTGTATATTTAAAAAATGAATACGTTAAAAAGAAGTGACAACACATTTTATATAGTGAAAAGATTAAAAGCTTAAGCCCAACTTGGACTGATTTACTAGAATAACCTGGGGAATAATTATTTTCTTTCCCCAACAGCTGCATAAAACAATGAGAAAAACAACTAATCTAAAGATTTGTACCTAGTAGTGTATCAAATTGAGTGATTTAAATGCATGTATTTTTCAGAGAAGTTATTATGGGTTATTAAATGGAGTCCAGATACAAATTCACTTATTTAGAAAGTCTAATGCAGATTGGCTTATAATTTTTGGATAAAAAAGTTGATTGTAAGTGGTACAGTGTATGTATGAAAATAAAATTTCATGCCTATCTTCACAGTTAATCAGAGAGCTCTCAGAAACTAGAGCAGATGGTAAGTTTTAAGAAACACACCATGAAAATCATTAGGAAATAACAAACAGCCCAGCTAGAATGGAACTTTAATTGACAAATTTTCAATCAGTAACTATAGCCTTAGACTTCCCTGGTGGCACAGTGGTTAAGAATCTGCCTGCCAATGCAGAGGACACGGGTTCGAGCCCAGGTCCGGGAAGATCCCACATGCCGTGGAACAGCTGAGCCCGTGTGCCACAACTACTGAAGCCCGCGCTCCTGGAGCCCGTGCTCTGTAACAAGAGAAGCCACTGCAATGAGAAGCCCGTGCACCGCAACCAAGAGTAGCCCCCACTGCTGCAACTAGAGAAAGCCCGCCCGCGTGCAGCAACAAAGACCCAACGCAGCCAAATAAATAAACAAATAAATAAATAAATAAAAATTAAAAAAGAAAATAACTACAGCCTCAGAGTCTACCCAAGTGACAAAAATACAGTGAATTTCCTAATGTAGTGACAGATTTTAAAAAATGATTTCTGATCTGTCAGTACACTATCAATTGTAATCTAGGCGGTTGTAATGCCAGGCAATTGATCAATTCTGACAGGCATTCTGTATGTTAGAAAATACAAAAACAAAATCTCCTATAGATTTTTTTTTTTTTTTTTTTTAGTTAATTGAAGCATTAGTGAAATATGTAAGTTCCAAAGAAAACACCGGAATCCAGGTTGCAAAAGCAACTGGGTTAAAAGTGAACATTTCTAGCAAGTGATGGGCTGTTTTTGGTACCCAAATTTCAAACTAGTTGAATTGAGTTTTTAATTGAGCTGATAGTTTATTTCAGCATCATGGATAAAATAAGGTATTGAAAAGTAATACGTAAGATTATTCTGGAATGAAAAGTCTTAGGAATGCTGCCCTAAATTGGCAGCCATAATAAATACCAGGCAGGGACTTCCCTGGCGGTCCAGTGGTTAAGACTCCACGCTCCCAATGCAGGGAGCCCAGGTTCACTCCCTGGTAGGGAACTAGATCCCACATGCTACAACTAAAGATCCCATGTGCTACAGCTAAGACCCAGCACAGACAAATATATTAAAAAAAAAAACAAAAAAAAACCAGGCAAAATGTTTTTTTGCACAAATTCATACACCAAGAAAGAGTTAAGAAAAGAAAGTGCTGGGAAAATGTGTTGTTTCTTAGCACCTACAATGAATAATTTTTACTTTTTTTCCGGGATGGAGGAAGGTACTCAGATTAGCATTACAAATCCTGGATTTCAGAGAGGGACTTGGAACTTGGGAAGGTGTGTTTTCAGTGGTTGGAGGTTGTTCCTTTCTGGCTTCTTGACCAAGTGTACCCTCTTTTTCCAAGAATGCTTGTGTTTGGAAAGTACTTCATGGCGGTGAAAAGTTTAAACAGAAAAGATTAATCAAAGGTTGGGGCTTTCATGCTCAATGCATAACATATTCAGCTCTTGGATGAGAACTCTTAGCTAAGAAACTATTCAAATAATATTCAGGGGCTGAATGTGAGCTTCAACTGCAAACTACAGGTCAACTTTACTTAATCTTAACTCATTCCTCTTAAGTTCAGAAATGCTGAACCTTAAGGATTTGCTTTATATTTTCCATATAGTTTTCAATATCCTATAGGAGTTCACTGAGAGTTAAAATAAATAAGCATTTATTTTATTCTGAAATGCTTAAGGAAGCACTTGTGTCTGACCTGAAATGTGAAGGAAACTGGAAGTGGTGAGCTCTGACTGTTCTGCACCCAGTGTGCTTTAGAAAGGGGCAAGGATCTGGTCCACCTAGTCTTTGTCATTTGTCACAGTGTCACCAAATCCTGCAGTATTCTAATGACGCAAGTATTCTTACTTTACCCATGTATATATACCTGCCATCCTTCCCTCCAGTACTTTAGATTTGCTCAGCTTTCCAATGCTCACAGATTTGTCTGACTCCTGCAATCTGTAATATTTGAGAAGCTTTGGATTATATTTCTCCCAAAGAAGAAGATAAATGTGTGTAGAACTACTGCCCAGACTTAATACACCATGACCAAACCTCCAGAAAGAGATCTTGGAAGAAAATTCTCCTGCCCCATCCTATGACTTTCTTCTCCCAGCCTGTCACTCCAGCCCCCCAGTGCATCCACTTCTCAAAGTTCTGGAACACAACCTTCTCTGCTGCAAAACCTGTCTCTTGAGATAAAAGCACACTGAACTGGCAGTCCCAGTGATCGCCCACACACTGAGAAACGTCCCGCTTGCCATATGCTAAACTAGATCTTTCTCAGAAATGTTCAGGAAACATGTCCTCTTTATCTCCTGTTCATTTGTGTTTCTGGCCAAGAGGCTATAGATTGGAGGTTCCAGTGACCTTCTCCTTGGGTTCCATTAATTTGCACAGAACTTAGAGAAACATTTTATTTTCTAAATCTCTGGTTTATTATAAAAGGATACAACTCAGGAACAGCCAGATGGAAGAGACGTATGGGGTGAAATATGGGGGGTGGGTGCAGATTTTCTGTGCCCCTCTCCAGGCGCGCCACTCTCTCCAAATTACTATGTGTTCACCAACCCAGAAGCTTCATTCTTTTGGGTTTTTATGGTGGCTCCATTACATAGGCATGGTTGACTAAATCATTGGCTATTGGTGATTGAACTCAATCTTCAGTCTCTTTCCCCTCCCTGAAGGTCCAAGGGGTGGAACTGAAAATTCTAACCCTCCAATCCTAGGTAACCTAGGGGCTTTCCAAAAGTCACCTCATTAACATAACAAGACACATTTATTACTGTCATCCTTTAGGAAGTTCTAAGGGTTTTAGGAGCTCTGTGCCAGAATCAGGATGAAGACCAAATATACATTTCTTATTACAAATCACAATATTACAGGAACAATTGTAAGCAACTGGTTTTAAGAGCCACTTGTTCAGGTCATGATGCTCAGTGACCACCTTGATGTTTAAAGGAAAGTGGGAGGGACTTCCCTGGTGGTCCAGTGGTTAAGACTCCATCTTCCAATGCAGCGGGTACGGGTTCAATCCCTGGTTAGGGAGCTAAAATCCCACATGCCTCGTGGTCAAAAAACCAAAATATAGGGCTTCTCTGGTGGCACAGTGGTTGAGAGTCCACCTGCTGATGCAGGGGACACGGGTTCGTGCCCCGGTCCGGGAAGATCCCACATGCCGTGGAGCGGCTGGGCCCGTGAGCCATGGCCGCTGAGCCTGCGCATCTGGAACCTGTGCTCCGCAACGGGAGAGGCCACGACAGTGAGAGGCCTGTGTACCGCAAAAAAAAACAAAAAAAAAACAACAAAAAACAACAAAAAAAACCCAAAATATAAAACAGAAGCAATATTGTAACAAATTCAGTAAAAGACTTTTAAAAAATGGTCGATATAAAAAAAAAAAATCTTAAAAAAATAAAAAAATAAAAGAAGGTGGGAGCCTAGGTACTCTGTTTCTAGGGTCCAGTGCTCTAATAAGTTATGATTGTCTTAGAAGATCTGCACCCACAGTACATTTAAAACTTGACTTGAGGGACTTCTCTGGTGGCACAGAGGTTGGGAGTCCGCCTGCCAGTGCAGGGGACACGGGTTCGAGCCCTGGTCCGGGAAGATCCCACATGCTGTGGAGCGGCTGGACCCATGCGCCACAACTGCTGAGCCTGCGCTCTAGAGCCCGTGAGCCGCAACTACTGAGCCCGCGCACCTAGAGCCCATGCTCTGTGGTGTGAGAGGTCACCATGGTGAGAAGCCTGTGCACCACAACGAAGAGTATCCCCTGCTCGCCACAACTGGAGGAGGCCCATGTGCAGCAACAGGGACCCAACGCAGCCAAAAATAAATAAAATTTAAAAAAAAAAACTTGACTTGGGGACTCGTACTCACAATAATACTTAACATGTGCATTAGATTACATTTGAGTACACATTTCAGTTAATACATGCTAAAAAGTTTGAGACAGGGAGACCCTCCATTTGGTTGTATATCCTTCATAGAAAAGAAAATTACAAATCTTCTTTAAACAAAAATGTTGATCTAATTCACTGAGTAAATTATAATTGAGTGAATGTTCATACTTGACCAGTTCATTTGGATGTTTAATAGGTTTCTCCAACTTAATGCGTCCAAAATGGAACTCTTGGTTTCTTCCTGCAAATCTATTCCTCCTGGTTGTGACCATCTCAGTCAATGGTACTGCAATCCAATTACTCGAACTAAAATGCTAGCAATTATCCTTAATCCTTGTTTTTCTCAGCCTTCCATATATAGACACCCATAAGTTGTATTGATTCTGCTTTCAAATTCTATCTGGAATTTGTCCATTTTTTCCCAGAACCATTGCCACTGCCCTAGTCCAAGATAAAGCCTTATCCAAGCCACAATCCCATTGCTTTGTCTGGGCTGCTGTAATAGCTTCCTTCAGACATCTTGTTTCCACTCTTGTCCTCCCAACCCCCAAGTACAGTCTCTATATATTAGTCATGTAAATCAGATCCTTCAGAATGAAATCCAGCTCCTTACCATGGTGTGGCAAATTGGGCCAAGGGAACTTGCTTTTTTCCAATCGTCAAATCTTACTAGAAGATTTTGGTAGCTAATGACACATGGTATGTCACGATGAAAGCCGTTCTCTAAATGAATTTTGCTACAGATATAGTTATTAGGAAGCAGTGCTTTTAAACTTGGTGAAGCTTCAGTCCCCATCCTGCAGACATGCCTACAAGTTCCCCACCTGAAAGGTTTAATCAGGCAGAGGCAGCAATATTCTAGCTACAGGATCAGCTAATTTTTTAGTTCAATTAGGTGATGGAATCCTAGGCTAAGCTTGGGGGACAAAGGACCAGATGGAGGCCTGAGTCTAGAGCCACACTCCAGGGACATAATTCTGCTGGGCTCACCAGGTGCTCATGTCTCATTTCTACAAGGATGAAAGTGCGACACATTTTGAATCACTCATTTCACTGATGAAAAAATGATTTCTAACCTTCCTCATGCTAATTAGAAAACCTTCTAGCGCACATTGAAGCTCTTATATCTTATCAGAGCTGCCTCTGGAGGACATACTCCTGATAAGGAGACTTCAAATGTTAAGTCCCTCTACCGGTCACTTGAGCGGACCTGGTTCCCCTCTTCCTCCACTCTTCATGCTCTGGTGACGCTGGCCTTTTTCTGTGCCTGGAACTTCCCACACTCCTTCCCACTTCAGGGCCGTTGCACCTAGAACCCCTGCCTCTGCTTTTTGCATGGCCGTTTTATTTGATCCTTTAGCCTCCAAAGTCACTGCCTTAGGGAAAGACTTCAGACAGCAGGTCACCTACCCTGCTGTCACCTCCTTTGAAAACACCCCACTCCCTTTCCTCAGGGCATTTATCACTGCAGCTTGAACTCCACCAGGATGGGGACCTTGTCTGTCCTGTTCACACCACATCCCCTGTGCCTAACACAATGCTTGGTCCTTAGTGGGCAGCCAATTCAGAATGAGTGAATGAAATAATCATTGGGGAAACTCAGATCAAAACCACAATGCGACATCACCTCATACGTATTAGATTTGCTATAATCAAAAAGACAAGAGATAATAATTGTTGGCAGGGATATGGGAAAAAGGAATCTCTGTTGGTGGGAATGTAAATTGGTTTAGCCTCTATGGAAAATAGTAGGAAGTTCCCTCAAAAAATTTAAAAATAGAGCTACCATAAGACTCAGCAATCCCATTTCTGGGATCCAAAGGAAACGAAGACCGGATATCAAAGAGATATCTGCACTCCCATGTTCATTGCAGCCTTATTCACAACAGCCAGGACACAGAAAGAACCTAAGTGTCCATCAAAGGATGAATGGATAAAGAAGATGTGATGTATATATGTATATAATGAAATATTATTCAGCCATGAGAAAAAAGGAAACTGTGTGATTTTTGACAACATGGATGGACCTTGAGAGCATTATGCTAAGTGAAATAAGTCAGACAAAGATAAATACTGCATGATAATCTCTTATTCGTGGAATCTAAAAAAAAATGTCAACTCACAGAAACAGAAAGTAGGAAAGTGGTTGCCAGGGGTTGAGCAGGTGGGGGAAATAAGGAAAGGTTAGTAAAAGGGTACAAACTTTCAGCTATAAGTTGAATAATGTCTGAGGATATAATGTAAGACATGGTGACTTGACAACACTGTATTGTATAATTGAAATTTGCTAAGAAAGTAAAACTTAAATGTTTTCACCAAAAAAAGAGAGATACAATTGATAGATGTGTTAATGAACCAGATGGGGGGAATCTTTTCACAATGCATATCAAATCACCACGATGTACACTTTAAATATCTTACAATTTTATTTGTCAATTATACCTAAATAAAGCTAAAAAAAAAAAAAAGATGTGGTCCTTGCGCTTCAGGATCCAATACTGGGACGTTTCTAGCTACTGTGACTCTAAAGAGGGTTCTATTGCCCATTTAAACATTTCCTCTCAGTTCCAAGAGGCTTCAATAAATAATGTCATTTGTCCAGGGAACCTTAATTAATTATGATAAATACAGCTATTTTAGGAGAGTCTTAATAGTAGGGCTTTAAATTAATTTTGAATGTAACTATTTAGTGGTATTAAGCAGGGAAGAAAAAAGACACTTCTGTGATTGACATTTATGGCATTTGTTTTAATGATTTTTCAAAGGTGATAAAACTTTTCTATTATCATTTGTCTCTAAATATTGATCTGATACGGTTTTGAACATAATCAATGACTCCCTGGGATTATAACTCAAGCTTGAATAACTAGAAGCAGACTGAATGCAAGATGCCACTTGACTATATAATCAATCTTGACTCCTTCATTTCCTTTTGCAGCGTGGATTTGTACTGTCTGTGTCAAATTTAGACCACAAATTTGTATTTTTGCCAAGTGCCTACTCTTCTCAAAATGAATAAACTGTGCATAAGCATATTATTAATTATCTATTGCCAGGTTCTGTGGCCTTGACTCACATTGTCTTATCTAATTCTCGTAATAACCCTGTAAGTTAGAATCCATATCTCTATTATACAGCTGGATAAATGGAAGCCAGAGGAGTTATAAAACATATTCTTAGTAGGTAAATGTCAAGCCAAGATTCAATCTTGGGTCTATCAATTGCCAAGAAGGCCCTTTCTGCAACACTCACTCGAACTTGTGTACAACAGGTGACGGCCACAGTTTCTTCTTTCCTTCTTGAATTTCAGTTTTTCCCATCTATATTAAAACAGTTGGGAAAAACCCTCCAAAAAATTAAAATAAAATAAACATAACCAACAACTAATTGGTTCAATATCTGTAATTTCACCTTAACCATGAATGTTGCTTTATGTACCTTTTACCAAAATAACTCGATAATCAAAACACATTTATTCAGAGCTGCGACGCTGCAACATGCACTAATCATTATACTTATTTCATGCTGTTAAGAAGATAGACATGTTCTTAAAGCAAAAGGCATGATTGAACATTAGGGAGGTAAGAAAGCAATTATCTTTAACTTATTTTTCTTTCATATTTTTGTATGCCATAACATAATAGCTTAAATATAATATAAAAGTTATCTGAGGACTTAAAAATGCTCTGCAGGGACTTCCCTGGTGGCACAGTGGTTAAGAATCTGCCTGCCAATGCAGGGGACACGGGTTCGAGCCCTGGTCAGGGAAGATCCCACATGCCGCGGAGCAACTGAGCCCGTGCGCCACAACTACTGAGCCTGCTCTCTAGAGCCCGCGAGCCACAACTACTGAAGCCCGTGTGCCACAACTACTGAAGCCCGCGTGCCTAGAGTCCGTGCTCCGCAACAAGAGAAGCCACCACAATGAGAAGCCTGCAACGAAGAGTAGCCCCCACTCGCTGCGACTAGAGAAAGCCCACACGCAGCAACGAAGACCCAACACAGCCAAAAATAAAATTATTTTTTAAAAAAATGCTCTGCAAACATTTCGTTCTGTTAACTTCAAAGTTAATTTGACTAATTTACCTGGTAATATGCTTTTATTCTATAATTAAAACAGAATTTAACACAAATGATATACAAATTCTATACATATGGGTTAGAAAAACTTATACTGGAACTTTTAAGTTACCTAACGGTTTTTTGGCTGAATTATCACTCACCCACAGACTCAGGAAAGAAAAGAAAGGAAACAAGGAAAAAAGAAAGAAAGAAAGAAGAGGGAATAAAAGAAAGAGAAGAGAGAAAAACCCTTTTAGGAAAGAAACAAATTCAGGTAAAAAAAAATTTTTTTTAAGACACAATGATCCTTAAACTAATGGGTACTTGGCATTCTTTGGCCCAAGCTGTAGTGTTTTCATTTAGATAACATGTAAATTAACTGGCACTTTGCTTGAAACGTGAATCTCCTCCTGTTGGCTGAATCGTAGAGAAGGCTCTAGTGGGATCCCTATTTAGTTCAATTCCAGCATGCGTTGAATAGATCTGTATGGAATTTAACTAGTTTGAAAAATCAGAAATCAGGAGTGAGGCCCATCTGACATTTTATGCATATCTTTTCTTTAACTTTTTCCTTCTCCCCAACTTCAACCCCCTCCCCAAGCGCATTTTCCTCAGTGTAGGGCGTAATTCCCATTCTTAAGAGCTGCCTTCTCTTCCCGTCCTGGGCAGCTCCACCCCTTTTCACCGACCGAAGTAAATCTGCACAATAATGAACCGTGGAAGGGAGGAATGACATCACCAGTTAGTGGTCCCGAGCTGTTTTGCACAACATTCACCTTTCATTGTTCTGATGACAGGGCTGGAATGTGACGGTTAATTCCCTGTGGAGTAGGGGGCTGAGCAGGGCCCGCTGCTGTTGAACAAACTTCAGTACCCCCTTATAAAAAACAAAAACAAAAACAAAAGCTACCATGCTTCCTAGTATTAAGGTAAGGAAGTCAAGATCTGTTTTGATTTAAGCAAAGCTAGTTACTTTGGTCCATGCGCACTTCATTTGTTCATAGGCTTACTTGGCAGTAAACTCATTTCTTAGTGTGGTTGCAAAGAGCATCTTGGAAGCTGAGTTTGGACATTTGTAGAGACTTGACTAATCTGACCAGGGCTGTAAGGACTCGACAACCTTTCAACTTTCGGCTACAGGTTTTACTGAGTGTGGACGGTGACAACCCTTGAAAATGACCAGCGTACTGTGACTTTCCTTAATACCTCAGGCTTCTTGATTGGAACTGGCCAAGATGCAACTTGCGGTATGAAGCGTGCTCCTGTTTTTCTATGGAGGGGAACAGTAATCTCATCCTACAGAAACTTGGGGAGTTTGTATAAGAACGGAAAAATCTCTTATCTTGCTGCCATCAGTCCTACTAATATGTTCTGAAGGCTTTTAACAACCTTTCCATGTGCTGTAAATGTCTCTTCTAACTTATGATTTCTTGGTGAGCAAAAAACTAATTCGAGGTGAAAATATTATTTTCAAAGTTTTTGTTATTGTTATGTGGATTTTCTGCAGATCTCTCTTTGCATATGCAGAGAAGGCTTGTAAAAGTTGGCAATGAATTAGATTGTACAGTGATCTAAAGAAAGCCGTTTTTGTTCTGAAACAGTCAGTGTGGCAGTGATAACAAGAATAACAAAGCAGACAGGAGGTTTTATTTTAAAGTGTAAATGGCATTAAAATTTGGACTGTGTTAAACAATTGTGTAAAAAGTTCAACTTTAGTAGTTTTTCAAACTGCCAAAAACAGTGTCTGAATTTAGCGGAGTATATAAAATAAATAACTAGTATTTAGTGCTCAGTAGGGCTGGAGGGTAGTGTAAGTCTTTCACAAAAGAACTTCACTTGGCCCAAATCTAATTTTTATAGCGTGATTTCAGATTCATATGACCTGTTGTACAGAAATTTGAACATAAGGGCAGATGGTATGGTTTTCATTTGTGTAGATTTAATTTTGTGTAACATTGATTGTTAATATTTTGTCTCTGTGTTTAAAGTGACAAAAATCTTGAGTTCAACTGTGATGAAAATCTTGGGTTCACTACATTGATCTGCCTGTATTCTTAATTCCATGTGACTGGATGAACTTCTGTTTGCTTGTAAAACCAAATATCCTTTCCACAACAGAAGGGCGTGTGCACATTTCTTTTTTCTCTTGGTCAACAATAGTCAGGATCAACACAAAATTAAGCCTGGGGTTTTGGAGTTTTACTTATTATTTTGACTTTTTATTTTTAAAATTAGCTTTAAAGTTATTTAAAAACTGGATAAAGTAATTATTAGATAAACATCAACATAATTTTTAAAGTATTTAGTAAAATTTCACATATGCTTATATTTAAAAGCTTTTTAAAAAAAAGACCTTTAGATACAACGGCAATAAATTCTACTGCCATTTTAAAAAGGGAGGGGGTTGTTTTTCTGAGTAAATAAATGCAAGCGAATGCACTGCTATCAGTGATTTATATACTTAAGTTAATTCACTACTTATTTCATGTCTGTATTATTTTAAACAAATCTTATTTATGAAAATAGATGTGCCCAAGAGATAGATTAATAGTATCTTAATAAAAGGCTTTACAACAGGATATGTTTTTATATTATGAGTTCCCATAATTTATAAGCTTAGAATGTGACTTTTGCCCAGCACTCTATAAATACATGTACAGAGTAAAATGGGGTATATTTGTACCTTTATGGATTGTCTTCAGCTTGTTTGAATCATCTCAGGAAATCTGATTCATGCTGCCATTCCTCCCTCCTGTGTTCTGAGTGAACACAGGAGAGGCCTCTACCCAGGCCTGTGGGAGGACCCGTCACACTGTGGTCGCAGGGACCCTCAAAACCCACCTGCCTCAGAAGACCCTCCCTACTCTCTGGCTTCCCTGGGAAATTACTTCGTTTAGCTTATTGTCTGAGGGCGAGCGTTTCCTGTGATAATGCACAGTGTTACCTAGATGGAGCATTGCATCATTAGGTGTGATACACCTTGGTGACACCTTCTTTGCGGATGGGAGAAGTCTTTGGGATTGAGTGAGGGAAGGTGAGGGGGCCAGCTGGAATAAAGAGCCCAAGGCCACAGAGTTAGGTGACAAACTTCTCTGCTTCATGGCTTTTTCTGTTCCTCCTGAAAATCATTCAGTAAATTTATGCACCTGGCTGATTCTTCGTAAACAACATCAAAGGGAAAGGATGATATCTTCTTTCTACTGTTTTACAGATATTCATCTGATCAATCTGAGGGTGTTTGAATAGTATTTTGAACAACTCAGGAAATATGAAAACACAATAAACGGTATATTATTGTGGGTAGAAACTACTCATCCATGCCTGCAAACAACAGTTTCAAGTTTCAAGAATGAAGTGATCTTTCCCACTGCACCAGTAGATGCACCAACACCCTCCCCCCGCCACTGTGAAGAATTCGTTCTGTTGGAGGGGAAAGATACAGATTGGCAGTAAATTTCAATTTAGCCTTATTGCTAATAGTATCTAACATTTATTGAGTACTTATCCTTTTACATATAATAATTCTGTGATTCTGACAACAACCCTGTGTACAGATACTATTATCCCACTTTGATAGTTAGGAGGGGGCAGAACTGGACTCAAACCAGATGGTCTGGCTCTAGAGCATGTGCTCAGAACTACTACACTGAACAGAGGGTCAGCTTTGAAATGACAAGTGCCCCCCAAAATACATTTATTTTCTGTCAATGAAAATTATTGGCATGATTGAGTTACACAGAGTTACGCAGAGTTACATAGAGTTACATTGATTACATACACAAATTACTACCCATGATTTCATATTTGGTCCTCTATCAGAAATTATCCTTTTTTATTTTCCTGAATGTTCCCATTCAGTTTTCAGTATTTGTGGTCTTTCTCCTTTATCAACCAGAAATTTTCTAGCTCTAAAGAATCTGCAGTGCAAAATTGTAAAGGGTAAAGAGCTAGGCTTCAAGATCGTTGCGCTGGGATCCAAGGCAAGTCCCTTCCCTGCTGCCCAGCCTAAGGGCAGGAACAGATGAGACCCCTTGGGGTCTGGTCCGTATCTGGCCCCAGTGACGAGGGGCACCACTCTGCCTCCCGCTTCTTGCTTCAGCTTCCTTTTCATTCTTGTTCCTGTTCTCCATCCTTAGCAATGTGTACGCGTGCTATCACCAGTCATTCTTCTTTTTCCTCAACTCTTCATTGACCCACTATTGACCACTGCTCTCTGTGGCTCCTCTCTTCTTGGATTTGTCCTATTTACTTTTTATTTTTTTATTTTTAAATATTTATTGGAGTGTAGTTGATTTACAGTGTTGTGTTAGTTTCAGGTGTACAGCACAGTGAATCAGTTATATATAAACATATATTCACTCCTTTTTTTTTAAGATTCTTTCCCCATATAGGCCATTACAGAGTATTGAGTAGAGTTCCCTGTGCTCTACAGCAGGTTCTTATTAGTTATCTATTTTATATCGAGTAGTGTGTATATGTCAGTCCCAATGTCCCAATTTATACTCCCCCCCCTTATCCCCTGGTAACCATAAGATTGTTTTCTACATCTGTGACTCTACTCCTGTTTTGTAAAAAAGTTCGTTTGTACCCCCTGTTTTTTAGATTCCACATATAAGCGATATATTTGTCTTTCACTCAGTATGAAAATGTCTAGGTCCATCCATGTTGCTGAGGATTTGTCCTGTTATCCCAAGTTCTAAGTCTGTCTTAGGAGAAATCATGACTCATCCAGTTTTGTGTTGGGGGTAGAGAAGGGAAGTGACCCCTAGCCCTGAAATTTACGTATTGTAAGATCTGGTCAAGATGCATTATATCATTCAAGGTCACAGGAACAAAACAAAACAAAACAAAACCCAGAGGCTTCAAACAGGGTAATCTGATAGCTTTATAAATGTGCAGGTAGAGTAGAGAGAAGCTAATAAGGGACCCTGCAGTTCCCTGGGGGGACGGGAGGCGGGTTGGAATGTGAGAGTGTGTACCTCTTACTACCCATTAACTTGGATGGAGGGAGTAGTTACCAGAACCCTCAGGCGTAACTGTATCTATAGGAGAGGGCCTACGAACAGGGACTGTGGCTGTTAGTAGAAGAATGAAGCCAACTATCCAAGTCTCAAGAGGGAATTAATACCACATTCTCTGATCTCCTGTCAGTGCCTCCTATTGACTAAAGCAAACCTGAGGCTAGAAGGAGTTTGTTACTACAATGCCTAGTACAAAGGATAATAATAAGAAGTATAGAATTTTATGTTATTAAGTAATACAGTATACACATTAATGGCTTGGTACTTTAGTAACTTCAATAACAATTTTTTTTTTCTACAGCTGTATATAACATTGATCTCATAGAGTGAATCAAGGTCCCTATTCAAAAACACTTTCTAACCAAGAGGTCTGGAGCCCTAATTTGCATCCCTTACAAGTTTATAAGAGAAAACTATATATTTTTTTTCAAAGCTGAAGAAAAGTGAGATCTAAAAGAGAACACTTCAAAAAGTCGTAAAAAACTTGTCTTGCCCATGCTGATTCAGTTGAGTTTCTCAAAAAGAGAGTTTTGCCCTCAGCTCAAGTCAGTAGAGCCTTGAGAAAAAACAGGGCAATGGGTCCATCATAACATACTAAGATTCCCCGTGGTACCAGTTAGATCAGCTGGCTAGATTGCGGTGCTACTGAAGCCAGTGTGGTCAAGGAGAGACTACCATTCACACACTCACCCATATCAAAATGCAGGAATAATCCCATCTAATTCTTTCTACCTTAACCTTCGCCCAAACCAGACAATTCTACACCCTAACTATTCCTATAATCTCCTTTTCTCATGTTGCAACGTGATCTTAGTTTTGTCTTTTTTTTTTTTTTTTTTTTTTGGTTTGGGAAAATTTCAACATAACGGGTCTTCCAGCCTCCCCTTTCTGTAGTCCATATACCATGCTGTCATCAGACTGTCCTAATATTGAAATTGTATATTATCGCCATTCTTAAAGTCCTTCGAGAACTCGGTATAATCCTCCGGAGGTGCCTGACTCCTTGGGATGACACCCAAACGATTGCTTGACGATCTGACCTCCACCTTCAACTGGAGCCTTACCTCTTGACATTGTCCCATCTCCTACCGTGTGCCCTGAGGTTGACTGCTGCTCTGTGTGACGTCCTGTGTTCTTCCGTCTGCACACCCTTTTCCCTTTACGTGGCACCGCATTTTCCCCATTCTTCATCTGGATGACTTTGCTTATTCATTCATCGAACAAATACTGATTGAGCGCCTACTGTGTGTTAGGCACTGTGCTGGCGGGGGGCGGGGCTGGTGTTCAGGGCTGGACTCTGCTCTTATGGCATTTTTCTTCTGTGCCGAGGTGGAAAGACAGACAATACCTAAGTACACGAATGAATGAACCAGATCATTTCAGACAGTGAAAGTGCAGTAAAAGAAATAAATACGGTACCATGATGGCGTGCGGCTGGGGAAGCTGTTTTCAATAGGCTAATCAGAGAATGCCTCTCTGGGGAGAAGACATGTGAACTGAAACCCAAAGGATGAGAAAAAAGAGCCCCTGGGACCATGGGGTGTGGTTGTGCAGGTAGTAGCCCCTGACCAGGAAGAACTGGGGCTGAAATCCAGTCTTCCTTCAGCATATCAAGCCAGGCACCCCTGCACGGGCCTCGTTCCCTAAGGAGGAGGGCAACCCTTATCTAGGCCTCCCAGAGGGGCCATATGGGCTACCCCCTGACAGCGGGGGAACACTATAGGGAAAAACAGTTACAAAAGCTTTGAGCAATTACTTCCTCCAATCACATCTCCACCCTTGGATGGAGTAGCCTATATTTAAAGCATAAATGGCACTTTTTACAAAGGATTGCAATTTTTTTTTAATTCCAAGCACGTGGTACATTATTTGACAATGGTAGAGTATTCAACCCATCCTTGTTGAATTAGTGAGTGAATTAATGAATCATGGCTATATTCTGTATGAGTCGGGAAGCTTCATACTAGAGCGTTTGATTAGAGAGCTTGTTCTCAAATAGTGATTCTCAGATAAGGGTCTCCTGTTGGGCAGCAAACTATCAGGGAAAAAATAGTTGTTTCAATGGTTTTAGGTGAAAAACAAACAATTCCCCAGACTTTAATTTCTCCGATGACTGAGAGCAATTTACTAGTAGTAGAGTAAGTGATTTATTTCTGAATTTAGCATTTGTAAACTTAAATTAGCATGTTACTAGATTTTCACGAAGACTAAATTTGTATTTCACCGTGGAGTCTGGTTGTTACCAAATCATGGCAAGCAATGAGCCTGTGCTCACCTGGTAGTAGGAAATCTCACAGTCTCCAAGAAGAATAATTTAGTATCAGCCACGAGATTTTCACGGCTTTCAGTTGCTACCAGATGTGCCTTTTAAAGATAGATTATTATCAGTTAAATTTCATAATCAGCTTAGCTTATTGTCTGTTGTTGGGCTAACCCAGAGAGGAGTCATAATGCATATCCTTGTTTTATAATTTTTCACAACTAGACCTCAAGGTACCTATTCTACAGCAGAATTATACATAATCCCCTCAAAATCTGGAGAGTGAACCTTCATTTGTAATGATCTGCTTGAGAGGGTGCGTGAATGCTATTTGAATTACTTGGATTATACTCTTGAATGTAGTGAGATTACTGGATTATTTATACATTTATAGGGTATAGTTTTATAACATGAAATCATGTGTATAAGTTCAGGGTCTTCTCTTGCGACATAAAAGCAGTTCATAAAAGGCGCTAGCAAAAAGTTTACTTCTTTTCTTTTCTTTTAATTTTTATCACCAAGTTCTTTTTCATGAGAATAGGTGAGCTAGGCCCCATCCCACCACAGTGGGATAGTGATACAAGTTTGAGGTCAGATAGGTACCCTACGATACTGCTGGTCTTCACAATAGGGGAAAAGAAAAAAGTGCACAAGGGCTTTGTAAACTCATCCCCACTACTAAGAAACACAAAACAGAAACAAAGCTCAAAAAAGTCTGTGCCCTGTGATAAAGGACCCACCATTTCTGTATATGTAAAATATGGTTATCTAGCACTCAGTGCCCAGGGCTGGGACTAGGGTGAGGCAAATGAGACTCTCAGCCTTGGGCGCAAAACTTAAGGGGATGCCAAAACAACTCAGTAATCAAGATACGTAATATTTTAATGCACTATTTTTAAAAATTAAAATTAATGCAAAAAAATCCATGATGAACAAATATATCAAAATTTCAAATGAGAACAGGACCTGACTCTGCAGCTGCACAACCCAGTCTCCTCCACTTCACCCTAATCCCCGCCCTGCACAGTATATTGGGAACATTAGATTAATTCTGCATAATTATTATAATAGTCACCATCTTGAGGAACTGAGGTGATTTATGAAAGAGTAACACTTCTTCCTGGGTCATCTGGTAAAACCATGTCTTATCATGTTACCAAGCTGCTTAGTTCTCTACTATATGCTCTAGTTGGGAAAGAATGCATTGTGATTCAAGGTTTCAAACTGCAGGAAAGCTTAACTCTTTTGAGGTTCATTCATCTTTAATCACTCTCATGCCCTTGCTAGTTTTAACCTGCCTTTTCTCTTAACAGAGAGGCATACACACAGGGAGAGCTGAAGAAGTACAAAAACAGTGGAGGGGAAGGAAACAGTGAGAAGGGAAATTAGCGTGGTCTGGCTGAGAAACAAACCTAGGATGACATCAGGGTTTCAAATGGGGTCTGATGGATTAAAATGGTGACAAGTGACAAGGGAAGCAAAGAGAGGATTGCTGCTCTGGGGCTAATGCTGAGAAATTTGGAGAAATGGTTCAAGGAAAAAAAGTGAGAATGAATATAGTCCAGTGAGGCCCTGAGTCTTCAGGAGCACGGATTGACAACTGTTCCAGGGAAGGTGTTTATCTCAAAGATGGATATCCAGGAGAGGGTTTTAAAAAAATCTTTCACTTCCCCTTTCCCCTCCAAAACAATTTATCTTTAGACTCTAAAAGGAAAGCTAAATTAACAAATATCTGTGGAACAGATCAGAATGAGCTGCTTTTTCTAGCATAAGTTTGAGTAAGAATGAACAGATCCCAGTGAGGAAGAAAAAGTAGAAGTCTCTAACAAGCTTAATTATAAACATGGAAAGGAATGAAAGATTCACCCACAATCATAGAAATATGAGAGTCACATCATAGAGTAAGGAAAATGAAAATATGACCAGACTCCAAACTAGCTGAGACTTGGGTGGAGAAAAGCTAAACATTACAAAAGAGGGTTAAATCTTATTATGGAAAATTTCAAACATCTACAAAATAAAAAGAATAGTGTAATGATCTCCTATGTACCCAGCACTTAACTTCAACAATTAGTCAACTCTTGACCAATCTGGTTTCATCTATCCTAACTCTGCTGGCTTACTGTAATGTAAATTCCAGACATATCATTTCATTCATAAATATTTCAATATGTATTTCTAAAATGTAAGGATTCTTTTAAAGATATTGTCAAAATCCTTTATCACACCTAAAATTTAATAATAATTCCTTAACATAATTTTTCCAATTGTCTTATTTTTAATAATTTGAATGAGACTCCAAACAGATTATAATTGGTTGGTATGTCTTCTAAATTTCTTTTAATCTATAGTTTCCCCTCCCCCATTCTTTTTTCTTAGAATTTATTTATTGAAGAAACTAAGTTTTTTATCCTGTATAGTCCCCTACATTTTGGACTTTTCTGATTGCATCATCACAGTGTCATTTAGTATGTTTCTTGCCCCTGTCTTTTCTGTAAACTAATGGTTATAGAAGCTCGATCTGATTCAGGTTCAATTTTTTTGGTAAGAAAATTTCTTGGGTGGAGGTCTATATATATGTATACAGTATCTGGCTGTCTCTCTTTTGGGAGACATTAATGAGCATTGCCCACACCCATTATTTTACTGGGGATTGCAAAATGGTGGTATTGTACAATTACTTCTTTATTTATTATTCTATCATTATTTATTAACTGGATTATTTCTATAAAGAAAAACAAAGAGCTTTAAAGTTAAGTGGGAACATGCTAATATCTCTCATATACATATGAGGTTAAAAATGTTGACCCTGCCCTACCTGTGTCCTGTGTCCACATCCCTGTTTCTCCTTCCTTTCACAATCAAGATCTCAAATCATTAGTCTCAGGTACTTGTCTCCATTTTTTTTTTTTTTCGCTTTGAATTTTCTTCAGCTAAGCTTTATTTTGTAGTTTGATCCCTAACCCCACTAAAACTGCTCGAGTGAAGTACTGTCAATATCCGTGTTGACGTATAAAATGGAAGAAGTTTTCTTTAAATTTGAGTTTAAATGAAAACAAGGAACATTTTCCTGTCTCTCACTTGGTCCCTCCAGAGCATTGCAGTTATGGACATGCCCCATTCCTGCCCTCTTGGGGTCTGCAAATCCACTATTGCGTGGATTCCCTCCTGACTCTCTGGCTCTCCCCGCTCAGCCTCTCTCATTAAGTTCCTTGATGTTTTCTCATCTCAGTGTCTTTTTTCTATCCTTGGTTCTCTTTCTCTCTGATGTCTCACACCTCTTACTCATCTCATCCTCTCTCATGGCTTTAGATTGCACCCGTCACTGGACACTCCCAGTCTGTAACTTTGGCCCAGATCCATCTCCTGAACTCCTGGGTACCAATAAGCACTTCACTTGTAGGTTCCAACAACCTCAAAGTCAACGTGCCTTTTTAAAATTTTATTCTGTTTTTGGCCGCGTTGAGTCTTCGTTGCTGCACGTGGGCTTTCTCTAGTTGCGGCGAGCGGGGGCTACTCTCCCCTGCGGTGTGCGGGCTTCTTACTGCGGTGGCTTCTCTTGTTGCGGAGCATGGGCTCTAGGCACGCAGGCTTCAGTAGTTGTGTCACACGGGCTCAGTAGTTGTGGCACGTGGGCTCTAGAGCGCAGGCTCAGTAGTTGCGGTGCACAGGCTTAGTTGCTCTGCGGCACGTGGGATCTTCCTGGACCAGGGCTTGAACCCGTGTCCCCTGCATTGGCAGGCAGATTCTTAACAGTTGCACCAGCAGGGAAGCCCCGATGTACCTTTTCTGGAGCATCATGATCATCCCCTCCAAGGCTGTTTCTCTTCTATTAGCCTATATGTTATAAGCACTGACAGCCGACAAATAACCCTGTCCAGAAGCAGTGGAGTCTGTCCAAATTTCTCCCTCTCCATCCTCACTCAGTCTGTTACCAAACCCTATGACTTCTGTCTCCTGAATATCACCACGTGAACCCCCTTCTCTTTTTATTCAATGACATAACCTTAGTTCAGACTCCGTTTCTCAACTCCTGCTTTCTCAGGAGCTCCTAACTGATCTCCAGCTTCTCCACACCTGTCGAACTTCCTCATATTCTGAATCCCAAGTTCAGAGTCATCCTCTTAGCCCGCTGGGGGCTTTGTTTGCTTGGCCTTCCTTTCCAACCTCCTTTCCTTCCACTGTTCCCACAGGTACCCTTCACTTTAGTTGAGTTACCTTTGGGGTCTATTTCCCAGTTCTGTGCTTTTACGTGCTGTTTCCACTACACTCCTATTTTAGGCTTTGCAGGCCACTTACAGTGTCTGCCTCTTCTTCTTCGTTATGTTTTACAAGCCTTTAGAAATGTAAGAACAATTTTTAGCTCTAGGACTGTCCAGATACTGGCCTTGATCTAGATTTGGCCCACAGACAATACTGCTAACCCCTGGTCTAGAGGGTCCTTTCCCTGCCTTCTCTACTTACTTAGCTCCTACTTAGCTTTTAATACGCAGGTTAAGAGTCACCTCCTCCTAGAAGCCTCCCTGACTACACTCCCCTGATATGACTTAGCTGCCCTTCCTCTGGTTTCCCACAGAGGTAGATGCTTCCTCTGCGTGTCTTTGTTCTCTGTATTGGTTTAATTGTTCTCATCTTTAGAGAGTAAATGCCTTAGGGGCAAGAACTGTGTCTTTTTTTAACTTTATATGCCTAGCAGAGTGCCCCTGCACAAAGTAAGTGTTCAGTAAATGATTGTCAAATGAGTAAACAAGAAGAGGTGTGACCAACAGCACTGGCGGATGGCATTTACTGAGAACATTCTGTGGGCTGACCACTGTCTAAGCACTTTACAGAGGCTGTTTGCTTTAGTCTTCACAACAGAGGCACAAAGAAGTTAAGGATTTGGCCGAGCACATTCGAATTGCAGCAAAACTTTTGAGAAGGCCTTTTGCGATCATCTTCAACAAACGTGGAAAGAGCTCACCATCGGCCACATTCTAGGTGCTGGGGCTGCAGCAGTGAATAAAATACACAAAAACCCTCCTTTCAAGGTGTTTACAGTTTAGAGAAGAACGACAGTCAATTAAAAAAAAAAAGAATAAGTAAAATGTATAGTGTATTAGATGGTAATAAGTGCTCTGGAGAAAAAGACAGCAGAAGAAGAAAATAGGAAGTTCTACCATGAAATGCACAAGACAAATAAGGTTGGCAAAGCAGGCCTCCCTGAGAGGGGATGATTGTACAAAGACTTGAAGGAAATGAAGCAGTGATCTAGTAGAATATCTCAAGGATAAAGGAAAGAGTTTTAAGAGATAAAGTCACAGAAATAGGAGGAAAAGAGTAATGATGTGGGGCCTTTTAGGCCATTGTGATGATTTGGGCTTGGAGCTGAGGAATGACGGGATCTGATTCACCCTTTTTATTTTTTATTTTTTTTACATCTTTATTAGAGTATAATTGCTTTACAATGGTGTGTTAGTTTCTGCTCTATAACAAAGTGAATCAGTTATACATATACATATGTCCCCATATCTCTTTCCTCTTGCGTCTCCCTCCCTCCCACCCTCCCTATCCCACCCCTCCAGGCCGTCACAAAGCACCGAGCTGATTCATCCTTTTTAAATCACGCTGGCTCTTGGGCAGAGGACAGATGAGGGTGAGCAAAAGTGGAAGTTGAGAGTCAGGTTAGGTCGCTATTGCAATAATACAGATAAGGGATGACGGTGGCGTGGGCCAGGGTAAGAGCAATAGCGGAATGAGAAGTAATTGGATTCGAGATTTATTTTGAAGGTAGAGTTGACAAGATTTATTGAAGAACTGAATGTGGGCTTGTGAGAGAGGACAGAACTCAAGGATGACTCTAGATCTGGAGCCCAAGCATCTGGAAGAATTTGGTTGTAGTTGACTGACGTGAGGAGGATGTGGTTGGAACAGGTGCAAGGGAGGGCTGGGAACTCAGAGAGATAATGACTAACAGCCCCACGGGCTCATGGGTGACTGATGACAACGTCCCTGCTGCTGAATGGGTTGAAGTCAGCAGCAGGGAGAGCTTGACTGTATTTGAAGGGCTCTGTACATTGACCTGTCTTTCTATTAATCACTGGGGTTGTGTTGCCATTGACACAATGCTACATATAAACTGATATATCGGGTGACAAAACAGTCCAAGGAGGATCTTGACAATTCCAGAAGGATAGGTGAATCAACTAAGATGAAGTTAACCTAAACAAACACAAAGTCTTGTGAATTTCAGCTGTTCAAGCAATAGCATTGTTAAAAGCACACTGTGGTCAAACAGATCTGGTCCAAAATCCCAACCTGCCCCTTCTTAGTCCTGTTCCCATGATTAGGGCAAATGACTTCCTTATTTATAAAAATAAGTGTTCAAAGTGTTTTATAAAACACTTTTATAAAACACTTTTATTTATAAAAATAAGTGCTCAAAGTGTTGTTATGAAAATGAAATGAAATAATAAACACACAGCGTTGTTATGAAAATGAAATGAAATAAACACACAGCGTTGTTATGAAAATGAAATGAAATAATAAAACACACAGCGTTGTTATGAAAATGAAATGAAATAATAAAACACACAGCATTGTTATGAAAATGAAATGAAATAATAAAACACACAGCGTTGTTATGAAAATGAAATGAAATAATAAACACACAGCGCTGTTATGAAAATGAAATGAAATAATAAACACACAGCGTTGTTATGAAAATGAAATGAAATAATAAACACACAGCCTAGGATGTAACAGATAGTTGGTAAATAAAACGTTTTATTACAAAAGACCTTTCTTCCTATCCTTTATTTTTTAAAAAATTAAGTATTAGTAAATACTCGAGTTTGGAGTGGGCTTTTACGAGCCTCTTGAAATAATATTAGGACTCAAGGTTTTCTCATACCTGAAACATTATTTTCCTGGAACAAGTTTTCTCGTCAGCCAGAATTCCACCTGAAAAAGTTAGCTGTCTTCTCTTTATTTTTACAACTTCTGCTTTCACCTCTTTCTGCCTTAAGATTAATAAGCTACCTTATGTTTTCAATCATATTTTAAGCCACTCTTTTATATTTGTTTACAAGTTTTCTCCCTTTATATGACATCTTAGAACACTTTGCAGGGCTTTTAATATAATTTTTCTTAATCTATTTTAGAATTGAGATATAATTTATGTATTACAAAATTCACCAATTTTAATTATACATTTTGATGAGTTTTGATAAATGTGTACACCATAACAGGACACTGAAATCCTCTTATTTTGCTCCTTCAATAGCATAATTACATGGAAATGCCCCATAATGTACAGTAAATTAAGTGTTTAAAGCACAAAGGGAAATTGTAACTATTAGAAAATTGTTTGTGCGATAGTCATTACGCTTTGTGAATAGTTGCACGATGATGTGATAATGCTTCTGAATGCTTGTTTAATGTAAAAAAAAGAGGATTTATAGATATGGGGGAAGAAGAAAAAACACACCTGAAAGTGGAATGCCAAATTGACTGGAAAGGTAGATGAAAATGTTGTTCACCCACCAGAACTAAGGATAGACAGACCATTAGGATATCTTTCCAGTCCACACAGAGAAGGCTCCCTCTCTCATGTGAGGTTTCCCACTTAAGAGAAACTCCTCTTTTCCCAGAGCTGATGACTAGGATGACCATATTCTTTAAGAGAGGGCATTGCTAATGAGATCAGACACATTCATTGTCTAATAGCCACTAGTAATATCCAATTACTGGCCTAGTAACAACCATGACATACATTCGACAAAAATTTATCCTCAGCTCAGCATTGTAAGGACTTTAGTTCACACAGCCCTATGTAGGTGGCTTGAGCTGTATTTCTAGCTCAAGCTTATTTATTTGTTCTTTCTTCCATTTATCCATTCAGTCAATATTTCTTGAGCACCTCCTATGTGCCAGGCATTGTGCTAGGGGGTGAACAAGGACCTGGCGCCCACTCTCACAGAACTTTCATGAACAGAGGTAGGCAGACATGAAAAACTTATAAGTTGATAAGTGTTATAAAAGAAGAGTGCAGGGTATTATGAGAGTTTCTAAGAGGCTCTGACTTAGTCAGTTTGGTCAGGGAAGGCTTCCTGAAGGGAGTGACATTTGAGTGAGACTCAAAGGATAAAAAGTCAACCAGATATGTTCACGTGTGTGTGTGTGTATGTGTCAGGGAGAAAGGAAGAGCAGGGAGGTACTTCTAAGCAGAGGGTCCAGCATATTTGAGGAATGTGTGGAGCTTAGATATCAGGTGAGATCAGCTTGAGATCAACCTGCCCAGGTGGTCAGGAATCACATCAGTCTGGGCCTTGTTATGGATTTCATGCCTCTATTCTTAAAGCAATAGGAAGCCATGGGAGTGTTGACTTAAAAAAATGCACAACGTGAGAGTTGCAAATTAAGCTTTACTGGCTGCAAAATGAGGGCTACAGCCCCGAGACAGTGTTTCAGGTAACTGAGAAACTGCTCCAAGGAGGCGAGGGGTGAGCCAGGACATATAGGAGTTTTGCAACAAAAGGGCAGGTAGTCGGAACGTCAAAAGATTATTGTTAATTAAAGAAAACCAGGTATCTCAAGTTAAGGAATGTAGCGCTTTTCTGTGTATGGGAAGATGCAAGAGTCTGGGCTCACTGAAATCATTCCTTTGATAGGCACCTCAGCTACCTAGGGCCAGTATCCTGTATTTGCACATCCTGAGTTTCCTCAGGGCTCACTTCAGGGAGTGGCTGCAGTCTGATGGCTGCTAGATGGCAGGTATTCTTTTCAGCCCTGAGTTTCCTCAGGGCCCACTGGCTCACGTTGGAGGGCTGCAGTTGTTGATGACTGTGACACCCTTTGTTTATTGACGTGGCGGGAAATATGCCATTTATAAATATTCCATTTACCAGGAGTGACATGATTATATTAGAATTTGGGTGAGAGTAAGTAGTAATAATAATAATGATAAACATAATAATAATATAATTATACATTTATAATATAAAGTGTAGTTTTAGCTACACTTACTATGGGCCAGGCACTGTTATACGTGCTTTCCATATATTAACTGATATGCACCTCAGACAAACCTTATGAATTAGCTACTATTTTGATGCTCAATTTATAAGTGAGAAAAGTGAGATACACAGAGGTTATATAACTTCTCCAAGACCATACAGCTAGGAAGTGGCACAGCTGAGGTTGTGAGGGGACCAGTTTGGAGGCTGTTGCAGAATTATCAGCAAATGCTGAGTACTTGGACTGGAGCAGAGACAGTGGGGAGGCATTAAGGCTATGGGTTAAGGTGTACATGAGCTGTAAAATTTATAGGACTTATTTTCAAAGCACTACATTTCTAATTGTTGGCACGTTTATTTATTTGTTTGTTTGTCTCAATCATGGTAAGAACAGTCAACATGAGATCTACCCTCTTTTAAAAATTTTAAGTATACAGTACAGTATTGTTAACTATGGTCTGGTATACTTTTCAACTTGCTGTTGCTTCAGTTCTCAATTTCTGTCAATACCCTTTCTCACCTGTTTTTCCTGTTTCTGTTAAAAGTATTACTGTTTGCAATTATTCAGACCCAAAGCATTGAAGTCATTTTTTTTCTCTCTCTCTCTCCCTTCTTACCAGTTAGTAAGCAGTCACAAAGTCCACGTTATCTTTTGCAAAGTTGTCACAATTCATCGCTAATGCCCTGCACACACAAATTATGAAACAGAAACTAGTACCTGAAAAGCCCTCTTCATGCCCCCTTCTAGTTGCTACCCTTCAGTACCGGTAGCCAGCGTCCTGCCTTCTGATTAGCTTCATTAATGGCTATTTGTTAAACCTTCATCCTGCAGTAATTGATAAGGGATTTATTGTAACAGCATTTTATTTTGTTTTTATGTAATACCTAAGAGAAACTTATTTGCAGACTAATCTTTTAATATGTATATGAAATATTTATGTATGATATAATATATAAAGTTTAATGCAATAAAATAGAATGTTTTAATATATTTTGTTTTCTAGGTTGAAAAAACTCCTTGAACAAGAAAAGGCTTACCAAGCCCGCAAAGAAAAGGAAAATGCTAAGCGGCTCAACAAACTGAGAGATGAGCTTGTGAAACTCAAGTCCTTCGCACTCATGCTGGTGGATGAAAGGCAGATGCATATCGAGCAACTTGGCCTGCAAAGCCAGAAAGTACAGGACCTGACTCAGAAACTGAGGGAAGAGGAAGAAAAGCTCAAAGCCATCACTTCTAAATCCAAAGAAGACAGGCAGAAATTGCTCAAGTTGGAAGTGGATTTTGAACACAAGGCTTCGAGGTTTTCCCAGGAGCATGAAGAGATGAGCGCTAAGTTGGCCAATCAGGAGTCTCACAACAGGCAGCTCAGACTTAGGCTGGTTGGCTTGACTCAACGAATCGAGGAGCTGGAAGAGACCAACAAAAATCTTCAAAAGGCAGAAGTAGAACTTCAGGAGCTAAGAGATAAAATTGCCAAAGGGGAATGTGGCAACTCCAGTCTCATGGCAGAGGTGGAAAAGCTTCGGAAGCGCGTACTTGAGATGGAGGGTAAAGATGAGGAGATCACGAAAACCGAATCCCAGTGCAGGGGGCTGAGGAAGAAGCTGCAGGAGGAGGAGCACCATAGCCGAGAGCTCAGACTTGAAGTCGAGAAGTTACAGGTGAGAATGTCTGAACTGGAGAAGTTGGAAGAAGCATTCAGCAAGAGTAAATCGGAGTGTACCCAGCTGCATTTAAATCTGGAGAAAGAAAAGAACTTAACCAAGGACCTGCTCAATGAGTTGGAGGTAGTCAAGAGTCGGGTTAAAGAACTGGAATGTTCTGAAAGTCGATTGGAAAAGGCTGAATTAAGCCTGAAAGACGATCTGACAAAGTTGAAGTCCTTTACCGTGATGCTGGTTGATGAAAGGAAAAACATGATGGAAAAAATAAAGCAAGAAGAGAGAAAAGTGGATGGACTCAATAAAAATTTTAAGGTGGAACAAGGCAAGGTTATGGATGTGACGGAAAAGCTCATCGAAGAAAGTAAGAAGCTTTTAAAACTGAAATCCGAAATGGAGGAAAAGGTGTACAATTTGACAAAAGAGAGAGATGAGTTAATAGGCAAACTGAAAAGTGAAGAAGAAAAATCCTCTGAATTAAGCTGCAGTGTTGACTTATTAAAGAAGAGACTTGATGGGATAGAAGAGGTGGAGAGAGAAATAACAAGAGGAAGGTCTCGAAAAGGACCTGAGCTCACCTGCCCAGAAGGTAACAAAATTAAGGAGCTAACACTTGAAATCGAGAGACTGAAGAAACGTCTCCAGCAACTGGAGGTGGTGGAAGGGGATCTGATGAAGACGGAAGATGAGTACGGCCAGCTGGAGCAGAAGTTTAGAAGCGAGCAGGATAAGGCCAACTTCCTCTCCCAGCAGCTGGAGGAGATAAAACACCAAATCGCCAAGAATAAAGCAATAGAGAAAGGTGAGGCGGTGAGCCAGGAAGCTGAGCTGAGACACAGGTTTCGGCTGGAAGAAGCTAAAAGTCGAGACTTAAAAGCAGAAGTCCAAGCCCTTAAAGAGAAGATTCATGAATTGATGAACAAAGAAGATCAGCTTTCTCAGCTCCAAGTGGATTACTCTGTCCTTCAGCAAAGATTTATGGAAGAAGAAAACAAGAACAAGAACATGGGGCAGGAGGTCCTCAATCTGACCAAAGAGTTGGAGCTGTCCAAGCGGTACAGCCGCGCTCTCCGACCCAGCGTGAACGGGAGGAGGATGGTGGATGTCCCCGTGACGTCCACCGGCGTCCAGACAGATGCTGTCGGCAGCGAAGCGGTGGAGGAGGACACGCCAGCAGTGTTTATACGCAAATCCTTTCAAGAAGAAAACCATATCATGAGTAACCTTCGACAGGTGGGGCTGAAGAAACCTGTGGAACGTTCCTCTGTCCTAGACAGGTATCCGCCCGCGGCCAACGAGCTCACCATGAGGAAGTCTTGGATTCCATGGATGAGAAAAAGGGAGAATGGGCCCCCGGTGACTCAAGAGAAGGGGCCTCGAGCCGGTTCCAGCCCAGGGCACCCAGGAGAGCTGGTTCTTTCGCCCAAGCAGGGCCAGCCCCTGCACATTCGAGTGACGCCGGACCATGAGAACAGCACTGCCACTTTGGAGATTACGAGCCCCACGGCGGAAGAGTTTTTTTCCAGTACCACCGTCATTCCCACCCTAGGGAATCAGAAACCGAGGATAACCATTATCCCGTCACCAAATGTCATGTCTCAGAAACAGAAAAGCGGAGATGCTACTCTCAGCGCGGAGCGAGCCATGTCCCCAGTCACAATTACTACCTTCTCCAGAGAGAAGACACCAGAAAGCGGAAGAGGGCCGTTTGCGGATAGGCCCACGTCCCCCATTCAGATCATGACCGTGTCCACATCGGCGGCCCCGGCGGACATCACCGTCCCTTCCGAATCCCAGGAAATGCCCGTGGGAAGGACTGTCCTCAAGGTCACCCCGGAGAAGCAGACTGTGCCAGCCCCAGTCCGGAAGTACAACTCCAATGCCAATATCATAACCACGGAAGACAATAAAATTCACATTCACTTAGGTTCTCAGTTTAAGCGTGCCCCTGGGACTGCGGCTGAGGGAGCAAGCCCGGTGATTACTGTCCGACCTGTCAGCGTGGCCGCGGAGAAGGAGGTGTCCACCGGCACAGTCCTTCGCTCGCCCAGGAGCCACGTCTCGCCTCGCCCTGGCGCGAGCAAAGTGACCAGCACCATCACCATTACACCGGTCACGACCTCATCGGCCAGAGGAACCCAGTCAGTGGTGAGTAGAGGGGGCTCCAAAGTTCACGCCAAGGCGGGGGGCGCGGGGTGTGCGGGGGGAGTGAGAACAACGCAGTGCCCAAAATACAGCAAAAGCACGTGCCTCGGCTCCACCCGAACCCACTACGAGCTGTTTCCTAGGGGACTGTCTACATGAAGAAATAGGAGTAAAAAGTGGCCTAGTACTTTATGAATTTGAGCCAATTATGAGGGATAATTTTTCTTTCACATCAATTATGGAGACTCCAAAAATCCTTGCAAAGATGGCCTCTTACAGTGTCAGCATATGGGAATAATGAGGTTTAAAATTTGGTTTTTATGTTTACAGTATTTTGAAAAATGGAGACTGGGGAGAAATGGTCAATATGCAGAAAATAATTAAAACCGTTACTGGGTTGGGCTTCCCTGGTGGCGCAGTGGTTAAGAATCCACCCGCCAATGCAGGGGACGCGGGTTCGAGCCCTGGTCCGGGAAGATCCCTCATGCCGCGGAGCAACGAAGCCCGTGCGCCACAGCTACTGAGCCCTGAGCACCACAACTACTGAAGCCCGCGTGTCTAGAGCCCGTGCTTCGCAACAACAGAAGCCACCACAGTGAGAAGCCCTCGCACTGCAAGGAATAGTAGCCCCCACTCGCCGCAACTAGAGAAAGCCCGCCTGCAGCAACTAAGACCCAATGCAGCCAAAAAATAAAAATAAATAAATAAATAAACGATTCCTGGGTTATATTTCTAGAACCTAAAATATTTAAAATACATTTACATATGGTCATAGTCATACTTTATTCGAAAAGTAAGATTAAAAGATTATTATATCCAAAACTTTTTTTAAAGTAAAAAAGAAGTGAGTTTATATTTCTAAACAGTACATTGTATTAATAGTATCGTGCAGAGAGCAGGTGCTCGATAAATATTTAGTTAATACCAGCTGGGAGGCTAAATGAAGGGTTATAAAAAAGCATGTCCAAAGTATAAAAGCCAGAACTTAAAAATAAATTCTATTTTTCAAAATACATCCAGTGATTTTCTTCATTTATTGAAGACAACTGGTAGATGAAATTATAGAAGAGCATGCACTACTTAGATATTAGTTTAAACTAATAGACTAGAAATTATGATTTCCAATCTCTGAATAAATTCTGCAGCATATATTAGAAACTCTTAAGAAGGAGAGGAAGCTTATTATTTAAGTATAGAAACTGTGGCTCATTTTCCCATATCTTCACTATAATTTACTTTAATTCTCTGTGCACAAGCATAGACCCAAGACAGCCTCCAAAGTGTGAATTACTTACTAACTGCTTTGCCAGTAAAGCTTTTTGTTATTGGCTCCATGGGAGCTGAATAGCATTCAGCACTGCTCACCCTTCTCAAATGGTTCAATGCTGCTTTTATTTAAGCAACACAGCGTAGCTTGGATTTTTATAAAAGCTAGTGGAGGTGTAATTGTTGTAATTTAGAGCAGATCTTCTGCTGGAACATCTTATTCCCATCTTAAGGGTCAGGTCAAGCTAGGCTTCCCTTCTGCAGCAACATTTTGGATTACTGACTAAAGCCCCTACACAAATAGGATTTCAAAACAACTGTCTAAGATTTCTAAGGCCTAAATGATGATTCACGTACTTCAGGTATATCAGATCCCATAAGATCAAGGGCAACAAAAAGTTTGGGAATACCCCTCTCAGAAATCGAATAGTGTGGTTAGTTCATTTGTGCATTTATTCAACATTTATTGACCATTAGCAGCACTTTAGGCGTGGGGTTAGGTGCCGACTGTAAAGAGGACCTGTCGAAGTTCTTGGCTGAGTGGGAGAGGCAGGATTGAAACCTCCTTAGTGGTTCTGTGAGAGGGGTATGTACAAAGGAACAAGCAGAGAAGGCTTCACTGGGGGAAGAGGTCTTCACAGATGCAGAGAGGGGGCAGCGTGTGCACAGGCGCAGCGATGGCGATGGCGATGTGAGGAACTGGCTTGTTGGGGAAGGTGAGCAGTCCCTTTGCGCTGCAGCGGCTGGGACTGGAGACAAAATGGAGGAGCAGAAAAGGAGAGACACACTGGGGTCAGATACTGAAGATGTGTGGGTCTTTTTATGAAACTGACATTTAATCTCAGAGAGTAGACAAAGGGACCCAGAAACAAGGTAATGATTTTTAAAACTACATTATTTATGTGTTAGGTATGTCTGTAAAACCATTTAAAGGATAAATTGGAGGAAATAGAGGCCGAGGACGGGGATACTGTTGCAATTCTGTAGGCTGGAGATGGCGTATGCTTGAACTGTGGTAACGAAAATGAGGACAGACATATATTGAAGACGGAATTGAAGATTTCGTGACAAACTGAATACAGAGGGCAGCTCTGAGGTTTCTGGCTTGGCTGTAGAGGTGGATAAAATGAGAAACTCAGGGGGACTACTGTTTGGGGGAGAAGTTAAGTAATGTTTGGGGCCTGTTATAATTGAGATGCCTGAGGGACACTGAAAATGTCTAGCACGCGGTTGGAAATCTGGATCTGCATTTAAGGAGAGCACTGAAGACTCGAGGTCCTGGGACTCAGCAACATATGGGTGACAACTGAGGCGATTCTCAGGGTGAATGTGAAAAATGAAAAGAGGGCCAAGGATGGAGCACGGTGACACCCACATTTAGAAGGCAGGCAAGCTGGAACCGGGAGCCAGCGCCAGAGTGAAAAGGAGTCGTCAGAGACAGGACGGGGATGGGTGAGACCCAAGTAAGAACTCACAGCAGGAGAGTTTTAGGAGCACTTCAAGAAGGGCGCTGTGGGGGAATTCTGTGGCAGTCTAGTGGTTAGGACTCTGAGCTTTCACTGCAGGGGGCACGGGTTCTTCCCTGGCCGAGGAACTAAGATGCTGCATGCCATACGGCATGGCAAAAAAAAAAAAAAAAAAAAAAAGAGGGTGTGGTCAGCAGTGACAATACAAAAAAGAGAAGATCTGGCCTCCTTAGGAGGGGAAAGGAGAGCTGCTTCATGTAAAGCAAGTGAGGCGATTTGGGGGACAGTAGGAGTAAAGATGCCTGAGTATACGCAGGGTGTCCTGCAGCTTCTCTGTGAAGTAGGAGTGAAGGCTGTCTCCAGTAAGGGTAGAGGAGGTAGGTCAGGGGCTTGAGAAGAGAACGAAGGGTGCACAGATGTTCCGGGAGAGGGGAAGGGGGGGGACTGAAGTGGACTAGACACCAACTCCAACTTGCTAACGATAATCTGATCTGGAGAGGGGTCGTCTGTGGGTAGTTCTGTGGCAAGAGCCCTGCTTATGCGCAGACTGATGGCATTTCCAGGGGAAACTCACCAACACTGCCCTTGCGTTTCTGTATTTTCTCTCTTACAGTCGGGACAAGACGGGTCATCCCAGCGGCCTACACCCACCCGCATTCCTATGTCAAAAGGTATGAAAGCAGGAAAGGCAGTAGTGGCAGCCCCAGGAGCAGGAAATCTGACCAAATTCGAGCCTCGAGCTGAGACTCAGTCTATGAAAATAGAGCTGAAGAAATCTGCAGCCGGCAGCGCTACCTCTCCTGGAGGGGGGAAGGGCTGAGGGCAGTGGCGGAGGGGGTATGTCGTGCAGATGCTACTGCTGCCCTCTGTTCGTGCCAACTCTCTACATGTACTAATTTAAGTTTTCAATATCTTGTTCATAAAATAATCAACTAATAGCCATGTGTCTTTCCTATTTTGTGGATTTGTTTTGATGCTGGGGAACAGAACTAACCAGCAAAACTACCGTGTGCTGTGTGCTTTGCAGAGGGTGCTGGGCCCGAGGCAGGGCCCGACTTCTAGACCCAGTTTTGCTTCTAGAAAGTGGACCCATTAGTTAAGTCAGTAAGGTATGGGGGCTGGATCACAGCCTCGCCAAAGCTGGCTCCTAATTGTAAATCAAATATAATAGGCTTTGTTCCACCATAATTGATTTTTCAAAAACTCTTTTATGAAACAGGAAATAGGTTAACAATTGTCATTTGCCTCTATCAGATTCCATATTTGCTTCATGTGCTGGAAACAAACAAATAAAACCCCCCAAACAAAACCCATCTCCTAGTTATCACAGGGCCTGGACCTCTAAGGTTTTGCAGAAACAAAAGCCTCTGAGACGATTTCAGGAAACAATTTGAATGTGAAATAAAATGGAAACGAAATATGGAATACTAAAAACAGAGTTTTACTTATTTGTGTGAGTGTGTATTGTAAAGATTTTGGAATTTTAGAACCGTTAATGTCAGACTCATGCTCTATTCAAGTGTGCAACTGATTTAAATTGTGAAGCAGTTTGAATAGAGCTGCCAAATGGCCTTTACAGCTCAAGAGAGGTTGTAATGGATAGAAAATAGCAACAGTAAATTTTGATACATTGTTGCCAAGAAATAAAATGACATCATGCATAGCTTAATTGAATTGAAACATTTTCACAGTCACGTGTGGACTTGACTTTGCAAGTATAGAACCAGTTCATGATTGTGTGTGTGTGTGTGTGTGTGTGTGTGTGTGTGTGGTGTGGTGAAGTGTATTATTATTACCTGTGTTTGTATCATTGTTAATTTTAAGCATGATTTCATAAGCATGAAGAGTGTGTGAATGCAGAATGCCAGTGTCTGTGAGAAGATTAACCATGTTGACGTGGACATGGTGCTTGGTAGTCAAATAACCACAAATGAGCTCAAGGCTGATAACCCCCAGCTTAGCATCTGAGGTCTCAGGTAGGCAGCACCTTTGTCGAAATCTTTGAGGCAATTGGGTGAACTTCACAATAACACAATGAGTATTAAGTTACAGGTTGCTATTTTCTACCTCTAAATTGTGAAGGTTCCAGAATCATTGAATAGTCCTGATATTTGGTAAAAGGTAGATTTTTTTTTAAAGACACATGTTTGGTTTTTAGCCCGGGAGTCACCGTGCTTCATGGTATAGAGACTGTCCTCTGAGTTCTTTCCACACTGTTCTTCCTGTCCCTTGTAGAACTTGGGCTCAAATTGTGGATGAAGGAGATAGACCCCTCACAATATTCACACTTACTTAATCAGATCACTGTTGCCTACAGCTCAGTTCTCAGCAAATGTATTTTAAAATATTGAGCAACTACGGGAGACATGCCCTAATAATGGAATTTCAAGGCGGAAGGAGAGGGAGTCTGAGAAAAAAAGGCTTTATGAAATACGATTTTGAACAAGTTTAAACAACAGATCTTGCCATTTCGAATACTGACTCGTGTCTTTTTGAAAGGGAATTTCCCCCCTTTTGTAAAGTGGACATTATCCCTTTCAGAAACAAGGACGCTCCACTGTTTTTCAAATGCCTCCCTGGCATTTAGGCTATTCAGTGTTACTGTACATGCTGTATTTGAGCAAACGAAGGCGTCAGGAGAACAAACACTGTGTTCTGTTTTATACTACCTGCCATTCTTCAGTGACCCTTGTCCTAATCGAGTGTCACTGCGGCTGTTTTCTTTTTTACCTGCTCACACCATGCTTATGTCGGTTCTGCCCGGAAGCTCATTCCATCTGCAGGGAGAGGCTGTAAGAGCTTAGCCGTGAGTGGACAGGATGTTTATACATCTGGATCTTGGAATACAGCCACCTGCAGAGGACAACCGCTAAGAAAACTTGGCGGCACGACATATATTCGCTTTTCAGAAATGATAAAGTGCGACTGCCGTGGCAGTTTTCCTTTGTAATTTTAGAACCAACGCCACATTTATTGGCTAGCTTGGTTTTAAACTGCATATTAGAAATGAAAGCCACCAAGGACTGGAGATGGAGGATTCAATGCACTCCTACTCCGGCTTCTATGTGTGAGTATAACATGTTTTTAAGATGCAGTTTCATGTGCTTTTATAAGAGTGAATGGGATGAAAAAGTTAGAGTCTTTTCCCTGTCCTGAAACAGTACTGTGTAGTGAAATAGCAGGGGTCTCACTAGGGCAGCTATGAACAGCTGCTGTCAGGTCCCGTCCTGGGGAGGGAGGGGTGCCATTTCCACAGATTTCAGTGTGACGGCTCCCTCTGGGGACAGGCAGGGCCCCATCCACACAGCTACAGAGGCAGCCCTGGTCTTACCCTCCTGAGAATAATTTTTGTGTGTTGGCTGTTTCCACATTCTACGAGGGTGGCCATGTAGCATGCATGGTACCAGAAACATTCCAAGATGGGACACGGCCCAGAAGGTATTTATCATTTCTTGAAAATGACTTTCCTGTCTAGGTCACCTGCTTAAACAGAGTCATTCAGTTTCTACTGGCATCTTTATTATATTTTCATTGAGGACAGGTTAACGGGGAACAGTTGGGCTGTCTGGAGATTTTAGTGTACTCCTTAAGGGTAGGGTGTTACTGGATCTCTTAGTTGAATGTCTTTAAGAAACAAGTGAAGACATAGCTTTGATGTGCAGTGTGGGAAGAGTATAATTTCAGGGAAACAAAAACCTGTCCAAGAATGGGAGATGCACAAAGATTTGAATTTCTCATGCCTTTCATAGATTTGGAATACTGGGGAGAGAGCAAAACTTTCCTGATTGGGAAAACCCCAGGGATATTAGATGAGAAGGGCACGTTTATGTGGGCAGCAGGAGGGCAGAGAGAGAGAGGAAGAGGTAACAGGATGAGCACAGAGAGGGCTTCCCAGTAAACAGGGATGCATTATTCCCAAACCTCCCTAACCCAGCCGATGGTCAGTGTTTCCCCCATACTTCCTCCTCCAGTCTCATCCTTGGTTATCTCCTCACCCTCTGCTCTTTCAGCTTCTCCTTTTCACCTGTTACCTCCACACAGGATGTAAGTATGCTCTGGCCTCTTCCGTTTCAGCACAGTTTTTCCTTCAGCCACGCAGCCCTCTATAGCTACCGCCCTGAGCCCTTCCCTGCCTGCCCGGTGGAGCCACTGACACAACGCTCGGCCTTTTCTGCCTCCACTCCCACTGTTCCCATTGATTCTTTAATTATTCTTTATTTTTGTGAAAGTAACTCATATACAGTAAAAATACAAGCCAGTGCTAAAAGACATGAAAACAGCTGTTCATCACCTCACACCCCCCTTTCCAAACTCAGCTCTACTCCTTAGAGAAAATTATTTCTCACTCTAAATTGATACATTTTGGATATCTCTTTCTTCCCATTATTGTTTTGATGTTTGAGAATTTAGTCCTCTTACATGTCTCCTCCCTTCCCTTTTCCCCATCCTCACAATATGACTGCATCACACATTTTTTGATAAATCAGCAGCCAGCCGCCAGCATGTTTCATGTTCATATGTTTACGACGTGAATTTAAATATTGTTCCCTGCTGAGCCGACTCGTGTACTATGATCATGTTTCCTTCCTCTTACCATGTTCCCCCTTCAAAAGAATAATTGCTTTAATTTTTCGTCTGCGTGCTTTTCTATGTATCTATCTGTATTTTTTCCAGATGCCCCAATAGATCTACCAAACACCTATGAGTAATTTTTCCAAACACTTAAGCACATCAGTTTCCTACTTTTCCCTGGAGGCCTTACTAGTTCAACCCTCTGCTTCCCTACTTAGTCTGGAACGCTTGTCCTTTACGTCTGCTGCTCAGCTGTGGTCCTATTGCCTACATTGAATCCTCTGTTTCCTGGATTTCTTATCTTCTACTTCTTTTGCTTACCTGTGTGTCTGTCTGTCTACCTATCTATCTGTCATCTATCTATCTATCACCTATCTATCTATCTACCTATCGAAGCGCATCTTCCAGTAGTTTCTACAGAGAAAAATCCTCCAGTAACCTTCTTGAGGCAGGCTACCTGCATTCCGGGAACAGATCAGGGAGATGAAGTGGAGAATCTCACAGTTTAGGCACTCCCTTGCGTTCAGCCCGTTCTTGTGCCTAGGTCCAGAACTTGTTAGGTCAGTTTTTTCAGAGAATAAACCCCGGATCTCTGTAAGGGTGAAAGTAGAGTGAGGCTATGCACCTCTCCCTCTGTGACTGAGACATCTAATCTCCTTTGGATTCCTTGAACTTCTCTGACTGCCCTGCCTCAGTCTCCCTTGCTGGCTCCTTATTGTATGCATACATTTTTTTTTAATTGAAGTACAGTTGATTTACAATGTTGTGTTAATTACTGCTGTACAGCAAAGTGATTCAGTTACACATATATATACAGTCTTTTTTTAATACTCTTTTCCATTATGGTTTATCACAGGATATTGAATAGAGTTCCCTGTGCTGTACAGTAGGACCTTGTTGTTTATCCATCCCATATATAATCATTTGCATCTGCTCATCCCACACTCCCAATCCATCCCTCCCCCACCCCCCTTCCCCTTGGCAACCACCAGTCTGTTCTCTATGTACATGATTCTGTTTCATCGATAAGTTCATTTGCATCATATTTTAGATTCCACATATAAGCGATATCATATGGTGTTTGTCTCTCTCTGTCTGACTTACTTCACTTAGTATGAGCATCTCTAGGTCCATCCATGTTGCTTGTGCATGCATCTTAAGGGTTGCTGTTCTCCTTATCTTTTCAAAAGCCATTTGCCTACACTACATGCTCATTCTGGTTACTTTATTCACTCCCATGGCTTCAGTTATCTCCCATATGCTGATGACGACCAAACCTCTATCTCCAACCATGCACTCAACGTGGCACTGTACATCTCCAACTTAGTTCGTCTCAAAGCCATTCTCAACAACCCCTCCATCCCTCTTCCAAGTTTTTTCCTTCTCCTATAATTCTCCACCTCAGGAGGAACGTCCCGAGCTACCCAGTCACTCAAGAAAGCCAGAAGCCACTTCAGGCCCCTCCTTCCCCCTCGCCCACCAAGGAGACTCATTCAGCAAGTCTCTCGTACCCCTGTCAAACCCCTGACACCTGAGGCAGCTGCACCCACATCTCCATTTTCCCCATCACTGCCTGAGTGGAGGTTCTAACTACTTCTCATCTGGATGACTCTAATACTCTCCCAACCGATCCCATAATCTCCAGCCTCAACATTTCCTGATTCATTTTTCATTTTGTTTTTCAAAGTGCAAGTTGATCATCTCACTCCTCCATTTGAAGCCCTCCCAATCGTTATCCACAGCGTGCAAAGCCAGCTCCCCGGTGCGGCACTCAAGGCTCTGTGATCTGGCTCCCTGCCTCCCCACCCTCCCTTCCCCTCGCCTGGACTCCCACCCCCAGGCCCACAGAATGCCCCGCACAGTGGCCAGATCACCTTCCCTTGACTATCTCAACTTGTTTCTTCTCCCTGGGTTGCCCTTCCTCTGACACTTCCTTCTGGTGGTTCTGTCCTCCGTTCAAAATCTCTTTTAAGAACTTTGCCTCCATGAACAAGACAAGCCATTATTTCAGAATCTAAGCCAGGGTTTAAAGCCTGTCATTTTTTACATTTTTACAGCAAATGCTGTAAAAAACTTGGTACTTATACTGTAGAGAAAGAAAACTAACAGTCAGAGGACGGCTGGGAGTTGGAGAAGAAAGAGGTGTTCCTGCTTCCTCCTTAGTTTGCAATACAAACCTGTGAGAATGATAAGGAGGGTGCTGACACATCATGCGTGAGAGCACAGAGGGAAAGAGGGAGCAGAGTTAGGGGAAATCCGGGTGCTGCCATTCTAGACGGTGTAAGTTACTGCTATGTCCCTCCAAAGGCTCCGTGGCAGGTAATGGATGCAAAACAGCCAGGAGACCCGGACTGGGGAGTTCTTGCCTCTGAAGCTATCACACGTGTGGAGAGCTAAGGGGGTCTGGGAGCTTCCTGTGAAGCACAAGCGTACTTGAATTATTTACGAATGGCTCATCCTCTCTTACTCCCCCAGAGGAGCATGAAAGCACTTCAGGAAAGAAAAAGTTCCAGGTGATTTATCATGCTCTTCAGTTTCATGAAGGACCCTCTAAAATAGATCAGAGAGGCTTCTGTTTTAAGGGATCAAACACCACCATCCATAAGCAGGATTTAGATTGAGGATAGATATTAAGGCGAACATGGAGAGAAGGTGGATTGCTGAACTACGGACTAGATTCCTGACATAGGACTGACCAGGAGATCAGAGGAAGGCTGTGTAACCTTTGGCAAACCACCTTACCTTGGCTTATGGCTTAGCATTCAGCTATGATCCTTTATGATTCTGGCATTCCTCCTTAGAGTGATAAGGTGAGACGCTTCACTCTTGTTCAGTGAGCGACTTCAAAGAGTCTGCCATAATGCTTTTCCTAAGAGCTAATAATTAATTGCTTATCTGGTAAAAGTAGTTTTGGCCTCTCTACTTGTGCTAATATTATGTACGTGTGATGGACAGAATTGCAAAGCCAAGGACTGTTTAGAAATGAACTAGACTTTAGTGGTCAAGAAGATAATTATCCCTTTTATTAAAGATGAAAACAAAAACAAAACAAGAAAACCCCCAACGCTTAGAGTGTCTCATTATCTTATTAATGATGAAACCAGGGCTTCAGTTTCTCCCAGTACCTTATTCAGGATTTCATACGAGTAAACCACTTCAAGTGAGCAAAGCGTATATTCATACATAGACTAAAAATACCCGCTCAATGGGCCAAAATAATATTGCCAAAGGATTTGAGATATTGAGCTCTCTACATAGAAACCCTGTGTGTCAAAGTTCTCAAAACAGCAATTTGATGAACATTATCCTTATCTAAAAAACACAGTGCCCTTCTCAATTTTCACACATAGTGTAATATTCCATGCTATCCTGTGACCCACCGTAGACTTAGATCAACCTAAGCTGATCTCAGCATCTAGCATCTAACTAACACCTGTGTCTAAAAAGTAGAGCCTGAGCATGTTTGGCTCAGGTACTCAGCTATTTTCCCACCATTTAGTTTTTATTTATAATTAATGTTATCTATGGGATAACTAGTTCCAATTTGCTTGTATCTGGGGAACCGTAATCTGTGTGAGAGGTAACAGTTAGCTTGCCTGAAAAAAAATCTACCAATCATAACTGCGATGATTGGTAACTCCTGCAACCTGGGGGGGGCGGGCGAGGGGAAGATTTGTCCTGATGATGGAGTGGAAAATGTTCTGCAAGGAAGCAAATAAACTCTTAGGTGGTTGAGAAACCTCAAGAGAGTTTGTATCATCTGATTCCAAAGTTTCCTGAAGCAAATGACAGAACTGATTAGCGGGAGTATTTTTAATTAGCCGAGCTGAATCCAGAAGAAGAATACAAGTCCAAATCAACAGGGGAAGTTTATTGGATTTCCTATTTAAAACAGATGTTTTATCAGAACTCTGATTAACGTCTGAATGTGATAGGAACAGGACTGAATACTGAAGCAGTTTCTTAAAATGAACCTTAAAAGTAAACAATATCTAGGCACTCCTACTTCTGAAAGGTGTAGAGAATGCGGACATTTTTGCAGGAGGATAAACCCCCCAGCAGGCAGCAAGGTCAAAGCTGGGGTTTGGTAGCTGGTGGAGGAAGAAAGGCAGAGCCCTAAGCCAGTGCCTTGCTCTCCAGGCAGAGCTCCTGGGGGTAGGAGCCATGGAACAGGGAACAGGCCATATGCCGGCCAAACTGATGCCGAATCCAACAGGAAATGTTTTCTGTAACGCTGGTGTACAGTTTCCTGTGAATAAAGCAGATGCAAAGTCCTGCTATAAATTGAACTTCTGCTGTGCTTTGTCTTTGGTATATGAATTTGGAGGCTATCAAAGTGATGTGGTCTCATTTACTAGAGTTGATTTTTGAAATTCAGAGCTCAAGAGTCCCCTTGAGGCTTGGCAGGGCATAAACATAGGCACTGCTCTGGGGGAAGGCACTGACTTTTCAGGGAATACATCTTTCTTACTCCACAGCCAAGGGGTTCTCCTGGGAGGAATCAGAATTCCAGTTTGTTACCAGGTTGCCCCACTGTAGCACTCAAGAGACATTCTCCCCCAGATTTCTCCCCAAATCCTGTCTTACGTATACAACTTTGGATCTCAAGTCATCTGGCTGGCCAGTAGTTTTGGGGATACCACCCAAGTAGGATGAATAAGTCATCTTTGTAAGGTCAGAAATCAAGTGTAATTAGGAATCGATAATCCGTTAAACTTCCTTTCCATGGAAGTTATCTAATAGCTAGTGTAATAAAAGAATGAATTCATTTCACAATAATATTATGAAAACAATGTATTTAATGTGTTACATGAAGCTTCTCAAGAAAAAAAACTTCAAGATAACACTTGAGAGAAACACATAGAGGAAAAAGTGCCTTGGTCAAATGTTAATATAAAAAATATATGTAAAAATCCAGTGTCCCCATGTACATATGCTGATTAAGACTTAGAGGGTTTTTTTCTTCTTCCAGTTAGAAAAATGGAGATTGTTATTAAATATCTACACAACAGAGGGCCCCAAATTTAAATGCTCTGCTATTTTGAGTTTTCTGATAGAGGTGGTAATAAGTGTGGCTTTGGTCTCAATCTTCCTCATATATTCTACAGATTACTAATGTCAGAAAAGTGGTATCTGTAGAAAGAGTAAAATTTAGATTACAGAATGACATCTGATTGTACTTAGGTCACCTTAGAGGTCCCTAATGACTTATTTGGGTCTCATTCTGAGATGAAATGAAGACAGAGTAGTAGATGGAAAAAAGATTTGCTCACTGACTTTGTAACTTCAATAAAATCTATAACATTATTTTATTGTACTAAATCATAAAAAAAACAAAAGGAAGGGACTTGGGAATTCTGTCTTTAAAAAAACAAAACGCACAAATAATGGCATTAATCCCCAAAGCATTTTTATTTTATTATTATTTTTGTTGGCAACCATGAACTCCTTATGCATCAGATCGTTTTGCTGTGTAATGTCACCTCAAGATTTAATACCTTAAAACAACCTTTTTTATTTCTCGTAAGTTTGTGTATTGGCTGGGTGATTCTTATCTGAGTCAGTTTACAGATTTGGGGAAAACATAGATAATAAGCAAACATAGATTTAACAAATATGCTTAATAAGTTTCAAATGCTAGAGCCACTATCATATAGATCTTACCTCACTGTCTTTAGAAACAAGATGAAATATGTCTCTATGTTATAAAATAAAATAACTTGGGCTTGTTTTACTTTAAGTAAATTTTATGTACATAAATATTAAACCCCATCTTTTATTATTGAAGTTGAATAAAATAAATAAACTCTCTTATTTGGCATTGTCAAATATTTTTGAGATAGTCTTTTTAGTAACATAATCTGATTAATAGCATTAATATATATATCATGCATGGATTACCAGTTTGCTACCTTAAAAATAATAATAAGATGTAATGGTCCAACCAAGACATTGTTTCTATGTATGTACTCTTGCCATATGTATTTTCACCAAATACTAATTCTGTAAAGCTATTATTATTATTTTTCTAAATTGGAGTATAGTTGACTTACAGTGTTGTGTTACTTTCTACTGTACAGCAAAGAGAATCAGTTATACATATACATATACCCACTCTTTTTTAGATTCTTTTCCCATATAGGTCATTACAGAGTATTGAGTAGAGTTCCCTGTGCTATACAGTAGGTTCTTATTAGTTATCTATTTTATATATGGTTGTGTGTATATGTCAATCCCAATCTCCCAGTTTATCCCTCCCTCCCCCCTTCCCCCCTGGTAACCATAAAATTATTTTCTACATCTGTGACTTTATTTCTGTTTTGTAAATAAATTTGTTTGTAACCAGTGTTTTAGATTCCACATATAGGTGATATCATATGATACTTGTCTTTCTCTGTCTGACTTACTTCACTCAGTATGACAGTCTCTAGGTCCATCCATGTTGCCGCAAATGGCACAACTTCATTTTCCTTTTTATGGCTGAGTAATAAATAGTCCATTGTATATATGTACCACATCTTCTTTATCCATTCATCTGTCGATGGACACTTAGGTTGCTTCCATGTCCTGGCTATTGTAAATAGTGCTGCAGTGAACATTGGGGTGCATGTATCTTGAAAAGCCATTATTATTACGGAAACTATAAAATGCTAGGATTAGGAGAAGGCAACTCTAGGAATTTAGAGGTTTGCACACTCAAGGGGAGAGAAGAAGGTACTGTAGTAAAAAAATATTAGCCCTGCCAGGGATTTGAGAGATGATTTCTGATACCCTCATTTTGTAATGAGGAAACAAAGGCACAGGCATTCTGAATTACGTCTACAATAAGAACAATTCTAGACTTCACTCTTTTAAATGTATGTTTCCTATGATCTCTTAAGGGAGGAAAATGGGGAAGATACTTTAATTCTATTAAGGAGGTTTGAGACCTACGTCTTTTCCCTCTTTGAAACCTACTATAGAAATTTTTAAAAAGAAAAAGTGTTGAGTGGGAAATAACATTTTAATGTGAGGCCCTGATTTTTACCTGCATAATATTTTATTTAGTGTTTTTAGTTTTTACTTGAAGGTTTTGATACAATTTTAGGCCCTGAAAAAATTTGAGGCTAGAACAATTTTCCAAAGATAAAACGAGACAATGATTTTTATGGGTTTCTGGTACAGTAAAAAATCATACCTATGTCTTAAAAGCTTTTAAAAACCTTCATAGCTAGTTATTATTAAGTATATAAAACATTTATGTATTTACTTTACCTGTTTTATCCCAAATTCAATTCGGAAAGGTCAAGGGAAGGAATGGAAATATCTCCACCTAGTGGTCAGTGTGAAGTAAACCTCTAGGTCTATGACATAATGAGCTTTAATTAATGTTTACTTAGATATTAATTATCCATGTTAAAAAATGTAAATAGTAAGAATTTGAGACTAACATGAACATAATAGGTGGAAATTTCCTCACGCTATTCATAAACATTGACATTAGTTGACCGGGAGGTAATACATTTTTCAGACAGAGAAACCATTTGAGGCTTAGTTATTTCTTTCCTCTGCTCTTTATCTCAGCAAAGGCAGGGCCCTAATTCATTTTGTTCACCAACGTAGTTCCATGCCCAGCACAGTGATGGGCATGTAGTAGGGCCTCAATGACATAATGAAAAAAAAGATGATAAATGTTCACAAAGGCATAAAGGTTAAAAGTGAAATCAATCAAATAAATATAAATATTACTCATTGTGGCTGGTACTGTTCTAATTGCTATTTCTGAATCTATTTTTACTTACTTTTATAAAAATGAATTCAGATTTAAGAGCATATGCAGAATTATGCAAAAAGCAGCAGTCAGAGACAAAAATGAGTCATCTGTATTTAGTGACTTCTCGGGAATAATGAATATTTCCTTATTAAAACTCAAATCTACACCCATAAACAAGTAAAAGTATGTGACTATCTTTCAGAACAGAAATTCGAGGCAACAGTCTGGTTTCCACTATGGGGCTTGTATATAGTAATGACTGTCTTTGTGTTCAGTGCTTTGCTTGGGGAAAATCAATCGAATATTGTTAGAATATTAGACACGGTTTCTAAAAATCTTCAAGAATTTAGGGGTAAAGCTCCTATGTCAATATAAAGAACTTACCCAAGAATAGGAAAGATTTGCGGGAGAAGCTATTGGGCTCATGAACCTATTTTTGTTTGTTTTCTTGTTTAACACCTATGGTCTTTTAGTGAAATGATATGGTATTGACCCTCACATAAACTACTGATTTGAGTCTCAGTTTGATTGAAAATGCCGTGTCTTTCTTCTCTTTGTAGAAAGCATCATCATCCACCAGTTACGTATGAACTCCAGATGAAATGGTGAACCGAGCACACGCTGGGTGTGTGTACTTCTTCTGAGTCCCTGTTGAATGGATGGTGTTTCTCCAGCTCTCCACCATCACTAAGGTCCTCTATGCTACTGATCATGACTGGAAATAATTTTCTACTTCCAGTGATTTTTTTTGAGGATACAAATGTAAAAACTGAACATGGTGTTGCTGACAATATAAAAATACGTAGCATGAGGGCAACTCAATCTTTATGTCAAAATAAATTTCTCTTCCTTTTGCAAAGCTTTCAGGTCCATGGGCACATGCTGTGTAATTTATTTTTATCATACACTTTGTAATGTGATTTTTTACTAAAGTGTTTCCTTTTTTCATAGTCTATGGCACATGTATCTGTAGAATACACTGTCAGTTCTTCAAAGTATTGGTAGTGGTGCATTCAAAATGGTAACCTATACTTATTTTCTTTCATCAATTTGTTATTTCTGAAAAAAAAGAAAGAAAGTACAACACTCTACATATTTCCTGGGGTAAATTCAAGAGGTGAATCCAAAGCAGGAGATTCTGGAAGAGGTGTTATTATTGTTTGTACAATGCTGTGCTTCTGACCATGGTACAACACTAACAAATAACACTGACTTAAGAGCTTAAATACTTAAGCCAGTTTTTAAAGTTGATCTTTCTAGTGCTCTGTGCCCAAAACCTTGGATGAATTGGTTTTCATATGGAAGAAGTTAATAGAAGGAGCTGTATGAGTTTAACCAGTAAGACTTACAGGAACACCTTCTACTGACAGTTCAATTATATTTCTGTTTGCATTGTTTACTTATATGTACAGGACTTATAATAAGGACTGTGATATCAGGCTATTTCTCACAATCTACCCAAATGAAAGCCTGAAAATAAAAACTGACCTAGATGCTATCAGCATCTTTTTAAAATATGGTAGGAGAAATCCCAAGATAGATAACTTTTTTTTTTCTTGATAGCTAGGATTTGGACAGGATAATCTATAACCACATATAGGTTAGAGAATACGTTCTTTAAAGATTCAAAGCAAACATACATTACTCAAATCTCAGTGTCAGACCTGCTGTTGAATTTAGGTTTATGTGAAAATATGCATCAGAAATCTACTTGAAACCCTAATAGTACAGGTTTTTTTAAAAAAAGACTTTGTTAATATCGACATGTTTTCAGTAAGGTCTTTAAAAAGATAACTGAAAGATAACTGAAGAGTTGACACATTTTCTAGGTGCAGAAATCATGTATCATGTCACTTTACTGAGATTTAAGAAAGAATGCTTCTGAGTGTCACAAGGATAACTAGGAAGTACACAAGTAATACTATTGGCCCATTTCTCCAGTCCACAGCTTTATCCAGGTTCCTAAGGCCAAGAGGGAAATCCACACTTCATCTCTGGAACAGAAACATTAGGTTTTAGGGTATACCTTGTGGAATTAGCAAATCATATTCAGTAGCTATTATAAATTAAATAACTATATTTTATATAAAATTAGTTTTGATTTTTGTAAGTAAAAGAAATGCTACAGTAGGTTTGTCCTAGCATGAATGATTGTGAATGCATCACAGACCTGCAAGCCTTTCGTTACTGATTAAGAAAACTAGAGTGTGTATGTGTGAAGATTTAAAAAATTGTTATGGCTTTTGATTTCTGAAAACGTTTCTGAACTGTAAAGACGATTTCTATGAGAAAAGGGTTTTATTTAGTATTGTTGTATTTTTTGACTCACAGTTAAGTTCCCTGTTTGCCAATGCTTATACTTCTGATGGCAAAAATATTCCGATATATCACAAACTAGCGTCTGACACAAATAACTTTCTGAACATGTGGGAATTTTATTGCACTAAGAGTGAACAGGCTAGAGGATAAAACTTTAAATACTCCTTGACTTTAATTTAAAATATTACAAATAATTTATATACATTTGGATCGAAAGTTTTTATTTCTCCTGCATTTATAATGAAATTTGGTACTTGCAAAGCAGAGTGAGGGTGACGGTGTGATCCAAGTCATTCAGATGGATACAGAGCTCTTTTCTGCCTCTGCTATGGTTAAGTCCTTTCTTTAAACTCTAATGGAATCTGAGTGACAGATGAGTAAAATTAACCTAAATTAATAAAAAAATTGTCTTGAAATAAAATAATAGAATATTAAAAATTAACAGAAAATAGAAAACAGCAAATAGTCGTATCCTTATCTAATGAATAAACAAACAAGATCATAAATAGTCATATTCCAATATCAACATCCAATTGAAAAAATTGCCCCCCATGTGCAACCCTGGCACCATCCCAGACTCACATGATTTCTATATCTTTTATTATAAGGAAATCTCCAATCATCAGTATGAATGAGAATCAGTTTTGAATGGAATAATTAGGTTTTCTGAAATATAGTCATAATCAGTGTTTCCAGGTTAAGGCATATAATTGAACTAATCCATTATGTTGCCCTTTTCTTTTTGAGAAGAGAATGTTTTTTGAGGGTATATTCTACAAAGATTTTTTTTCAAGTATGTCATAAAATATTAGGGTGTGATGAAGTTAGTGGTAGAGGAAATATTCCAGATATTAGATGCCTGGAATGGCCACAAAATGTGCAGAATGAACTGCATCTTAGGACAACCATTTGAAAAAAAATCATGGTGTGGAATATCTAGCTTAAACATTAACAGAGACACCAACACTATTGAAATAATTCACAGCTTCTAAAAACCAGTGACGAGGAGTAAATGGTGTATCAGACAATGCCTTTAATATGTTTGTGCCTTTTCTATTTATACTGTGGTTGAATTTTCCTGGAAATAAATAAAAAACATAGCAAAAGTAGGGTGTGTTCATGAATTTGATGAGCAACAATTCTAAAAACAACAAAAATGCAAGATGGAAGTTTAAAAAAAAGCATATCTGGCATCTGAGGCCTATACGCCCCTCCGGACTCCCACATTTACGCCTCTGCTAAAAATACTAATGAGAAGGCAAAAAGGAAAAATGACAAAAATTGTTGTAACAAATTCATAAAAATTGGGAGAGTTTCATGGAATTAATTTTGCTTAGTGACCACTAAAATTTTATTTTCTTAAATTTTCAGCATTTACTCCATAACTAAATGATGAAAACTGTGTTTGTTACTTAGGGAAAATGCCATAGATTCATAAATTTACACAGAAATATTTATAGGTGCCATGACATGATTCATTTATTTTCTGGTGTTGTTTTCTTTTTGTTTGTTTATGTTATTTGGGTAATTTTACCTCACCATTCACAGATTTTGTTATTTTAACAATTCAGATCTGTATTTCTTTAGATTTTGCTTTAAAAATATCAGATGTTAGCTCTTCCAATGTAAGAGACTTACAATGTGATCAGGTATTCTTAGAAGTCTTGCAAGGTTTAATGGATTTTCAAAAGCAAAAGATTGCATTGAAAAATTTTGGAGCTACATTCTATTTTCACAGCATTCTCAATTTTGTTTCCTTTAAGCTTTGTTGAATCCATGAGAAGTTTATTATTTTTCACTACAGCCGAGTGAATTTATGGATATGTACTTGTTTTTTCTATGAATGTAATATCCTACTTTCAGTTCTTCACAGGCTATTGAAATTATTTAACCAATTAAGACATTTTCTGTATTATTTCCAAAGCCGACTGTGTTTATCAAAATCTCACCAGAGTGAGAACGATAACAATTGTGATATGAAAGCATTGTGCAATATTCTTTTTTGAGTTGGAACATAATATTCATCAAATTAAAATCATTTAAAATGAGTATTCAACTTTCTTTTTACTTAAAATTGTTTGCTTTAAAATAGTCTTCCCTTCTGCATTTTGTATTTTCTTTAAAATACGGTGTTTTTGACTGTGAATACGCAGAAGCGGTACGGCAGATCTGCCAAAATGAGAGACGCTTTTCCTTGGAGTTACATCATAGTTTGATTCCTTGGTGAGATGAAAACTGCAAGACACCAAGAGACACAGCTGGTTGCAGGGCTTCCCTCGCCCCTTTAGCCTCCCCAAATGCTTTGTCCATCAACATACAGATATTTCCCACTGCATTCCGCTGTCAATCTAAAGGGAGATTACTCGGTACAGTGAACGCTCCTGAGGTTTTCCAGCAGTCCTCAGCCAGCCTCTACATGGGCAGTTGGGTAATGGTTTCAGCAGAGTGTTCTGGGGGGTGACTGTGGGGTTGTGCTCTGATCTCTTTTATTTGTCAGGCTTGTGCCAGAAATGGTGGTCCATTGCCATAGCCAATCCGAATGTATCTTTGCCTTACTGGGGACAAAGGAATGGGTTTCTCCTATTGTTTAAAGATACACATATCCAAAAAGCAGGCAAGGCTGATGTCTACCCAAAGATGCCTTCCACAGGAAAGCTGCAGATGTTAGGGGTCTTGCCCATAATCGCAGCTCTTTGGCTTCTCTTCTTGGAGGAGGGGAGCCCTTTGGGGCACATGGTTTAAGAGCACTGTTATTTCATGACTTCCTGGGAGAAGGGGTCTCAGGCTTTCCATCATATATGTTCAAATGGATTACTGCCTTTGAGTCCTGGGCTAGAGTCACTTTTAGTGAGGCCAGCCTTTTCCCCCAGGTAGAGAAACCGGAGTGACTTCTCTGGGCCCCATGTTTGCTGGCAATAGGGCACACTGCACCAAACTCTTTTCTTTCTCTGAATGTCATTAAAGTCTGCCTTTGGAATTTGTATTCAATGAATCCCAAGGAACCTATGAAGAATGTCAAACACTGAGGTCTGTCTTCAGCTGGGGCAACCCTAGTGACTGCATGGTCCCAGGCACAGCAACCCGATCCACAGGTGACGGCAGGAACCCAGTTCCCTGCAGTTCCCAGATCATTATTTTTTTTAAAGATAATCAGTCCTCCTTTAGTCTTCCCTGGCACTATTTCCAGCATCTCTTTCAGAGATAAATATCTCTAAGGATAAAATAATTTTCTTCTTTCTCTTCAGGAGTCCATTTGTCCCATTCTGCCTTATATTGACCGGCATTGGTGTAAAACGCTGTCTCCCTAGTTTGACTGTAAGCTTCTCAGAGGCAGGACTTGCATATTCCTCACAGTGAATAGAATATACTGGATAAACGTTTGCAAAAGGCAATATAATCCCTTCTTCCAACTGCTCTGTCTCCTAATCTTCACAGAAGTTTTCCATGACCATAAACACATACTCAGTGTTGGTCTCTCTGACTCTTACTCCCATTTCTTTCTCCTCCTTGAGAACAAGGTATATGCATAGTCAAAATGGCAGGGTGTTTTATAGGCACTTAATTATTGACCCCTAATCCCAAAGGGTTGCTCCTTTAGCAGGGTGTTCTGTGCCAGATCTTCCTCAGCAAATTGACCTGCCTGGTGATTCTACCCCTGCAGAAGCCTCTGTACCCACTGAAGGTTTCAGATGCAGAGTATCTGATTTAACAAGAGAAAACTCTCAATAATCACTGATTCTAAGGGAAGATATGCTCTCTGCAAGGACAAAGGGCCCTCATCTTATCAGAACACCAGATGGTCTGTGCTATCATGACAAGAGAGCTGTGGTCAGTCATTTTTGATTCACAAAGAGGCTAAGCACCGGTTCCCACATAGAGCACTGGTGCACGTAGGCAGTGGGACAAATGGACTACATAAGCTAACAAACTGGGCATCTCCCAGAAGTGGAAGGAGCCAGAGATCTCTGTTTCTAGGGCAATGGCAATCTGCTAAGATCTTGCTTGAGAAAAAGAACATGATCAGCCAGGGTATATGGTTTTGCAAATTATTAATAATAAGTGTAGTATAAGGTTCAACTTTCTCTACGTCCCTTTAATTTTGATTCTCTTCTCTCCTGGGTAGGGAACCACAATATCACTTAGACCTTAGGACCAATTTCCTCACAATTTAGTTTTTGACATCATAAAGAGGATAAGGTGTGGTACCTCCCCAGACGCTCTGTAAGTCCCTGTGCACACATTTTATATGGCACTGACCTCATTATGTTTCAGTTGCTTGTTGGCAAATTGTCTTTCTCATGGAGTAAGGAAAGTCTCTTTCCTCCATGGCCCCTCCCCTTTAAAAAATAATTTCACTGTTACACATGTGTCAGTTGGCTGTCAAACAAGAAATTGCAACATTGTATTTGAAAGGAAGACCTTATCTATAATTGATGGCACCTGTAATAGATAAACGATGGAAAACTATGTGCCATGGTATGTAACTGACTGAGGTTCTATACAGTGGAAGTTATGAAGTCTGAGGTCTCATTGGAGTTTTGTTCTTTCATTTAAAGAAAGTGTGGAATTATGAGAAATGAAACCTTATTTCCTTCCCAAAACAAAGTTCTTAGACTGTCTACTAGGGAATTTTGGTGTCATTGTCTTTCCTCTAATGAGATTAACCATTAAAATATCTTGCTTGACTTGTATTTCTGATTACTGACTGTGGTTATTTGTGAACTTGCAAAATCTTCATCACAACACCAATGACCTCAGGTTAATCAGAGAATCTCAGTGTGAGAACAAAAGGATTTTCTTAAATGCCTAACTGAAAAAGTTTAATAAATACACTACATAAAAATCAGGAGAAGGTCAACTTTAAAATCAATTTGGATCAATCTCTGATGCAATAAATACAAGAAATCAAGTTTATCATACAGTAGATGAAAAATTAATCAATAGTCAATCTAAGAAAAAAATGATAAATTTTATTTGAGCCAATCTGAGGATTATAACCTGGGAGGCAATCTTTTAGAAAACTCTGAGGACTGTTCCATCTGTTAGAGGTCAAAGTACAGTCATATAAGTTTTTGAGACAAAGGGTTATATGTCAAATGATGTACAGTTTATACAATCCAGATCTGCTCGTACAAAGGGAGTAGTGGATCATTCTGGCCTTTCACAAGATTAAGAGGGAAGCTTGTTTCCTAAGGAAGTCTGATTAATGCAGATGCACAACACACACTGAAGGGGAGGGAGGAGGCCCAGACAGGCAGAGAAAAATTTTATGTTCAAATTTTTCTTGTCTTGCCATAAAATATGAATTTTATTTCATCAATCTCCCCCCCCCTTTTTTTTTTTTTTGCGGTACGCGGGCCTCTCACTGCTGTGGCCTCTCCCGTTGCGGAGCAGAGGCTCCGGACGCGCAGGCTCAGCGGCCATGGCTCACGGGCCCAGCCGCTCCGCGGCATGTGGGATCTTCCCGGACCGGGGCACGAACCCGTGTCCCCTGCATCGGCAGGCGGACTCTCAACCACTGCGCCACCAGGGAAGCCCAATTTCCCCTTTTTGATCATTAATCTTTTGATGGAAGGCATTACGTGATCAAACATTTGGTCCCTTGATGCCAGGGTGGTTGCTTACATGCTCTGGGTCTATCATGTCCCTTGATGTTGGGTCTTAATAGCCTGGTTCTTTCTTTCCTTTTAGGGGGTTGTACTAGTAAGGTGTCTGGCAAGAACTAATAATAAATTCCAAGTTGTCCAATAGGACTTATGCCAATTTTACCTCATATGTGCGTTTTGCATGTTCATTAATTTATTGAGAACCGTGGATGTGATCAGTAGTTTCAAGTTGTCTAGATATCTTGTTAGAAGTTATCTTGTTAGAAGTAGGTAATATACAGCACAAAAGGGGCAAGAAGCTGCCAATTTATAAGTTACACAAACTGTAATCAAAATTGCCAGTAGAAGTAATGATGTCATTACGTACATGTTTAAGCCAAGATCCTTCTAAATCAGACCATTTTCCTAATCTTCCCCTAAAATGGGAAGAGGATCATTCAGAGCAGAAATTTGATTCTTCATATGTATCATAAGATGAGTTACATCAGAAGACAGATCAGGTATAAAAACGCAAGAGGGAAGAGATATGGGAACATATGTGTATGTATAACTGATTCACTTTGTTATAAAGCAGAAACTAACACGCCATTGTAAAGCAATTATACTCCAATAAAGATGTTAAACAAACAAACAAACAAACAAAACCCCAAAATTCTGTATGCATTATATCACAAGTTCCCCCTTGGGAAGCAGTTAGAATATCAAGGACCATGTGATTTTGTAAGACCACTTTCCTCATTATGGAGACTTCAGAACTGAGTACGCTATTGGCTTGATGACTATCATTTAAAGTTTGCTCAGTAAATTTTGTTAAAACTACTATGTGATTAATGATATCTTCTATTCCAAGTAAAGAAATGAATACACTGGCCAAATGGTCACACCATTGGAAAACTGATTGCAACCCAGCATGCTCACATTAAAAGCAGATTGACAGGGGCTGTGTCCAAGGCTACACACAGGTGATCTCGAGCCCAAAAGAAACCAACTGTGCATCTTCCCAACCAACCTGGGGAGAGCCACGGCCATAAACTTGTTCCACAAATCCATTGGTCCCATTAGGAGCCACCCAATATTTAATATCTAATGAAAAGGAGTATTTATGGCCAGGTTCAGAGGAGGTGTCATTAAATTGGCCAGGTAAGAAGATCCCACTTGGTAATATTGGCAGTAATGGTAGCTTGCATGGTTTCTTTCTTTTAAAATAAAATTTCTAAGGACCATCCAATTAGAGCTTTGGAGAGGAGAAAACTACCACGGTAATCTAGGAGTACCGGAAGTAGGTAATTGGCCACAAACCCAGCAACTAGATTAATTTTTTGAAACTTGCAAATGAGTGAGCCCAAGGAATAAATACATTTGGTTCATAAGCAAAATACAGTCCTGGTCCAGTATCTTGGGTCAGCTGTCTACTTCAGATGTCATCTTCATCTTGTCCTGGTCTGGTAGTGCTGGTCTAAGTTAGTCAAAGTTGGGTGTCAGAAATAGGATTGCAGTTTATTCAGGAAACAAGGCCTAATATGGCCTCCTCCAACTTGGCTGTAAAGAGTCCTTTATCTGATGTCTTTTCCAGTATGCGTAATCTTCTGGTTGTAGGTCATGGGGCATCTGATCTTCATCCAAAGATAGATTACTGTGATAAGCTTCAGAAACAAACTTCACAGTAATGCAACGTAGAAACAAGGAGCCATCTGAAAAAGCGCATCATTGGTAGTAAATATAAAAAGCCCTCAAAGACCTAGAATTTAATGTCCACTGAAACATAATTTTTTTTCTCTCTAAAATGATCGTTATTTCTATCAAATGTAGCCAAATTAAGACTACTTTATTTGCAAAATAAGTCTGGTTTCAATAAATTTGGCTTAATTATTTACACAAGTGTAATCGATCATATAGGCTCTTTTAAGTTGGCTGTGCTGGAAATTTTTATAAGGAATCTCAAATTAAACTTTTAAAAGGCATCAAGGCCGGGAAAGCCATGTCAAGGGCTTGCCATCAGATTCTGCCTGCAACATCTATAAACTCCAGTGTATTCCTCTCTTCTCAAGGTCCCCAAAATATCTCGAGATTCCTGCACCTGCCAGGAGGTGGCCTTTCTTATCCACCTGATAAGGCTGCTGGGAACCTAAGAGTCTCCAATTTCTGGAGAGAACAGGTAGAGAGAAAAGATAAATGTTACAATTCTACTTATAAAGGTATAATTTACCAAATTGCTATGTTATAATCATAGCTTGAGGGGAAGGGTTTCCTTATATCTGGAAAACACAGATTAAACACCAGTAATATTTCAGATAAAAAAACAAAAAAAATTATAACCATATTCATCAGCTCCCTCAGTCTTCTGTAACTAAGCCCTGATCTTAATATTCTGTTAAGAGTTTTATGAAGCCATCAGCTTTTCCATTAGAATTGTTTAATTTCTTACCCAGTTCAGCAGTATGATCTAAAAGTTATCAGAAGCCTGTATTTGTCAAAGAGTCCTTTATATGAATCTTCTTGAAGACAAAGCATTTCTTTTGCAAAAGCGTTAGAGTACATCAATAACTATCTATAAATGACAAAAGACTTAAAAAGGCAAGGTCAAAGATCTGATTACAATGCTGTTGACAAAGAAAGCTGGTTATTGTTGAGGCAAACAACATTTAGATAATAACTAGAATTATTACTGATAACATTTTACTAGGACATAGTCAACTTTTAGAAATTTCATATAATCTCTAGGACATTCTCAATAATGACATTTACCCATACAATATAACCTAAGAAGTTTTATTAGCACTCATTGGACAATGTTTGTCATGTAATTTAACATACCAAATAAGTCCAATTAGTTTAATATTATTCTTTGGTAAGGAGAGAAAACAATTCTCTTGAGGTGTTCCAGGGGCCCTTTAGAAAGCATCAAAGGTAGCTAGAGGTCAAACAAATTTCAATTAGAATTTGATCTTTGGGAAGTTTCAAAAATATCAAAAAGGTTTCAAAACAGTCAAATAAGATCATAGGTCATTGTGGATCAATACTTATTCGCTTAACCAAAGTAACAATAAAAGATTTCAAAAGCTAATAAAGTTATAACACATAACTTAAAAGGTAAAGAAACTTTACAATCTGCTATCAATCTGTCATCTCATTTACATTCAATTTACTTAAAAGGTTCATCATTCAAGTTATTTTTCTTGTTGACAAATATTGTAACAGGAATAATAAGATCTTATTTGACTTCTGGTAAACCTAGCTAGGTACAATAAAAGTATTATACTTAATGTTGATGACTCTAAAGACATGTCTGTATTAATTAAACTGACAAACTTGTTTTCATGCATTAATCATTAACCTTAGATATTGTGATCTTGAAGTTCATTTGGGTTAGTTTTTTTAAAAATATTTATGAGTATATAAGCACTTAATTTTCTTCAAGCCAATTAATTAGAGCTCTTTTACAAATTAATTCTGGCAATACTACACATCTACAACACACATACACAGATAATGATGTGGAGGTGAAAAAAAGCTAGGTGGGTAAAGCAGCTACTATGATGGCAGAGCACAGGAGATGGAAAGGAACTGGAAGGATATCAAGGAACCTAGGAAAGTCATTTCATCTACTTGGACCTCATCTGAAAAGGTAAGTTTCAGATTAAAAACCTAAGGAAGTTTTCAGTTCTACAAGGGTTGCCAAACCTCCCAAATTCAGACTTGGGTGTCCGATGTGCAGCCAAAACCAACCACTGAGACACTGGTGTGTGTGGATAGAGGAAGGTTTATTCCATTTAGCCGAAGTGAGAAGACTAGAGAGCAAGACCTCTCAGCTCCATCTTAACAAAGAAGCTAAAGTGGGGAGTTTTATGCAGTTAGGGGGCAAGAGAGAGGAGGCTTCAGGGAACTGATGGGGAAATCTTTCTTCAGTCTCAGAAAACACCTGGTGCAGCCAGACTTCTGGGCGGCAGCAGCTGGTCATATCTTCCTTAAGGTCATTCATTTCTTCTGCAACACAAACTCATAAATTCTCCTTGTGACCCTGGAGTTATCCCCTCCTGCCTGACCAAGAAACAGTACTTCAGCATCTAAAAATTATATCGTGAGAACGAGAGGTGCTGGGCAGGGAGCAGGCGGTCAACATGTGTGAGCCAACAAGGCCTAATCAGAATTTCAATTGTTTGATTCCAGTTGCTAAAATGTTAGAGGGTACTAAAATCACAAGGGGCCCGGACACACAGGTCTATATTTCAGTCAACATGGACGTTTTATAAGAAAAAAAGAGACAAGGAGTTGAATCATCTTTCCTATGAACAAACAGTACTAAAGAAAAAGGAAACAGGGCTTCCCTGGTGGCGCAGTGGTTGAGAGTCCGCCTGCCGATGCAGGGGACACGGGTTCCTGCCCCGGTCCGGGAAGATCCCACATGCTGCTGAGCGGCTGGGCCCGTGAGCCATGGCCGCTGAGCCTGTGCGTCTGGAGCCTGTGCTCCGCAACAGGAGAGGCCATGACAGTTAGAGGCCCGCGTACTGCAAATAAATAAATAAAAAGAAAAAACAGAAAAAGGAAACAGTATATCAGAAAACGTATATCATGATCACTCAGATCATTAGAATAACAATAAAAACCTGAAAGCAAAATAATTGACCATTCTCACAGAATGCTGGAACGGCAAACCACTTAAGGAACCATCACATGTAGTGGGTATAATGATGGAGGCAGACATGGGGAGAGAAAACTTGCCTTATGCTTTATATTTTTGCATTATGCCTGATGTTGTTTATATACATTTACCAGTCAACGGAACTTAGCAAAATGCTTCTCCATTAACTTTGATAGGTGAACGTTTTCCACTTGCGCCTGAGGTTGAAATTTACATAGATCAAAACAACATACAGACATACTTATGTTACCAGTGCTGTGCTAAGAACTTGAGAGATGATGACATCACATAAGCAAGTGAGTTATCTGCCAGATAAAAAGTAGATTGACTCACCTCCTGAGACTTGAAGTCATTTTGAAAATACATTTAATTATAAATTATGAGGCCCAAACACTCTTTTAGTTCCCCTTCCCTTAGCTCACCTTCCAAAAGGAGTAACTATAGACAAAGCCTTAAAGAAAATAAACGTTGGGTACTTTTTTCAAATGATGTGACTTACTCTCTGCTCTGGATTTCAAAGATGCCAATTGAATGTGGGCTATATATAATTTAAAAAAATTTTTTTACAAATATATACTTATTGCAGAAATTTTGGAAAATACAAGATTGCAAAGTAGAGAATAAACATTCTCCAGCTGGTCACTGGAGGTTACCACTATTTACTTTTTAGTTGGGCTTTATACTACATACCTATGCTACTTTGGTATTATGATTTAGTCACTTTTTGTATCATGAGTATTTCCTTGGGTCATTAAATACTTGGTAGTGTTAAAGTGTCTGCACAGAATCTTATTTTATAATAATGCCATACTTTGTTGAGGTTTTTTGAATTATCCAAAGTAAAATAAATAACTGGCTATTGAAAATTGGCGGTTGTGTAGCAGTTGAATAATGCTGGTTAGCCGTTAAGGTGGCGTGTTGCAGTGCAGAGTGCTCGGCTGTTTCCTGTTTTCTCCTGATTGCTCGTGTGTAAAGATGCCTTGTCGAGCAGAAACAAATGGCCGTCCAGTTTATTAAAATGCCTGACAGCTGCACTTCCAGTCACCTGGGCCTTGAACATAAATAACGGAGCATACAGCGAGCACATCTAGCGATGATAAATACACCTTTTATTTTTCTTCCTCTCCCCCGCCAAAATGGTAAATCTGATCATCTTCACATATGAACTTAAAATATGGAAAATGTTAAGGAAGCAAACAGATGGCTTGTAACTTTTTAGGTACTTATAATATGGTGTATCTTCCTGCTCATGAATATTCTGTACTATAACCATTGTTTCTGTAGTTTAATTAAAATGTTTTCCTGGTGTTAGCTTTAAAAAAAAAAAAGTAAAATAAAGAGCTACAGCTTATTACAAAAGACTTCTTAATGACCTGAAAAGACATTTTTCCAAAGAAGACATACAGATGGCCAACTGGCACATGAAAAGATGTTCAACATTGTGAATCATCAGAGAAATGCAAATCAAAACCACGAGCTATCACCTCACACCTGTCAGAATGGCTATCATCAAAAAGACCACAAATAACAAATGTTGGCAAGGATGTGGAGAAAAGGGAAGCTTCCTGCACTGTTAGTGGAAACGTAAACTCGTGCATCCACTGTGGAAAACAGCATGGAGGTTTCTCAAAAAATTAAAAATAGATATACGATATGACTACTGGGTATATATCTCCCCAAAATGAAAACACTAATTTGAAAAGATACATGCACCGCTGATGTGCATAGCAGCGTTATTTACAATTATGTACCAAGCTGTAGACACAACCTAAGCATCCATCAACACATGAATGGATAAAGAAGAGGTGGTATATATAAAATGGAATACTACTCAGCCATAAAAAAGAATGGAATTTTACCATTTACAACAACATGGATGGACTTGGAGGGTATGTTGCTAATTAAAATAAGTCAGACAGAGAAAGACAATACTGCGTAATATTGCTTATATGTTGAACTTAAACGATTAAACAAACTAGTGAATACAACAAAAAGAAACAGACTCACAGATAGCATAGAAAACAAACTGGTTTGTTACCAGTGGGGAGAGGGAAAGGGGGAGGGGCAAGGTAGGGATATGGGATTAAAAGGTACAAACTACTATGTATAAATAAGCTACAAGGTTACACTGTACAGCACAGGGAATATAGCCAATATTTTATAATAACTATAAATGGAGCATAACCTTTAAAATTGTGATTCACTATGCTGTACACCCGAAACTTATATATCGCAAATAAAGAAAAAAAGACTTCTTAAATCAATGTGCAAAAGATAAACGTGGACTCAGAAAAGACGGTACAAAGTAACTTGGAGACTATTAATGGCGGAAAAACAAGCGAGAACAGCTCAATCTCAGCCAAGATAACAGGGTTAACCAAGTCAGATGATTTATTCTTGAGGACAAAAGGGTCACCCATGATGCATCTCACTTAATATTTACACTTGCACCTTGTGTGGAGATTTATTTTTTGAATTAGAAAAAGTCGTGGTTTTACAACTCAAGCAAATACTGCCGATCCCACGAGCCTCTAGCTCTCATGCTGTGGCATTCTCAATGCTCCGATCCCCTTCCGAAAGGGCTTCGAGGTGAAACAAAAACCTGTCTGGCACCGGAGCCACCCGCTCCTGGGCTAACGGGTGTGGCCCGGGTCGGCCGGGTCTGACCCGCCACCCGGAACGGCAGTCGCCACGATACCAGAGAAGCCGGCAGGTGCGTACGAACCGAAGCTCCCGCGAGCGGAGCGAAGACGCGCCTGTGGCGCAATGGCCGAGGCCTCTTCGCCCCACCCAGCCGGGGCCTCGCAGGAGCCAACGCAGCTTCACGCTCTGGGGACAGAGGCCCACACTTTGTTGTCACAGGGCCAATGATCAGGGGGCGTCCGCCTTCTCCCTCCCCCTTCTACCCTCCTCCCTTTTCCCCTCCCCTCGTCCCTCAGGCTTCTCCCTCCTTCCTCTCTCCCTCCCTCTGGCGTGCCCAGCCGAGTCCCGCTTCCGGTCGGCGGCTGTCTGCGGAAGGGTGTCCCGCCTCTTCCGCCTTTACAGCCGAGGTGGTGGTGGCGGCGGCGGCGGCGGCGGAGGCGGTGGCGGCGGTGGCGGCTGCAGCGCCTGCGCGTCTTCTCTCAGGGTCAGCAGGCGGGTCAGCTGGGCGGTCCACCTGCGCGTCGCGGAGCCGCGCCCGGGGGGGTCGATGGCGATGAACTATAACGCGAAGGACGAAGTGGATGGTGGGCCCCCGTGTGCTCCCGGGGGCACCGCTAAGAACCGGAGACCGGATAACACGGCCTTCAAACAGCAACGGCTGCCGGCTTGGCAGCCCATTCTTACCGCCGGCACGGTGCTCCCCACCTTCTTCATCATCGGCCTCATCTTCATCCCCATTGGCATCGGCATCTTCGTCACCTCCAACAACATCCGCGAGATCGAGGTGAGCGGACGGGAGGCAGCGGCGGTGGGAGTTGGCGCCGCGGGAGCGAGGTGCCCCCGCCGGCCCCACTCCTTCCTCAGGTCCCGGGGCTTGACAGGCGGGCCCCGCCCTCCCCCACCTTCTCTCTTCCTCAGTTTCCACTTTCTCTTCCTACGGGTTTTCTGAATTTGCAGTTTTGCCCGCGCTTCCTCTCGCTGTCTACCGGGTTAGAGAGGGGATGAATATTTAATGCAGAGTGTGGGTCGGGGGAAGAGCGCCCCTTTCCTGGGCGGTGTGTGTGGTTTTAACCTCCAACGGCGGTGGAAAAAAGAAGCAAAGAAAAAGAGAAGTGGAAAGAAGTTATATGGAGATAAAACGCCAGGAGAGTTGACACGGCCAGAGTGTCATTACCTGTGTGGGGATTATCCCGGGACACGGAGATTAACACCTTGGCCATTGTTGGGGAAAAGACCCAGAGTCTTAGAGGCATTGATGATTTTTATGTCAAGAAGGTGTCATGTTACCAGATCACATATTAGGATGTGTGACCGAGGTGTGTACAGTACCTTTTGAGTTAATAGATGCTTTTAGTTATAGGGCATGAGGTAAAAGGTACTGAAACTTCAATTCCGGTTTTGCCTTTAGGCTACATTGATTAATAACCATGCCCTACATTCGCCCTAGTTTTTTTTCCCCCCAAACATAAAAAAAAAAAGAAGAAAAAGAGTCAACGACCGTAACACAGAGAATAATTTGTGAATTGTCTGCTGAACATTTTACTTTTATAAGACGTGTTAGAGAAACTTGGGGAAGCATCTTGACTTTTGTCAGAGAAACAGTCAGTATCTTCCTCCATCTGCAGTGGTGAACATAGGTTGATACAGGATGTAAATACTTTGTGTAGATGTCCAATATTAAACATCTCATCCACTTTTCTTGAATATCTGAGAAATATTTTTATCTGTTCGAAAGGGGAGGAGCTGGTACAAAGTTCTCTTGATTGCTTCTGTTCTATCAGATTGTGTCATTTTTTCCCCTCTAATTTTATTAAATACTTAAAAATTATGCATACTTTTTAATAGGGCTTTCAAAGCAATTTTATTTCAACTACAGAAATAGGCATACATTCCAGTTTAATTCACAGTGTTACCCGTAAAAGCAAAATCGTTATATTTTTTAATTGTACAGTGCTCCTTTCTGTGTTAATAATAGTAATAAGAATTGTACAATATCTATAGCCTAGTTTTTAAATCTTTTACTAAAAACTCATTTTCAGTTTAATAACTAAAGAAAGTAACACAGTATTTATTTTTCAGCATAAAGTTTTGTTTTATCATTTTTATCTCCTAGTAGTCCTTCAAATGTAGTACTTCTTGTTCTCCCAACTGTACGAGGACCACACATATCAGGATGTGAGCAAAGTGGTGTAATACAAGGACCATGGGCTCTAGGCAGGAGTCAGGCAGAGCTGGGTTTAAATTCCAGCTCAGCCACTAACTAGCTCAGCTTATTGGAAAACATAATCTCTCTGAGCCTCCGTTTCCTCACCTGTAAAATCGGTAAATAATGCCTATCTTGTGAAATGTGAGAATTAGAAACAATATAGATAATATTCCTGGCACTAAGTTTGTACAATAGTTACTATTATTGTGATGACCCCGAATCAGGAGGTGAGAAATGGAGTCAGAGGGGTTGGTATTTGCTAGTAAGCTAGAAGAGTATTGTAAAATTGAGACAGAAACCAAACCCAGATGTCCTGATTTTCAGTCTTAAGCTTTCATGCTACACTAGGACCCTTACTGCAATGTTAGTAATTAAGTAGAAGAAAATTTAACATTAGAAATTTCATCATCTTATTTAAACTTCTTAGGATTTTTTTTTAAAAAGATTTTTCTAATGTGGACCATTTTTAAAGTCTACATTGAGTTTGTTACTATATTGCTTCTGTTTTCCATTTTGGTTTTTTGGCCACGAGGCATCTGGGATCTTAACTCCCCCACCAGGTATTGAACCCGCACCCCCTGCATAAGAAGGTAAAGTCTTAACCACTGGACTGCCAGGGAAGTCCTTGAAACTCCTTAGGATATTAAGATGAAAGTAGCAATAGTTTGGAATTTTATATGATGAGTATTTACTAAATTATCAGAACTCACCTTCTATAGATATTTACTATACTATGAAGATAAATGTTTACTTTCTTTAACACTTTCGGATTCTGAAATAAAATACAGTTCTTCACACCAAGTAGTTGGTGAAATGGAAATTTCTTTTTTAAAAAAACATTTCTTAAATTAATTTTTATTGGAGTATAGTTGCTTTACAGTGTTGTATTAGTTTCTGCTGTACAGCAAAGTGAATCAGCTATACGTATACATATATCCCCTCTTTTTGGATTTCCTTCCCATTTAGGTCACCACAGAGCACTGAGTAGGAAATTTCTTAAATAGTTCTCATGTATATAATTCTGATTTCAAGTTGCCTGAAGAGTCTTCTGCAGCTTGATCTAGTTAGAAGGGCACTAAAGTTAAGAGTCAAGGCATCAGAGTTGAAGTCCCAACTTTTACTCCCTAGTTTGTGATCTTAGGCATATTTTTGAGTCTCGATTTTCATTTTACTTGAAAAGCCAAAAGATTCAGACTAGGTGGTCTCTAAGAGGCTGTTCAACTCTAATATTCTGTGACTTCCAACTTTAATGTGATTTAAAGAAAAATGCTGCATATTCAAATTGTATCACCTTTGGAACCAGAGGAAATGAAAATTAGGAATGATTAGGAATTTTGTACCAATGCTCACATACAGTTATGCAAATAGAATAAATTTTTAAAAATTTGTTGATTATGTGGAGATTTCGTTCAGAGTTGGGTCTGGAGTTATTAGAAAAACCTAGGGAGCTTTCCCAAAACACACATGCGTGTTTCCGACTGCTGTCCACCCTTTGTCAGCCACTAGCTTAGTAATAAAATATGTTGAGGGTTATTAAAAGTAAATGTGTAACGAGAGGTTCTTGGCAACATTCACTTCCATACTATAAGTTGCTCACAGCTCTTTGCCTCATTATTGAAAATTTTAAGAACTTGTATTGTTGTATTATCAATACATCAAATTACTAGGCCAAAGGAGACTTGTCCAATCAGAATGCTTTTTTTAAAAAAAATTTATTTATTTATTTGTTTTTATTTTTGGCTGTGTTGGGTCTTTGTTCTGTTCGCGGGCTTTCTCTAGTTGCAGCAAGTGGTGCGCGGGCTTCTCATTGTCGTGGCTTCTCTTGTTGCAGAGCACAGGCTGTAGAGCACAGGCTCAGTAGTTGTGGCGCACGGGCTTAGTTGCTTCGCGGCATGTGGGAATCTTCCCGGGCCAGGGATCAAACCCATGTCCCCTGCATTGGCAGGCAGAGTCCCACCCACTGCGCCACCAGGGAGGAAGCCCCCAGAATGCTTTTGTAATATAGCTTGAAGTGCTAAGATCAGAAATCCAGACTTTTTAGGTATAGAAATCAGAGGGTCTTCATCCTTTTCCCAGAAATTTTATACTAAAAAATTACTACTCTTGTAAAGCATGTTGGACTCTCCTAAAAAGGGAGTAAAAAAGGTATTTAAAAATTTTAATGCTTATATTTGGAAGGATATCTCCTCCCCCCATTAGGTGTATATATCTTGTTTAGTTGGTTTTTAGAGTTTCCATAATCTAATAAAGTTATTAGAAAACTAAAGTTAATTTTACCATTCATAAGAAAATATTTAATATCTCGTTAAGACTAAGACTTAATATCTTCATTTATTATTAGCAGCAAGGAATGAATATTTTCTGGAATTTGGCAATTGTAGGAGTCAGGCACATCTTTCTACCATATAGGTAGTGTTTTTCTAGTTGAGGGCCCTTGTTGGTGAGGCAGAGATATTAATTGAATGGGGCTAACTTGAAACAGGTAGGAGATATTGTTAATTTTTGCAATTTCACACATTTATCTGTGTGAAGTTATATAGTTGTAAATTTTTTTTTAAACTAACTTATTTTTGGCTGCATTGGGTCTTTGTTGCTGCGTGCGGGCTTTCTCTAGTTGCAGCTAGCGGGGGCTATTCTGTTGCGGCGCACGGGCTTCTCTTGTTGCAGAGCACGGGCTCTAGGCACATGGGCTCTGTAGTTGTGGCACGTGGGCTCAGTAGTTGTGGCTCGCGGGCTCTAGAGCTCAGGCTCAGTAGTTGTGGCGCACGGGCTTAGTTGCTCTGCGGCATGTGGGATCTTCCCGGACCAGGCCTCGAACCTGTGTCCCCTGCACTACCAGGTGGATTCTTAACCACTGCGCCACCTATATAGGAAGTCCTATATAGCTGTAAATTAATGGTTAGGATCAGATGAGGACGTTATTCTGAGTGATATTCAGTATAAACTTAAAACTAAACATTTACTTCAAATTAATATTGCCAAAATGTTCAACATACGTTTTCGTCAAATTTTAGTGGATTAGGCACTAAAAATTAGGCAAGTGTAAAGATTTTAATAGTCAAATGAATTGCAGTTGCTTAGAAGTTGACTTAGAAGTTGACTCTTGGAAATTAAGAGGTTTGTGGTGTTAGTGTTATCATTTGTTTCTCACGTAACTTTAGTACTTAGGGCAAGGCACGACAAAGTAAGTATGGCTAGCCAGACCATTTTTGTGAAGCCCAGGAACTGAGAATGGTTTTACAGATGAACATTTGCTATTGAGTTTGATGATAGGGAACACTAACTTTGAACTCCAATAATGTGAAATGTTACCCCCCCCAAAAGAATTTTATTCTTCCTAGTAGACCTGTGTTACCAGAAAATTGTACACAATTGTTATTATATGTTGAATTTCGTCAATAAAAGTGTGTGCAAATTTGTTTTCTCTCTGTTATATAAGAACCTACAAATATCCTCTTGGTTTGCAAAGCCTAAAATATTTACTTTCTGGCTCCTTACAGAAAAGACATTCCTACCCTTGACTTAGAGTTTTAAAGAGACATACTGGCAAATTTAGCAGTTGTTACAAAAATAGCAGTGTTTAACTTATACATTCTGATCCTCAATAATCTTTTCAAGGTAAGTGTAGAGATTACTGATAATTGCTTGTGTTCTACCTTCTTTGTACAAATAGATGTAGAATACCTTAGCTGAATTTACCATTAACCTTGGCGCAGGTAATATCATTCTTCATTTCTTTGTCACAGTCAGATAAAGTTGAAGGAACTAAAGAAAATTGTTTTTGAAATTTTTAATTACCTCTGTCTTCATTAGAGCCTCTAGAAAGGACAAATAATTCTTTTTAATTTTTATCTTTTATTTTTTAATTTTTATCTTTTAAAGATAAATTCTTTAGTGTGGAATCAGTTCAAAGGGGTACTTAAAATGCCGTTTTAAATTTAATCTAATTAATACTTAAAATGATTTACCTTATTACTCAGCATTTTGTTGAATGACTTGTTTAGATATTATATTGATTTCCTTTAAGACAGATTTACATTCAAAAATGGAAGTTCTCCAGTTCTTATGCAGGGTAAAAATGGCATGTCCCTCAGATTCCTCCTTTCCCACTGCATTAAATTCAGTCAGTTTCTTAAGAATGGGATGTATTTTTAGAATTACTAAGAAGAATTGCCAGTTCCATTTAGGAGAGCAGTTACAATGGTAGCAGAACAAAGTTGAGAAATATGATAACTCTTAAACTAATCCAGTCATCTCCATCTGTTGTTCTGTTTTGCCTCTGGCTCTTTGTTTTGAATTTAAACTATTGGCAGGTCTCCAGTTTATCATTGTATTCTGCACTGTGCCTTGTATGCTTTTGACATTTAACAGGCATTAATTTTTAAAAATAAGGGAACTGTAGTTCCTCTCCCACCTGGTAGACTCTTTCTTTCTAGGATAAGTTATGAACTATTATCTTTAGTATAAGCTTTTTTTCCCTACCTTTATTAAGGTTACAATTGACAAAAATTGTATTTATTTACAGTGTTCATTGTGATGGCTTGATATATGTGTATACTGTGAAATAATCACCATAATAAAGCTAATTAACATGTCCATCACTTCCCATAGTTACTCTCTTATTAAAAAGACAAGAGATAACAAGTGTTGGTGAGGGTGTAGAGAACAGGGAACTCTTGTGCAATGTAAATTCGTACAGCCGTTATGGACCAGAGTATGGAGGTTGCTCAAAAAATTAAAATATAGAACTGTCATAAGATCTAGCACTTCCACTAGGTATATATTTAAAGTAAATCAAATCAGTATCTCGAAGAGATATCTGCACCCCCACATTCACAAACTTTGTTTTTATACCCAAATGGATTTTATGACATTAGGCCAGGCTGCCCTTGAATTTTAGCTCATGGAGGATATAGTGGTCTTTTGATGGTAAAAACTCACAGACTGAGTTAAATTTATCAAGAGTTTTAATCAACATTGAGCATTTTCTGTATGTAAAGTGCTGCTCTGGGCATAGTGGGCGACAGAAAAAAGTTTGTGGACAGGGCCTCTTTTTTTTTTCCTTCCCACTCAAACAGAGAACCCTTCTTAAGGTTCTCTGGAATCTTTTGGGGGGAATCTTTTGGGGGGAGATGAAACATACATATTAAAGGAAAACCAAGCATTGCTAGATGAGTGGCACAGACAGAAGGAATATGCCTTAGTGGTCCAAAAGAAGACAATATTACATCTGTCTCTAGTAACCATGGAAAACTTTGTGGTGGAAGTGGGCTTTGAGCTGGAACTTGAAGGATAAATAGCACTTCTAAAGAGGAGGTTGGATGCATTCCAAGAAAGGAGATTTATATGAACAAGATTGTAGTGGCAGGAAATCAAAAGGTGTCTAGAGAAAGTAGGAGTAAGGGTAAATAAGCTGGTGCCATGTTGTGGATAGACTGGGTATTTGATGAAGATGAAACCGCCTAACTTAGACTGGGACTTGAACCCACGCGCCGGAACTCGAGCCCAGCCAAAACCCAGACTGAGACTTGAACCCATGGTCTTTTAACTGAGATCACACACCCGGTCTCAGGACTTGGGAGCGGGCTTGGGAGAAGCACACTCCACAGACAGAGTGTGGGCCATTTCAGAAGGTGAGAGCGGCACCAGGGTATGGGGTTGTCAGTTTTTATAGGGGTGGGTAATTTATTTCATAGGCTAATGAGTCGGAGGAATATTCCAGCTATTTTGGGGAGGGAGTGGGAATTTCTAGGAATTGGGCCACTGCCCACTTTTTGACCTTTATGGTCGGCCTTGGAACTGTCCTGGCGCCTGTGAGTGTGTCATTTAGCTTGCTGATGTGTAACAGTGAGTGTATACTGAGGCTCAAGGTCTAGTGGAAGTCGACTTGTCCGCCATCTTGGATCTATTTGGTTCTAAATAAGTTTATGTTGTGTCCTTGGGCTATGTCATTCTTTTAAAGGTTGTGCCCTACCCCCTTCCCTCCAGTTTCAATAAGCTGATGGTGTCCACTGTAGAATGGTTGCAGTGAAGAGCAGTTAGACTTAGGATGTATTATGAAAGTAGAGCTAATAGAATTTTCTCATGTAGTGGATGTGTCGGGTGTGAGAGAAATTGTAGAATCAAAGGTAACTCTAAGATATTTTGGCCTGCATTGGAAGGATGGAAGTGTAATTTTGTAACCAAGCAAGGGCTTGTGTGCCTGGTTGCAGAAAGACAAACTCTGACAGCAAGCATTTGCAGCAAAGTGTAGGGGTTTATTTGCAGGGTGCCGTGCAAGGGCATGGGAGACAAGCCTCAGATCCACTCCAACTCGGTCTTTGAGTTAGGGATGTTTCAAAGGGGCAGAATGGTTTTGGGAATCAGGATATCTTTGGTCTACAGTTCTCTGGCTAGGTGATCCATGGCTCGGGGGTCTGTAGGCTCGCCTTGCCCTGGAGAAACAGCCTGAGTTTGTGTGTTAATGATGGTATCTACAACAAAAATTTTAGTACATTAAGGATGTTATCGACAACAGCAATCTTAGTCATCTGACTCTGGATGATTAGTGTTCAGTTAGCGCAGAATTGATGTCAGAGGGGACAAAAAAGGGAACAAAGCTTTGGTGAGAGAGATTAATCATAAACTCAGTAAGGGAACACGGTTTTAGGGAAACTTGGCTTCAATTTATCAAGATGGGGAAGACTGTAGAAAAAGTTTTTAGTGTGATAGTAGGGGGTTAGGGTGTGAGAAGCTGAGTAAAGAGTTCTGTTTTTAACTTAAGATGAGATGCCTTTTAAACATCCAAGTCGGAAATAATGAGTAGACAATTGAATATATGAGGCTAAAGTTTAGGGGGAAGGTTGAGACTGGGTTTAAGCATTGAGGATTCATCAGTGTAGATGATATACAAAGACATAAGATGGAATGAAGTCAAAAGAGTGATTATAGGTCAAAAAAAGTGAGAACATCCAAAGAAAGCCCTGAGTCACTCCAGTGCTTATAGAAGTTGGGGAGATGAGGAGGAACTAGCACGGAGACTGGAAAGGAGCAGCCAGTGAGGACTGAGGGCTGGCCTTTGGGTTTATAACATGAAAGGAGCAGTCTTGCAGTGAATGGTGTCACTGTCCATGAGGGTTTTCAAGCCAGAAACTCTGGAAGTCTACCTAAGCTTATCATCCCATCTCTAGGCGTTAAGTTCTATAGGTTTTACTTTCTCTATATTTTTAAAATCTTTTTTCCCATTACCACTGCCTTTTTCTTAGTTTATATTCTTAACATTTCTCATCTGGATTATTGCAGTAGCATTCTTTTTTTTCTTTTTTCGTTCTAGTCTGGCATTTTCTTTAGTCTTTCTGCATGTCACTGCCAGAGTGATCTTTTAAACAGCCTAATCTGAATATTTCATTCTCTTGCTTAAAATTTCTTGTATGTCTCCCTGTAGCATTCAGGATAATGTTCAAAACCCTTAATGTGAAATGTAACTTTCTTCATGACAGGCTACTTTCTGTTCCTCTGGCCTCGTCTCCTACCACTTCCCTGCCCTTTGCTCTAACCATAGCAAACTGCTGTAGCTTATGGGATGTGGCATGCTGCTAGATCTACCTGAAATGTCCTTCCTTTTCTTGTTCCACCATGGTTTTCAAATTACGTTCCTGTCAACACTATGGAAAGTCTTCCCTGATTTCTCCCCTTTCCATTTTCAAGGAAAATGATATATATAATACTGCAAGATCAAACATGTATAACTATGATATCCATCCATATCTGAAGGCAAACAGATTTGCTTATTGAACAGTAATTCAGAACAGTAAAAATTTAGCAAACAAGGTTTTTGGCAAATTCTGCAAGCAGAAGAGGGATGATGATGGTTTTAAAACTGGCAGATTTTTTTGATGCTTATTTTAGAAGGAGGTACTGTTGTATACTTATTAATTCTGAAAAGCTGGAAACCGTAGACCAACCTCCAATTACATGGATTTCTCGTTTAATTTCTAAATTAATTAAAATGTAAGAATGATTATGTGACATTTAATAACATTGTGCATCACCATGCTGAGTAAGTTGGCTATTGTTCTAAGCTCTCAGGTCTCACGTTATATACAATTATATTTAACTTTGAGAAAGTTTTTAGAAATTATTTGTTTTTCCTTGATTTTTAAAACAATAGAATGTACTTTTTCTTCTCCCTTTTAAAAAACTGGCATGAAGTCTCAAAGCTTGATTTGTACTGGAAGAAGTGAGAGTCAAATTCAAGGATACTAAGCATATTGCTAAGGAAGAATTGACAGAACTTGGGTGCTAATTCCCAGGAGGATGGCAAGATTTTGAGCTTGGATGCTTGGGACAATGGTGGTACCATTTATAGGCATCAAAAGACCACAGTTGGGTGTGAGATTATGGGGTTCAGTGAATCATCACTGTTGATTTTTTTTTTAAGTAAAGTTTTTAGTGAAGCGTAATGCCCCCCCTCGCCCCCTGCCCCAAATTAACAAGTCACATATGTCTGACTTAGTTTTGGAAAGATCACTGTGGATTTGAAATAGAGAGAGATGGTAAGAGTTTCAAGTGGGAGGGAAGAAATTCAACCAAATGAATACATCTAGGGATATAAAAATGGGACTGGGGAGTGAAAATAAGACCAGTGGTGATTTAGAGAGGAGAGTATAATGTATGAAATATGATATGAGGTAGCATGAGGTTATCGTCACAAAGTAGCACTGGAGACAAAGATAAAAGCCACTGATGTTTGAACATCAGTTACATGACTATACAAAAACAATGTTTTATATAGAAAAGACCATGTATTTCCTTAAAATAAAAGCCCTGCTTTACTCATATTAACTGCTTATCTGTTCCTTTGATCTACCCTGTTACATAGATTGGAGCATAATTAGAAAAGCCCTTTTCATCAGTTCTGTCCTAGGCAGTTTTTATAACTTGATACTTTTGTAAGAGTTTTAAGGGGTAAACTAAAACTTCAGGTTGGAATTTACTTTTTCGTTTGTAGAAATGCATTAAATGCCAGATATAAAAACTTTGTGTATGAAACTTTATATTATAAAATTCTATTTCAGATTCTAAAAGTTAAGATGGTGCTAGAATGACATCTACCTATCATAACAAAGTTGTTGTTTTTGATCTGTATTTTAGGTGAAAACTCTGAAGATTTGGTAGTACTGTTTAAAAGGTCAGCATATTCATGAATGGTGCCAATTTTATTTTTAAAATATAATGTCTTTTAAATTGACTTCCATATTTCTAAATTATTGTATGGTGCATGTTATTCAGGATTAATGGGAGGCAGAAGTGCAGTCTAATGGAAAGAACAGCAACTTTGGCGCTAGCCAGATATGATTATATCACTGTCATGGATTGAAATGTGTCCCAGTGAAAGGTGTGCTGAAATCTTAACTCCTAGTACCTGTGAATGTGACTTTATTTGGAAATAGAGTCATTGCAAGTGTAATCAAGATGAGGTTATTCGGGTGGGCTCCTATCCAGTATGACCGGTGTCCCTATAAGAAGAGACAGGCACAGAGGGAAGAAGATGTGAAGACAGGGATATAGGGAGAACTGTGTAACAGCAGAGACAGAGGTGGTGTGATGCAGCTGCAAACGAAGGAATGCCGGCCGCTGCTAGAAGCTAGCAGGAGGCAAGGACGGTTTCTCCCCAGAGTCTCAGAGGGAGAATAGCCCTGCTGACACCTTGAATTCAGACTTCTAGCCTCCAGAACTGTGAGAGAAGAAATTTCTCTTGTTCTAAGACACCCAGTTTGTGGTATTTTGTTTCACCAGCCCTAGGAAACTAATAATAGTCACATACTAGCTGATTGGCTTTGGGCAGTCATTTAACCTCTGAATCTCAATCTCTCTGTAAAAGATTAAAATAGTTCTGGTATGGAATAGACATTTGGGAAATAATAGCTAGTTTTTCTATTGCTATTCCTTCTTCAAAGATAGTTTACATTTGTATATCACCTAATTCATTCATTTATCATTTCCACCTGTGAGCATGAGACTTACTGATTGAATTAGAAGTAAACATCTTTTCTGTGGCTCCCACTCAGATTCTTTAAGCTACGGAAACATGCAGCAGATTTCATGTGACCCATAGAATTTTATTAGGATATAAAGGATTGAGCATGTTCTATAGCTATCAGTTTAGAACTAAGCTTTTGAGTTTTTAAAAGCTAATCTTCAAAAATAAAAGAGTGACTGAATTAAAAAAAAATTGAACTCTTAACTTTTAACAGGCTCTAAATAATTTAAGTATGTTTCAACTGAAGGAAAACCCATAACCTAAAAGCTGGGAGTTAAGTTTTGTTTGGGGATCTTACTGAGGACTACAGTCCAGGACACAGCCTCTCAGCTCTGAGAAACTGCTCCGAAGAGGTAAGGCAAGAGTCAGGATGTGCAGGAGTCTTTGCTGGACTAATCACAAAGAACAGGCATCCAAAGTTCATGATTTTAGTGCTTTTCTGTGTGTGGGAAGATGCAAGAGTCTGGGCTCACTGAAATTATACCTTACATGTGCATCTTAACTATCTCGGGCCAGTATCTAAAACACAGAATGCTTCCTGTTTTTTTTCCATCCTGAATCTTCCCTCAGGGTGCACTGTTGGTGGGCAGCTGCGATGTCTAATGGCTTGACCCTTGTAGAGCTGGGACGGGGGCCACATTCCCTGTCCACATATGTATGTTTATTTCTTTCCTCCACCCCCTTTATCTGATGAGCTTTTTTTAAAATTAATTAATTAATTTATTTTTGGCTGTGTTGGGTCTTCGTTTCTGCGCGAGGGCTTTCTCCAGTTGCGGCAAGCGGGGGCCACTCTTCATCGCGGTGCGCGGGCCTCTCACTATCGCGGCCTCTCTTGTTGCGGAGAACGGGCTCCAGACACGCAGGCTCAGTAGCTGTGGCTCACGGGCCCAGTTGCTCCGCGGCATGTGGGATTTTCCCAGACCAGGGCTCGAACCCATGTCCCCGGCATCGGCAGGCGGACTCTCAACCACTGCACCACCAGGGGAGCCCTGATGAGCATTTCTGAAGGGAATTTTTCTTATTGATGTATTACCAATTTAATAAAAAAGAAGCATTTTAAATACTTTTTTAAATGTTCGGTACTCCACAACATCCTGCTGTCTTTTTGTGCCTCTTTTACTGTCCCTCTCACTCTCTCAATCAATGCCCACCTTCTTTCCTACTCAGGCCTAGGTCATACAAATTACCTTGTCTACAGTCTTAGTAATCTCTGTGGAAAATTCAGTGCTGTCCCTCATGTTTGAGCTTTGAGTAGGAAGCAGTGTAACTTGCATTACTTCCTCTGAGGCAAGAACGTGGACCATGGCTCAGACTTTACAGCCTTTTCTTTTTGCCGAAGATCTCTGAGTAGCAAAGCAGGGAAGTTGGCTGCTGTTGTGTCACACCAGTGGCATCAGCGTGACTTATAAAACTAAAGAATCTGCTCTAGGCCCTCGTAGGCCCCTCGGGCAAGGTTACCGTCTTGACCTTCCTATCCCCTCGCTCCTCTGCCTTGCCTGATGGTAACTGAACGAGCTTCCTGGTGGCTGCTGAGGTTACTGCACCTCATGTGTGCAGCAGTGTCGGTGGAGGGTGCTATCTCCTGAAGCTTCTGATACCGTTGTTTCTAAGAATTCTACAACAGTACCGGGATGGCCTTTTCCACAGCTCTATCCCCATTTTGTCACCTGGACTGCAAAGCCACACTGCTCTAGCTTATAGTGGCTCGTCACAAAAGCTACCCCTTTAGCTTCCGCTCTGCAATCCAATTCCACTTTCCTGGTTTCTGAGACCTAGATTTTCCTTATTACTGGTGGCCAACTGTTTTATAAATGGACACTGTAGAAAAATTAGATACCTTAGCTGGAGAACCCCTGATTGATTATCAGATCCTTAACTCAGAACTTTGTCCTAAATTCTTGTTTCTTGGGTTTGTTCCTGTGCTAAGCCCTCAGTTAGAGATTGTCCCTCTTGGTACTGTCTCCCTGTAGATAACATCCACTTCTCAGCCCTCATGGAGAAATTTGCTAGATACTGGATTAGGTATGTGTTTCCATAGTACCTGTACTTCTTTTACCAAAACACCCATTCCATCTTAGTGACCGTGTTCTGTATTAGACAGTGAGCTCCATGTGATTAGGTATTGGGATGAGTCCCTCTTGCCTGGAACACACAGACATTCAAGTAAATATTAAGTTAATAAGTGATTCTTTCCTGACAGGGTGTTCAGGAAGAAATCAAAGTCTCGTTATCTTAGACTTTTTAAAAAATCTGTTGTCATATCAATACAAGTGTTTGATTATGTTAGCTTCTCTGTCTCCACTTCCTTATTTCCTTTTTTTAATTTTAATCTTTTTGGCTGCGTTGGGTCTTCGTTGCTGCACGCGAGCTTTCTCTAGTTGCAGCGAGTGGGGTCTACTCTTTGTTGTGGTGCGCGGGCTTCTCATTGCGGTGGCTTCTCTTGTTGCGGAGCACGGGCTCTAGGCGCACGGGCTTCAGTAGTTGTGGCTCGTGGGTTCAGTTGCTCCACAGCATGTGGAATCTTCCTGGATCAGGGATCGAACCCGTGTCCCCTGTATTGGCAGGTGGATTTTAACCACCACGCCACCAGGGTAGTCCCATTTCCTTATTTCCTGAAGGACATTTTTAACACTCGGGATTATTTAACTTTCAGAGGCTTTGTTGTCAGCAATATTAACCAACTCTGGGTAGCTTACAGGGGAAAGGGATTTATTGGAGGAGATTGGGTAGCTCTCACACAAAATAGATAGGAGGTCTAGAGGATCAGGTTTGGAGACAGGGGGGAAGGAAGGGAAGTTTGGAAGCAGAAACAGTGGCTCAGATGCCACAGCTGCTGTTGAGTTCCCTGTTCGACTTCTGCTGCGCTGCTGAGCTCATCACACTCACTCCTCTCCGATTTATATGGAGATTCAGTTCTCTAGTCTCAATCAGGATTGACCGTATGTATGCTTTTGTCCTGGCTCCTGGGGTTAGGGAGAGGAAGGACTCATTTATTCCCTTGGTTTCCGAAGTGGAAGTTGGAGCCCGGCCTGCCTCCAAAACTCTCCACCAGGAGAATTCCCCAGGGCTTGGAAGTGTGTTTGGGTGCTGGGCACCCAAATTAACAACAATAAGTCACAGTTATCCCCCAGATTTATCTTCATTCTTATAATCTATAGGCTCTGAGTTTGTATATCAGAAAGGATGGTATGTTCATTGTGCAAGAGGACATAGAATGGTGGAGAGAACAGAGATTTTGTAGAAAGGCAGAGCTGGTTTCAAATTCTTGATGGGTGATCTTGGGAAAATTACTAAACCTCCCTAAATGTCAGTTTCCTAGGTTAAAATGAGGAAAATAAAAATTAACTTTTCAGGACTACGTTTTAATGAGATGGTGTGTGTTAAGTGCTTATAATGTCTGACACTTAGTATATCCATTCAATAAACAGTGGCCAGTAAAACAAAGCATGTAGTTACGGATCCAGTTTACCTTTTAGCGTTGTCTCGTTTCCTTCCAACATGAAAACTCTCTCCACAAATCCAAAGTGTCATCCTGAAATGTACCTGTGCTCTCTACCTTCGTGCTTCTCCATATGTCACCTTTTTCCATCCTTTTTTTCCTTTTAATGGCTCAGTTCAAATCCTCTTTTCTTCTTAGTGAGAAAGTGCTAGTCAATCTAGTACTTACTGCCCTCTTTGCCGTTCAGTTTAGCACTTAACGTTTATAGTCATTTTCTTTGTGTTTATGCACTGTCTTTGATAGTCTTCTGGAGGGCCAAGGGGACTGACTATGGTGGTGAGGAAGCAGTTTGGTAGAAGGAACATTGGACTTGGAGTAAAAAATCCTTGCTTCTAGCGTAGCACCAGCTAGTGCTGTTCGTGTATCCTTGGGTAAGTTTCTGAATGTTATCTTTATGTAAAATGAGGATAATACTATAGAATTTTGGTGAGGATCAGATGAAATATGTGTGGAATAGAAAGGACTGTGTAAACTGTATCGACTAAGTATAAGATATGATGACTTTTGTATCTTCATGTCATGCCTTGCACATAGTAAGGCTTAAAATGTTAATGACAGTTTTTTTACTTTCAGAATTTCCTGGAATCAAAAGCCATGCAATTTTTTGTACATTTAAAAAAGTATAATTAAAAGATTGTGATGAAAATGTTATAGCTATTCTTTGAAGTATAATTTAACATTCAGCAATAATTCTTGGTTTCAAAAAATGTTCAGGTTTAATATACTGTAGTATAATTTATTAGATTTCACATTCCATCATATTATTTTTGTTCAGTTAAATAAAAAATATATATCTTTGCTTAATCACAGCTGATGATCTGTCTTTCCTCCTTTGCCCTAGAAAATAATTTGAAAGAGAGTGGTTTAAGAGGTTTCTGTTCAAAGGCAAACAATATGGTAATAGGCCCAGCTGACAACTTTTTTTTTTAATCCTTAGATTTGACTTAGAAGAGAGAGAAGATGTGCAGAGATTATTAAATTAAAAAAATCGAAAAAATTAATATATTTTAACATAGATTTTTAAATATAGTTGATTTTTCTAAATGTTCTCATGTTTTCTTTCATCTTGTCAAAATCATAAAAGTTGGCTTTTAAGTGCGATATTGTGCATGAATAAGCCCTGGGTGGAAAGCTGTGGCCCCGCAGGTTTAGTGAAAAATTATATATGTTTTATCTCTCTTCATTTAGGAGACCTGTTTTTTTAGCTTGTTTTAATTACATGCCTAGCTTCTCTTAGATATTTGCAGTGAATGAAAATTTTCTCTAAACAAAGTTTCATTAGTAAGTAAGCTTTGATGGAGGACATTTCAATAGGTTATATCGGAATTTGACAAAACCAAGTTTTGTTAAGCAGTTTTGTGGTTTTTGAAAAGCAATTAGATGTAATTTTTAAAATTATTAAAAAAAATTTTATTGGAGTATGGTTGATTAACAGTGTTTTGTTAGTTTCAGGTGTACAGCAAAGTGATTCAGTTATGCATATACATATATTCATTCTTTTTCAGATTCTTTACCCATATAGGTTATTACAGAATATTGAGTAGAGTTCCCTGTGCTACCCAGTAGCTCCTTGTTGGTTATCTATTTTATATATGGTAGTATGTGTATGTTAATCCCAAGCTCCTAATTTATACCCCCTGCCCCATTTCCCCTTTGGTAACCATAAGTTTGTTTTTGAAATCTGTGAGTCTGTTTCTGTTTTGTAAATAAGTTCATTTTTTAAATTAGATTCCACGTATGAGTGATATCATATGATATTTGTCTTTCTCTGTCTGACTTAGTTTGATAATCTCTAGTTCCATCCATGTTGCTGCAAATGGCATTCTTTTGTTCTTTATTTATGGCTGAGTAATGCTCCATTGTATATATGTACATCTTTTTTTTTTAAAGATTTATTTATTATTTATTTATTTTTGGCTGTGTTGGGTCTTAGTTGCGGCACGTGGGATCTGCACTGAGGCATGCAGGATCTTTTGTTGAGGTGCGTGGCCTTCTCTCTAGTTGTGGCGTGTGGGTTTTCTCCTCTCTAGTTGTGGCGTGCAGTCTCCAGGGTGTGTGGGCTCTGTAGTGGTGCGTGGGTTCCAGAGCGCTTGGGCTCTGTAGTTTTGCGGCACGTGGGCTGTAGTTGAGGCACGTGAGCTCAGTAGTTGTGGCACCCAGGCTTAGTTGCCCCACTGCGTGTGGGATCTTAGTTCCCTGACCAGGGATCAAACCCGCATCCCCTGCATCTTAAGGTGGATTCTTTACCACTGGACCACCAGGGAAGTCCCTGTGTACCACATCTTCTTTATCCATTCCTCTGTCGATAGCCATTTAGGTTGCTTCCATGTCTTGGCTGTTGTAAATAGTGCTGCAGTGAACATTGGGGTGCATGTATTTTTTCGAATTGTGGTTTTCTCTGGATATATGCCCAGGAGTGGGATGGCTGGATAATGTGGTAGTTCTGTTTTTAGTTTTTTAAGGAACCTCCATACTGTTCTCCATAGCAAGAATAGGTACAATTGTAAATTGTACCAATTTACATTGCCACCAACAATATAGGAGGGTTCTGTAGATGTTGTAATTTGATGCTCTATTTTCTATATACATATTTTAACCTTTTTTTTAATTATGAAAAGAAATTGAATATCCATATATAAAGTTTAAATGTTCAGCTTCAGAAATAAAGATTAGTTGGCTTTTTTTTTTTACTTTATTAAAGACAATTAATTAGGGTTGCTAATGATAAAATTCTTATTTATCAAGAGAGTGATAAGTCATAGTCTGGGAGAAAAAATTGTTAAAAGGCATATCTGATAAAGGACTGTTACCAAAATGTACAAAGAACTCTTAATAGTCAATAAAAGAAAATGGAAAACCCTATTAAAAATGGGCAAAAGACCTGAACAGATACCTCACCTGACAATATCTTAGTCAGCTTAGGTTGCTATAACAAAATGTAGACTAGGTGGCTTAAACAACGGGTACTCATTTCTCACAGTCCTTGAGGCAGGGATGTCCAAGATCATGGTGCTGATAGGTTCAGTTCTTGGTGAGGACCCTCTTTCTGGCTTGCAGATGGCCACCTTTTTGCTGTGTCCTTACCACGGCATAGAGAGAAGGAGCTCTGATTTCTTTTCCTCTTCTTATTAAGGATACTAATCCCATCATGGGGGCTCCACCGTCCTGACCTCATCTAAACCTAATTACTTTCCAAAGGCCTACTACCAAATGCTATCATACTGGGGATTAGGGCTTCAGCATAGAATTTGGAGGGAGAGGAGACACAAACATTTAGTTCATACATTCTGCCCCTGTGCTCCTCAAATTCATGTCCTCACATGCAAAATACTTTCATTCCATCATCAGCCCCAAAAGTCTCAACTGGTTCCAGTATCGACTCTAAAGTCTAAACTGTCTTCTCAATATCATTTTAATCAGATATGGGTGAGACTCAAGGTATGATTCATCCTGAGGCAAAATTTCTCTCCAGCTGTGAACCTGTGGAACCAGATGTGCTTCCAAAATTCCATGGAGGGACAGGCATAGTATAGACACTCAAATTTGCAAGGGGAAGAAATGAAAAGAAAGGGGTGATGAGTTCCAAGCAAGTCTCCAAAACCTAGCAAGACAAATGTCATCAGATCTTAAGGCTGGAGAATAATACTCTCTGGTCTGACACTCTGCCTTCAGGACCCGCTGGGGTAGAAGTCCTGCCCTGAGGCTCCGGATTGCTGCCCTCTGGTCTGTTGAGCTCCTCCCCCAGTATGAACCGAGGAGGTAGCCATGATGGTCTCGAAATCATCTTTGGGATCATTCTTCTCATCTTGGAGAATCAATAGCACATTCTGTAGCCGAATGGCTGTATGGGCCAGTCCTGTAGGATCTAAGCAAGTCCCTCAGCTTTCCTTCATTTTGTCCCTTCTCTTTCCCCTTCCGTTCACACTGGCAGTGTTTCTGCTGGAATGGCTGATTAGGTCCATGGTTCAAATCCACACTAATCTCTTTATCGAATGATTGTTCAGCTACACTGTAGTATTCTCTTCAGAACAAGCTTTCTCATTTTTTGTAGTATGGATAGGTTTGAGAATTTTCCAAATCATAAGTTTTGGTCCCTTTTTGCTTAACATTATTCCTTAGTCCACTTGTTTCTCTCTTCTTCCATTTTACTATAAGCAGTCAGGTGGAACCAAGACACTCTTTGAACACTGTGCTTGGAAATCTACCTAAATATCCAGTTTCATCCCTCACAAGTTCTACATTCCACAAAACACTAGAGCACACTTTAGCCAAATTCTCTGCCACTTTATGACAAGGATCACCTTTTTTTCCATTGTCCAATAATGTTCCTCATTTCTGAGTAGGACCTCACCAGGATGGCCTTTTACCATCTATGTTTCTACCAATATTCTAATCACATTTATTTATTATTTCTCTAAGGAGATGGAAGCTTTCTTTCTAACTCTCCTCATTTCTCTCTGAGATGTCACCAGAATCACCTTTGATGTTTATATTTCTAGCATGCATCTCAAATCTCCAGCCTCTAACCGTTTCCCAGTTCCAAAGCCACTTCTTTTTGAGTATTTGTTAAAACAGCACCCCACTTTTCAGTACCGAAATCTGTCAATTTGGGCTGCTATAAAAATATATATATATAACTGATTCATTTTGTTGTAAAGCAGAAATTAACACACCATTGTAAAGCAATTATACTCTAATAAAGATGTTAAAAAACAAAAAAAATAATATAGTCTAGATGGCTTAAAAAACAGACATTTATTTCTCACAGTCTTAGAGGCTGGGAAGTCTAGATCAGGGTGCTGGCAGATTCAGTTCCTTCAGATTCTTCACCCTGAAAAGGGTGGAGACCCTTTTCCTGACTTGTATTGATAGATGGCTGCCTTCTCACTTTGTCCTCACGTAGCTGAGAGAGAGAGAGAGAGAGAGAGAGAGAGAGGGAGAGGGAGAGGGAGAGGGAGAGGGAGAGGGAGAGAGAGAGCATGAGCGCGAGCACGCTCTGGTCTTTCTTCTTCATCTTAGGAGGATACTAGTCGTATCACAGAGGCCCTACCTTCATGACCTCATCTAAACCTAATCCAGGGACTTCCCTGGTGGCGCAGTGGTTAAGAATCTACCTGCCAATACAGGGGACACAGGTTCGATCCCTGGTCCAGGAAGATCCCACATGCCGTGGAGCAACTGAGCCTGTGCGCCACAACTACTGAGCCTGCACTCTGGAGCCCTCGAGCCACAGCTACTGGGCCCGCATGCTACAACTACTGAAGCCCTCATGCTCTAGAGCCTGCACACCGCAGCTCCTGAGCCCATGCATCGCAATTGCTGAAACCCGTGTGCTCTAGAACCCACATGCTGCAACTACGGAAGCCTGCATGCCTAGAGCCCGTGCTCTGCAACAAGAGAAGCCACCGTAATGAGTAGCCCGCGCACCTCAACAAAGAGTAGCCCCTGCTCGCCACAACTAGAGAAAGCCCGCGCGCCGCGACAAAGACCTAACGCAGCCAAAAATATAAATAAAATTTAAAAGATAAATAACCCTAATCAATGTCCCCACCTCCAAATTAATCACATTGGGAATTAGGGCTTCAACATATGAATTTTGGGGGGACATAAACCTTTAGTCCATAGTACACAGATGGCAAGTAAACAAGTGATCATTAGGGAATTGCAAATTAAAACAACAGTGAGATACCACTACACACCTGTTAGTGAAAACCCAAAACGTCAACAGCTCCACATGCTGGTGAGGTTGTGGAGCAACAGGAACTCATTCATTGCTGGTGGGAATGCAAAGTGGTGCAGTCACTTTGGAAGACAGTTTGGCAGTCTCTTACAAAACTAAACATACTCTTACCATGAAATCCAGCATTTCTACTCCTTGTTATTTACATAAATGGGCTGAAAGCTTAGGTCCACACAAAAACCTGCATGTGGATGTTTATAGCAGTTTTACTTGTACTTGACAAAACTTGGAAACAACCAAGATATCCTTCAGCAGGTGAATGGGTAAATAATCTGTGGTGGACCAAGAAAATGGAATAATCTTCAATGCTAAAAAGAAATGTGCTGTCAAGCCATGAAAAGACAGTGAGGAACCTTAAACGCATATTCCTAAGTGAAAGAGGTAAATCCGAAAAGGCTACATACTTTATGATTCCAATTATGTGACATTCTGGAAAAGGCAGAACTATGGAGACAGTAAAAAGATCCATGGTTGTCAGGGCTTAGGGATAAGGGAGGAATGAATAGACAGAGTACAGAGGATCTTTTAGGCAGTGCAGCTATTCTGTGTGATACTGTGATGGCGTATATATGTCATTATACCCTTGTCAAAACCCATGGAATGTACAACACCTAGAGTGAATCTTAAGGTAAACCACTGCCTTTGGGTGATAATGATGTGTCATTGTAGGGTCATCATTGGTAGCAAATGTATTACTCTGGTGAGGGATATTGATAATCAAGGAGATTGTGTATGTGTAGGTCCAGGGAGTATATGGGAACTCTGTAGTTTGCACTCAATTTCGCTGTGAACCTCAAACCACTCTAAAAAAGAAAATCTATTAAAAAAATTCGTATAATGGAAAAAGTTTTCTCATTTTAGCTATCAGGTCAGGTCTTCTGACAACAGCTGGTGTACTGCAATTCAATTCTGACACTGACCACCTGAGTTAGTGTCAGACTCCACAGGTGTAAGGGCAATGGTCCCCAACAATATACTTCAGTACCACTCAGACACCAGCTGCAAGTCAGGCTACCCATACTTCTGGCCAACTAGCTACAAATCCGGGAGTTCCCAAGCCCCCCTCTCCCCGACTGCCCTCACTTCAGATGCCAGTTGCAAGTTCAGAGGTCTCCAGGCCACTTGCATTTCTGACCAACTGCCTATAAATATGGGAGGTTACTGTAACTTCTCTCAGGTTCCATAATTTGCTGGAATGACTCAGAACTCAGGGAAGTGCTAGACTTACAATTATAGTTTTATCATAAATAATATAAACTAGGACCAGCTAAATGAAGAGACACATTTGGCAAGGTCTGGGAGAGTCTTGAATATAGAGCTTCGTGCCCTCTCCCTGTAGAATCAGGGCACATTGATGGGTTAACCAACCCGGGAGCTCACCTGTGGTGGCCAGAGTTTTTATTGGAATTCCATGATGAAGGCATGATTGATTAAACATTGGCCACATGATTGAACTAAATTTCCAGGCTTCTCCCTCTTTCCAGAGTTTGGGCTGGTCCAGAGTCCCTAATCACATCTAGTCTTTCTGGTGACCAGCCCTCACCTGAGCCATCTCCTTAGCATAAACTCTAGGGTGACTCAAGGGGCTTATCAAAAACAAATGCACTCTTATCACCAGGGGAATTTAAGGGATTTAGAGGCCCCCTGCCAGGAACCCAGGAGAAAGATAAGACAGATTCTTAATTATCCAACACCAGGTTTTAAAGAAATGGTAGCCCTTGAGAAACCTGGTAGTTTTTTGTTTGTGTTTGTTTTTTTAATTTGAAAATGTGCCATGGAAAGCTGAGATGATGGAAAAGTTGTTTAGACTTTGTAGTTATTTAAACCTTTATACATAATGCAGTTTGAATTTTATATTTATGATTTTATGCGTAAATGTATTTCTTTTGGTAAAAAGGAGAGATGAGCCAGTAGGATGACATAGGACCCTTTCCAGTCAAAATAAACAGATGACCTTATAAAAAGGTTTTTTCTGGGCTGTTATTGCTCCATCAGGCTCATTTTTCCCTCTGATAGCAAATTATTTCAGAGTGTATCCACTTTCTCCAAGGAAGTGTGCTTAGTTATATTTTTCTCTTGCAGATTGATTATACCGGAACAGACCCTTCCAGTCCCTGCAATAAATGTTTGTCTCCGAATGTGACACCTTGTATTTGTACCATTAACTTCACACTGGAACAGTCATTTGAGGTCTGTATTCCCAAGTAGTGTTTTAGAAAAGCCATGCTTTAAAAAATATTGATATTATATTAAATTTTTTTTTTACTAGTTATTTTCTTCTTGTTGATATGTTGCTTTAATTTATTGGGAATCTATACACTTTTGAGGAAGATTGTTTTGTTTTGCTATTGGATTATGCTGTCTGATAATTAAATACATTAATTTAATAGTTTATTGTAGTTAGTAGTTTAAATTTAAAACCTATTCTTTTTCTGGAAAATTTTATAACTGTACAAAAATTTTTTTTGTATCAAGTTTCTATCTACATCTACTTGTATTTAAAAAATTATTGCTCAAACTGTTTTGCCTACTTTTAATACTATAAGTTTTACTTTGGAAAATAAATACTAATTCACCCATTATTGCATTATTTTCTCATCAGATATGATACTTTAACATAAATGCAAACACTTAGTAAAACCTTATTGACAAGCAGTTAGAATACCATCCATGTGTGTGTGTGTGTGTGTGTGTGTGTGTGTGGTCTGTGTGTCTTTTGCATTCACACTTACCTGTCATTCTTCTTGGAAACTGAGCAGATGCTAAAGGACACAAAGATTCAGAAATAGGCATGATAAGACCCGTTTATGTTCTCCTTTACCTGAAAATTGAGCTTTAAAAAATTATTGTTTTATTCTTCAGGGAGCAAAACTGCTTTAATACATGCCAACTTTTTAGATTTTTGTAGCTATGCTTTAGATTTTCTTAAAGGTCGTGATGACTTTTGAGGTCCCTAATAGATGGTTGCCATCTAGTGGTTATGGATGCTGTTGCCCTGAGATAGTGGACTGTAACGCTCCCTTTTTAAAAAATATGAAAATAAATTAGAGAGAAGACAGGAATTTAATTATTTTGTTTTGGCAGAAATAACATATAACTTTAAAACATCATAAAAATCTGATTTTTTATGTGATGGACAAACTCTAAGTTGCATTAAGTTCTGCTTTTGTCAGAACAGGCAGAATTAAAGACATGGAAGAGACTTGTAATGATTTAGAAGCTCCACTAGTTTCTTCCCCCATACAAAAACATTAAGCATTTCAGAACTCTTCTTCTGCAAAGGTGATCATCCTCAGATTCATTCTTTTGTGGGCTCTGTGTTCCTTTACAAGCCCAAGCTGAATTAGACTAAAGCCTTTTCATAGAACAAAAAACCAACCAACCAAATAAATAAATGAAAGATTTCTATGTAAGTGTTTTCTTTATAAGGAATGGGAAAGTTTGCATATTTTGACATTTGAAAATCAAGCTTTAAGTAAATGATTGTGTATATGAAAACAGCAAATCAAATAAAGCAAAATGTTATTGAATTCCTTTTTTTTTTCTGAATTCCTTTTAATTGAGTATAAGGTTATAGACAATGGAGGTAACAACCAGAAAGGAGAAAATAGCTGATGTTTTTGCCACCTCTAAAAATCTTAGTCATTCAAGATGACTTCATAACATCTTCTAAATAGTTACAATGTATGTAGGTTACCCTTATTTCCCAGGTTATTTCCAAGTTGACTCCACTGAATACATTAAAGTACTTTTCTTGATTATTATAAAGTGACTCATTATCTTAGATACTTTACTAATTATTAATTTGTTCATTACTAATATTATATAGTATCCTACTGAGAAATTTACTATGACCCAATTCAAGTTCAGAATTTATTTTGGGCAGTAATTGAAAGCTTGAAAGCATTATTCCTTTGAAAAGTTCATGCTAATTGGATGAAGACCAATCTGAATTAGAGAAGATTTAAAATTGAAAGTAGGGACTTCCCTGGCGGTCCAGTGGTTAAGGCTTTGCCTTTCAGTGCAGGGGGTGCAGGTTCGATCCCTGGTCGGGGAACTAAGATCCCACATGCCTCATGGCCAAAAAACCAAAACATAAAACAGAAGCAATATTGTAACAAATTCAGTAAAGACTTTAAAAATGGTCCACATCAAAAAAAAAACTTTAAAAAAAAAATAAATAAAACTGAAAGTTGATCAGACTAGGCTAATAGATTCCTTGAGAGCTTTTTTGTTTGTTTGTTTGTTTTAATGTAAATAGACGTCCTTGAGGTCTTTCAGAGTATTTTCAAAGTTGACTCTTGGAGTTTTGACCTTATTTGATTTGATTCTTTAACAGTATTTGATTTGGTTTGATTGTTTAACCTTATTTACAATTTGTACCATTTTAGATTGCTAAGTACTGGTAGAATTCACCCCAGTAACTGTTTTAAGTTATCACAAATTCTAAACTAGTGCAAATTACATAGCTTTTATGTATGCATGAAACAACTTCATACTTAATAGTTTTATATGAACATTTTTTCCCTTTCTGTTTCTCTAGGGCAATGTGTTTATGTATTATGGACTGTCTAATTTCTATCAAAACCATCGTCGTTATGTGAAATCTCGAGATGATAGTCAACTAAATGGAGATCCTAGTGCTTTACTTGTAAGTAAAATGATGGAACATGAAACTACGGTGTCTAAGAACTAAGAACATGTGGTAATTGTTCAATTAGAAATGTTAAATTTAATAATGTTAGATGAAATTAAAGTGTTGTTTGACATTTTTAGTTTGTTTAGTGAATGTTTTTAGTTAAAATTTTTTCCCCTGGAATTTGCACAGATTAATGATTTCTTGCAGCCAGAGGACACGTTACAACCTGCTTGTTTCCGGTAGTATCATTGGGATTTTTGCTTTGTTAATCTGTTTGTAATGGAATTTTGATGAGTCTAGCATTCTGGGAATATAATTTGTTCTGTTTGAGTTTACTCATTATTATTACACTGGGTAGGAATATGTAAATAAGCTACTTTTAATTTCTGAGATTGTGTTTTAGAATTGAACATGTATGCGCTTTGCTTTTTACCTTGTGGGGAGCCCGAGTACTAAAGTCCAAAGGGTGTGGGTTACTGAAAAACTGTCTGAGGAGCTTTTTGAAAATACAGATTCCAGGATTCTCCTAAGTCTCATATGTCTGTGTCTACAGGGGTGGAGCTCTAAAATATCTATTCTTAACAAGCTCCCCTTCTGATGCTCAGCCTGGTTTGCGAATCTGTGGACTAGAGGATCTTAGTTTCCTGACTGTTGTTCAGCTTCTCATAGTAGTGGTTGGTGCCCAAGTATTTTATATTATTGCTACCAATGCAGCAAACCTTTAGCAATTCAAGTATCTCTTAGAAACAGTGACACTCTTAGAATGCAATTTAGGACCATACTGGGACCAGAATGGTCCTGGTAAACGTAAAGTTACTCTAGGTTATCCTTCCTGGTTTTATTGCTATTTCCTGATGTTTGGGATCTTAAGAAATAATAAGTCTATTTAAAGATTCTGGTTAGGTCTGCAATATCTTGTAGTCCATGTGGGATTTATGTTGTGGGATCCAACTTTTAGGACTCAAGTCCAGAGAAGGTGAAGTTCTGTGAGACACACCAAGTTGATGAGACACACCGAGAATTTGTTGATTGGGATCATAGATTGGGTGTGTTGAAAGACCTAGAAGTGGTGGTTGATTTACAGTTCTTTTATATAGATACACACTCTCTTCACTGAGGGCAAAAGAAGCTGAGATTCTTTTCTTCCAAACCTCAAGCAGAGCTTTTAGACTAAACCTAAGGATTGATGAATTTTTTCTGTAAAGGGCCAAATAGTAAACATTTTCAGCTTTGCAGTTTGTATAGTCTATTGCAGCTACTCACCTCTGCCATTTTAGAATGAATGCAGCCATGGAGAATACTTAAGTGAATGGGTAGCTGTGTTCCAATAAAACTTTATTTACAAAAACAGGTGCTGGGGTTGGATTTGGCCTGCAGGCTGTCATTTATCGATCCCTGGACTAGACCAAAATATATGACTTTAAGACCAGGTGGTTTTCAAAAATTTTAAAGATGTTAAGAACAGACAGATTGAAGTTCAAGTAACTTAACATTGTATATAAGGCCCTTCACAATCTGATGTCAACCTACCACTTCAGCTTCATTGATTTTATATTCTATCCTTAATGTACCTTTGGCCTGGCTGCCCTGAGCCATATATGCTGTTCCCTAACCATGCCTGGTGATGCAGGTAATCTGCCCATTTGGGCATTTCCATTTCATTTGTCTAGAATGTGGTTTTTACTCTTTCCCTGGAGATCCTCTCACCTCAGGCCTGCTGTTTACTTTAGTGTCTTTGGATGCAAAATAACTTCTTTACGTATTTACTTCATTCATACCCTGTTCCAAGTCACTTCTCACTTTACTTAACACACTGTCTCCCCATATCATCTACTCTTGCGCTTCCTTGCCAGGTCATTTTCTACAGAGCTGCTAGAGTGATCTTTTAAAAAAAGTAAATACCACTTCCCTGCTTAAAATCTTTCAGTGGTTTGTTTACTCAGGATGATCTGAGCTATGCATGACTCTCCAGTCTCATCATATGTCATTTTCTTTATTGCCATACTCTAACTACATTCCCTGTTTGCCTTCTCAGAGGTATCAAGTTCTTTCTAAATGGTGTGTACTGTTCTCTCTGCTTAAAGCTCTCTTCTGCCTGCTCTTCACGTGGCTGTCTCCTACTTTCTTTAGGTCTTAACTTTCATGATACTACCTCCAGAGACAGTCTTCCCCTTATCTTCTGTCCTCCCAACTACACTGTAAGCTCATGAGAGCAGGGAGCATGACTTTCTTTAATCACCATATACCAAGTGCCTCTGCAGTACCTAGCACATGAAAGGCATTTAATAAATATATATGGAATGAATATAGACACCTTTATCATGGCTCTTATTTCATATTATAGTTGGTTGTATTTGAGTCTGTTTCCTATATTACATTGTGAGCGGCTGAAAAGCAGGGACTTTTTTTTCATTTTTCCATTTCTAGCACCTTACATGGTATGTGGTACATGTTAGGTACTCTTTATTAAATGGCTTTCCTAAGCCAGTTACTGCAAAGTACCTAGCATTGCTTAGTTCAGTATCTGATGCATAGGTAGTAAATATTTTTCTTTTTTTAAAAAAACTTCAATAATTTAGTAGTTAGAAGATGGTTCTTCGGGACACTAGTCCACCATCTTTTCTGGTTTTCCAAATAAAGTTGCTATTCCTTGCCCCCCTCCCCTCCAAAATGGTTTAGTGGTTAAAATATATTTGCCCCATTGAGAGTGTATTTACCTAATTTTTTTGAAATCAGTTTTCATCAAAACATTCAAATAGTAATAAGCCAGTCATACATTGTCTATCTTCATGGTCTTAGAATACTAACTTTCTGAACGTAGATGTCTTAGGGACCAAAAAGCTGAGAAGTCAAGTATTAAAGAGACTTTATGAGATTCTCTGCCAGAATGTAGATACAAGTCAAGGTTGGTTATAATGGAATAGCCCTAAGAGGCCTAACTAGGTTCTAGTTAATTTCAAATCGAGACTATCTTGGTTTGTTTATGTGTTGTGAGACATGGCTTAATGTGGCCTTGGAGTCGCAGAACAACTCAGATGTATACCTAATATCAGACTTGGTAGAATCTCTGGATTAATCCTACAGCTTCCACGTTTCCTTGAGATCTTCAACAGGGACTAAGCCAAAACCAAATCTGGAGGACAGGTGAAGTGCTGTTTGCCTTGCCAACATCTGTGCTTTCTTTATACCTGGGTGCACAACTTAGAGAAGATTGGTATATTCTAGGAATCTGCATTAGACTTTTCCTTCCTCCCTCCCTCCCTTCCAGATTACAAAATTTGAAATTATCTACTTGAACATGTTAATTTTATAAGTGAAGTGCAGATAAATCAAGGGACTTGCGCAGAGTCACATAGTACATAGCTGGAACTAGAAGCTCAGGTCTTTTTTTTTTTTCTTTTTAATATTTATTTATTTGGCTGTGCTGGGTTTTAGTTGCAGCATGTGGGAGCCACGTGTGGGATCTTCGTTGCAGCATGCGAGATCTTTGGTTTTTTTAGTTGCGACATGCAGGATCATTTTTAGTTGCGGCGTGCGGGATCTTTAGTTGTGGCATGCGGGCTGTTAGTTGCGGCATGCAGGAGGGATCTAGTTCCCTGACCAGGGATCAAACCCGGACCCCCTGCATTGGGAGCCCAGAGTCTTAACCACTGGACCACCAGGGAAGTCCCGAAGCTCCAGTCTTCTTACTTCCAGTTTAAGATTCCTTTCATTCTGTCACAGCTGGATTGACAATAGACGGCTTCTTAGTTTTTCTTGTGCAGAAAACATTTTGTAGTTATGATTTCTGTGTTGATATGGAAATTGTTTAAAATGTCAGTTTGGGGGCTTCCCTGGTGGCGCAGTTGTTGGGAGTCCACTTGCCAACGCAGGGGACACGGGTTCATACCCTAGTCTGGGAAGATCCCACATGCCATGGAGCAACTAAGCCCATGCGCCACAACTACTGAGCCCGTGCGCCTAGAGCCCGTGTTCCACAACAAGAGAAGCCGCCGCAATAAGAAACCCATGCACCGCAATGAAGAGTAGCCCCCGCTTGCTGCAACTAGAGGAAGCTCGTGCACAGCAACAAAGACCCAGTGCAGCCAAAAATAAAATAAATAAAATAAATAAATTTATAAAAAGAGAAAAAAGTCAATTTGACATATACCTATATGACAGTATATGCAAAAAAAGGCTATAATGTAGTAATGTTAAGGAATATATTTTGAGTTATTAAATGTGGTATTATTTATAGTCTGTTTATAATATAGACATTTTATATGCATTGCAAGTGAGAAATATGTAGGGATTGAATTTTTAATCAGTAATTAGGACTAACTCATAGTTCTACCAGAGGCCTGGGTAATAACTTCTCTCTTCTTTCCTTCTAAATATCAGAATCCCAGTAAGGAATGTGAGCCTTATCGAAGAAATGAAGACAAACCAATTGCTCCTTGTGGAGCTATTGCCAACAGCATGTTTAATGGTATGAGACAGAGATAAACAAAGATGATATATATATATATATATGTATATATATTATACTGTAGTTAGGAATATTTGTATAATCTTTCAGAAACATAAATGAGATTGAGAAATTCAACAGCTTTAAGATAAATATGTGAATTAGTGGGGTATTATAATGCTTTATGACTTTCTTTTGTGAATTCTTATATTTTAAGAATGAATTTCTGTCTCTGGGAAGAAAGAAGCAGGGACATTCTGCTAACTTGCTATTTCATACATGATAAAATAAATGCCAGGCTACCTTTACCAACAACTTTGAATATTTATACCATTAGATAGGGGCTACAGTTGATCATTTAGAGCAGCACTGTCTGATATGAATGTAATGTGAACCATAAATGTGAGACGTGTACAATTTTAAGCTTTCTGGTAGTCACATTAAAAAAACAATAAAAAAGAAACAAGTGAGATTAATTTTAATTATACTTTATTAAACTCAGTATGCCCCACATATTATCATTTCAGCAGGTAAGTGATATTCAGTATATAAAAGTTATTAGTGAGATATTTTATATACTGATTTTTATACTAAATCTTTGATGTCTGATGTACATTATATCCTTACAAAACATAGTCATTTGGACCAGCCGTAATTTCAGGGGCTCTGTAGCCATATAGCTAGTGATTACCAGATTGGATAGTGCAGAGAGAGAAATTGATAAGCCAGAAGCTATTTAGCAGTGCTTTTTTTTTTTAAAGAATAGAGACAGGTTTACCTTGCAAATTGTTTTAGTTGGGTTAATATTAAAACATTTGACCATATCACATATCAGTTAGCCATGTAGGAAAATGACCTGGAACTATTGAGGGAAGGCAAGTTCATCTAGGATTATAAAGTTACCATAGTTAATTCACACGTAAATAATCAAGAGCAAATGCTCATCATGTGCTTGCTTCGTTACAACCACTTTGGGGAGCAAGTACCAGATCCTCCTTTCTCATGGAAGAAAGCCGGTACTATGGATTTTCAGTAGATGTTTAGCAGTATTTTCCTTTTCTTGTGTTTAGATACACTAGATTTGTTTCTGGTTGGCAATGAATCTGATCCTACACCTATTCATTTGATAAAGAAAGGTATTGCTTGGTGGACAGATAAAAATGTGAAATTCAGAAATCCCCCTGGAGCAGACATTCCCCTAGAAGAACGATTCAAAGGTAAAATATTACTAATATCCCTTAAAACATAAGCTAGGCGTTTTAATGAAGTACCTAAAATTTTCTGTTTTTAGAATCTTAAAAAAGTTTATGCTTTTTAAAAAGCAACTTTTCTTAACTTGTTGTCAAGTTAGGTAAAATATGTAGTATCTTCTAATGTACTGAAATTCTAAAGGAAAAGTAGTATACTTTTAATCTTGAATTTCTCTGGTATTTCCTTGTAAGCGTTTCAGCCATAATCTTTTAAAATTGTGACAAGGTTTATTTTAAACAAGTATTTATTTGTTTATTTATTTTAATTATTAATAGTTATAAGTCCAAATTTCTTTTTGTTTCTATGCCTCCTTGATTTCACAATGTAATGTTTCTTACCATTATATCTTTGAATTAAGTCATTTGCTTTTTGGAATATACTCAGTAGCCTACTTTTAGTATTCTCTTAATTGAGATATCAATCAAATCTTTGTAATTATTTGTTAAGTTTTTATGTGAAGAATTGGTTTCTCTTTCGATTTTAAGACTTCCTCAGAATATGAATATATTTCTACTTTTGAACATAAGGAAAATATTCATCTTGTGTATCTTTGTTTTATTAGAGTGTGAATTTTCAGTGAAACTCTCAATAGAATTGAATGTCTTGTCTCCCCACCCCACACCGATCTCTCCTTTTTAAGGCACAACAAAGCCAGTAAACTGGGTTAAACCAGTATATATGCTGGATCCTAACGAAGATAACAGTGGGTTCATAAATGAGGATTTTATTGTTTGGATGCGTACTGCAGCATTACCTACTTTTCGTAAGTTGTATCGTCTTATAGAGAGGAAAAGTGATTTACATCCGACATTACCAGCTGGACGATACTATTTGAATATCACATACAGTATCCTTTTTTGGCCATGTGCACAGATTCAAAGAATTTGAAAGGAGTGTAGTCCAATCTTGTCTCAGTTATGTGGCATGCTACTTTGTGTTTTAGTTTTGCTCTCTGCATTTTTATGAGTATGTGTGTATGTATGAGAAAGTCTCTTTTAACTTGTTTCTTCCAGAAATGCCTCTAAGTTTTAAATACTTTGTACTAGAGTTCAAGCATCTTATTTGGTAAAATTATTTAAAATGTAGGTGCTAGATTTATTAATAAGTTAGATATTTTTTACAAGAGAGATTGTAATTCAGCTTAATGCAAAGGCTAGTACTCACTTAGTAAATCTAAGTGTTGGTGGTACTGGGCTGTTTTAATCTATATTATTTTAGATAATAAAAATCAGCAAATTTGTTATTTCATATCAACATAATTATTTATAATTATTGCTCTGTTTACAATATCAAAACATTTTTATCATTAGCTGTATTGTTCCACCTTAATAATTTAGGCATACTTTTCAGTGCTGATAAATATCATTAATTTCATCCTGACTATATGTCAACGTTATACTAAGTACTTTCCATGTATTCTTTTATTTATTTCAAGCATTGTGAGGCAGGTGTCATCTCCATGTTATAGACAAGAATATAGGAACATAGAGCACTTAAGTAACTTAACTGAGATTACACAGGCGATAGAAGAATCAGGGATCATAATCAAGCTGTGTTGACTTTCCCATCAACCATGACTGTAGGCTGCATCCCTAGCTGGTTCACTCAAGTAGTCAGACCAGTCCGTATTGGCCTGGATGCAAAGTCTTTCCTAAGCCAGAAATACTGGGCACTAACTTTTATTCTCAACAAAATCCTTACATCTTTTAATTTCTAGCCCATTGCTTGTATATATCGTGAATGAAAAATTTTCAAATATTAGCATGTGTGCTGATGATCTTACATTTTTGATTTTTCATAACCCAAATTAGCTATAAGTATATAGTTTTAGCTTTATAATGGATTAATAAACGGTTAAGTTAATAGACCTAATTTCAAAATAAAGACCTATTTGTAGCCTTAGTTTTTTGATTTTGCACCTCAGTAGACGACTGAACATGACCTGAGAGTGACAGACTGAAAGTGACCAAGTGTTTGAAACTAGGCCTACATAGCAGAAATTTTAGACAGACAGACCCAGTTTAGGTGCTGGTAGGAAGAACATTATCTTGAGGCTATGGCCAAAGTAGAGGGCGACCTGTAGCCTACGGCACAATAAAGGGAAATCTTTGGAGCACTCAGGAGTTCTTAGTTGACAGATAATTTGCACTAGGAGAACTTTTAGGAGGAATGCAGACTATTTTGAAAATCGATACAACAGGAATTTGACCTGCAGAACATTAAGGGTTAATTATCAAAATCGGGTATAAGGTGGGAACTAGGTATTAGAATCAAGGCAAAAGCCCACTTTATAGGGTTGCGATATAGAGAGACTAGCATGGATGATTTGATACCACATCCCATAAAGTGTTGGGTTAGTTAGAGCTCTTACAATCATTCCTGGCTCAGGTTGGGATTGATTTAAGAACTAGTAGAGCTGAGCCTGCCATTGGAGTCACAGCCGGGCTGGGGAGTCATCTGCCGGGCTGGGGAGCTACGGAAGCTGGAGAAAGAGATGGGAACTAACACGATTCAAAAGATCCTTTTGAAAAAGTTGTAAACCTTTTGCATAGGGACTTAGTTCTGTCTTCTTCTCTTCCCTAACTCTTGCCAAATCCTAGAACTGGTCCGTGTAGGTAGCTCATCCAACATGTTGGTGTCCCATTTCTCAAATTTGTTTAAGGATCCACCCTTCAATTCCACTCTGTTTTAGTCGTCAATCCAGTGTCACACCGTGAGTTTCACCATTGCTCCAAATCACTAATGTAAAACTTCATTGTCATGCTTTTCGACCTTGTGCTGAGTCGTCCCATACTCTCATAACTACACTCTTGCTACATGTGCTCTTTGAGCTCATAGAGACCCCTAATCTCTTCATTCTTCCTTTTTCTCCTGGTCTGTCAAGCTCTTTTTCCTCTATGGGTTTCATTGCTATTTATCTGAAATATATTTTCACATTACAGACCTTTTACCCCTCCTGTGTAATGAGAACAGAAATATCTAAGAAATGAGAAATTATATAACACTTTAGTTGTTTTTGCTTGTAAACTGCACTGGCTTTTATTTTGTTATTTTTCCTATTTATTTATTTACTTTCTTATTAGTCATCCATTTTATACACATCAGTGTATACATGTCAATCCCAATCTCCCAATACATCACACCACCCCCACCCCCAGCCGCTTTCCCCCCTTGGTGTCCATACATTTGTTCTCTGCATCTGTGTCTCTATTTCTGCACTGCAAACCGGTTCATCTGTACCATTATCTAGGTTCCACATATATACGTTAATATACGATATTTGTTTTTCCCTTTCTGACTTACTTCACTCTGTATGATAGTCTCTAGATCTATCTACATCCCTACAAATGACCCAACTTCGTTCCTTTTCATGGCTGAGTAATATTCCATTGTATATATGTACCACATCTTCTTTATCCATTCATCTGTCGATGGGCATTTAGGTTGCTTCCCTGACCTGGCTATTGTAAATAGTGCTGCAGTGAACATTGAGGTGCATGTGTCTTTTTGAATTATGGTTTTCTCAGGGTATATGCCCAGTAGTGGGATTGCTGGGTCATATGGTAATTCTATTTTTAGCTCTTTAAAGAACCTCCATACTGTTCTCCATAGTGGCTGTGTCAATGTACATTTCCACCAGCAGTGCAAGAGGGTTCCCTTTTCTCCACACCCTCTCCAGCATTTGTTGTTTATAGATGTTCTGATGATGCCCATTCTAACCTGTGTGAGGTGATAGCTCACTGTAGTTTTGATTTGCATTTCTCTAATAATTAGTGATGCTGAGCAGGTTTTCATGTGCTTCTTGGCCATCTGTATGTCTTCTTTGGAGAAATGTCTATTTAGGTCTTCTGCCCATTTTTGGATTGGGTTGTTCGTTTTATAATATTGAGCTGCCTGAGCTGTTTATATAGTTTGGAGATTAATCCTTTGTCTGATGATTCATTTGCAAATATTTTCTCCCATTCTGAGGGTTGTCTTTTCGTCTTGTTTATGGTTTCCTTTGCTGTGCAAAAAGCTTTTGAATTTCATTAGGTCCCATTTGTTTGTTTTCATTTCCATTACTCTAGGAGGTAGATCAAAAAAGATCTTGCTGTGATTTATGTTATAGAGTGTTCTTCCTATGTTTTCCTCTAAGAGTTTTATAGCGTCCGGTCTTACATTCAGGTCTCTAATCCATTTTGAGTTTATTTTTGTGTATGGTGTTAGGGAGTGTTCTAATTTCATTCTTTTACTTGTAGCTGTCCAGTTTTCCCAGCACCACTTAGTGAAGAGACTGTCTTTTCTCCATTGTATATCCTTGCCTCCTTTGTCGTAGATTAGTTGACCATAGGTGCGTGGGTTTACCTCTGGGCTTTCTATCCTGTTCCATTGATCTATATTTCTGTTTCTGTGCCAGTACCATACTGTCTTCATGACTGTACCTTTGTATAGTCTGAAGTCAGGGAGTCTGATTCCTCCAGCTCCGTTTTTTCCCCCTCAAGACTGCTTTGGCTATTCGGGGTCTTTTGTGTCTCCATTACAAATTTTAAGATTTTTTGTTCTAGTTCTGTAAATGCCATTGGTAATTTGATAGGGATTGCATTGAATCTGTAGATTGCTTTGGGTAGTCATTTTCACAATATTGATTCTTCCAATCCAAGAACATGGTATGTCACTCCATCTGTTGGTATCATCTTTAATTTCTTTCATCAGTGTCTTATAGTTTTCTGCATACAGGTCTTTTGTCTCCCTGGGTAGGTTTATTCCTAGGTATTTTATTCCTTTTGTTGCAGTGGTAAATGGGAGTGTTTCCTTAATTTCTCTTTCAGATTTTTTATCATTAATGTATAGGAATGCAAGAGATTTCTGTGCATTAATTTTGTATCCTGCAACTTTACCAAATTCATTGATTAGCTCTAGTAGTTTTCTGGTGGCATCTTTAGGATTCTCTATGTATACTGTCATATCATCTGCAAACAGGGACAGTTTTACTTCTTCTTTTCCAATTTCTATTCCTTTTATTTCTTTTTCTTCCCGGATGCCGTGGCTAGGATTTCCAAAACTATGTTGAATAATAGTGGTGAGAGTGGGCAACCTTGTCTTGTTCCTGATCTTAGAGGAAATGCTTTCAGTTTTTCACCATTGAGAATGATGTTTGCTGTGGGTGTCATATATGGCCTTTATTATGTTGAAGTAGGTTCCCTCTATGCACATTTTCTGGAGAGTTTTTATCATAAATGGGTGTTGAATTTTGTCAGAAGCTTTTTCTGCAACTATTGAGATGATCATATAGTTTTTATTCTTCAATTTGTTAATATGGTGTATCACATTGATTGATTTGCGTATATTGAAGAATCCTTGCATCCCTGGGATAAATCCCACTTGATCATGGTGTATGATCCTTTTAATGTGCTGTTGGATACTATTTGCTAGTATTTTTTTGAGGATTTTTGCATCTATATTCATCAGTGATATTGGTCTGTAATTTTCTTTTTTTGTAGTATTTTTGTCTGGCTTTGGTATCAGGGTGATGGTGGCCTCATAGAATGAGTTTGGGAGTTTTCCTTCCTCTGCAATTTTTTGGAAGAGATTGAGAAGGATGGGTGTTAGCTCTTCTCTAAATGTTTGATAGAATTCACCTGTGAAGCCATCTGGTCCTGGGCTTTTGTTTCTTGGAAGATTTTTAATCACAGTTTCAATTTCATTACTTGTGATTGGTCTGTTCATATTTTCTGTTTCTTCCTGGTTCAGTCTTGGAAGGTTATACCTTTCTAAGAATTTGTCCATTTCTTCCAGGTTGTCCATTTTATTGGCATAGAGTTGCTTACAGTAGTCTCTTAGGATGCTTTGTATTTCTGTGGTGTCTGTTGTAACTTCTCCTTTTTCATGTCTAATTTTATTGATTTGAGTCTTCTCCCTCTTTTTCTTGATGAGTCTGGCTAATGGTTTATCACTTTTGTTTATCCTCTCAAAGAGCCAGCTTTTAGTTTTATTGATCTTTGCTACTGTTTTCTTTGTTTCTATTTCATTTATTTCTGCTCTGATCTTTATGATTTCTTTCCATCTGCTAACTTTGGGTTTTGTTTGTTCTTCTTTCTCTAGGTCCTCTAGGTGTAAGGTTAGATTGTTTATTTGAGATTTTTCTTGTTTCTTTTGGTAGGCTTGTATAGCAATAAACATCCCTCTCAGAACTGCTTTTGCTGCATCCCATAGGTTTTGGATCGTCGTGTTTTCATTGTCATTTGTCTCTAGGTATTTTTTGATTTCCTCTTTGATTTCTTCAGTGATCTCTTGGTTATTTAGTAACGTATTGTTTAGCCTCCATGTTTGTGTATCTTACGTTTTTTTCCCCGTAATTGATTTCTAATCTCATAGCGTTGTGGTCAGAAAAGATGCTTGATATGATTTCAGTTTTCTTAAATTTACTGAGGCTTGATTTGTGACCCAAGATGTGATCTATCCTGGAGAATGTTCCGTGTGCACTTGAGAAGAAAGTGTAATCTGCTGTTTTGGGGTGGAATGTCATATAAATGTCAATTAAATCTATCTGGTGTATTGTGTCATTCTAAGCTTGTGTTTCCGTATTAATTTTCTGTTTGGATGATCTGTCCATTGGTGTAAATGAGGAGTTAAAGTCCCCCACTATTATTGTGTTACTGTCGATTTCCTCTTTCAGAGCTGTTAGCAGTTGCCTTATGTATTGAGGTGCTCCTATGTTGGGTGCATATATATTTATAATTGTTATATCTTCTACTTGGGTTGATCCCTTGATCATTACGTAGTGTCCTTCCTTGTCTCTTGTAACGTTCTTTATTTTAAAGTCTATTTTATCTGATATGAGTATTGCTACTCCAGCTTTCTTTTGATTTCCATTTGCATGGAATCTCTTTTTCCATCCCCTCACCTTCAGTCTGTATGTGTCCCTAGGTCTTAATTGGGCCTCTTGTAGACAGCATATATATGGGTCTTGTTTTTGTATCCATTCAGCAAGCCTGTGTCTTTTGGTTGGAGCATTTCCTCGATTCACGTTTAATGTAGTTATTGATATGTATGTTCCTATTGCCATTTTCTTAATTGATTTTGTAGTTCCTTTTCTTCTCTTGTGTTTCCCACTTAGAGAAGTTCCTTTAGCATTTGTTGTAGAGCTGGTTTGGTGGTGCTGAATTCTCTTAGCTTTTGCTTGTCTGTAAAGCTTTTGATTTCTCCTTCGAATCTGAATGAGATCCTTGCTGGGTAGAGTAATCTTGGTTGTAGATTCTTCCCTTTCACCACTTTAAGTATATCATGCCACTCCCTTCTGGCTTGCAGAGTTTCTGCTGAGAAATCAGCTGTTAACCTTATGGGAGTTCCCTTGTATGTTATTTGTCGTCTTTCCCTTGCTGCTTTCAATAATTTTTCTTTGTCTTTAATTTTTGCCAATTTGATTACTGTGTATCTCGGCATGTTTCTCCTTGGGTTTATCCTGTCTGGGACTCTCTGCGCTTCCTGGACTTGGGTGGCTATTTCCTTTCCCATGTTAGGGAAGTTTGCGACTATAATCCTTCAAATATTTTTTTCGGGTCCTTTCTCTCTTCTTCTGGGACATTTGTAATGCAAATGTTGTTGCATTTAATGTTGTCCCAGAGGTCTCTTAGGCTGTCTTCATTTCTTTTCATTCGTTTTCTTCATTCTGTTCCGCTGCAATGAATTCCACCATTGTGTCTTCCAGGTCACTTATCTGTTCTTCTGCCTCAGTTATTCTGCTATTGATTCCTTCTCGTGTATTTTTCATTTCAGTTATTGTATTGTTCATCTCTGTTTGTTCTTTAATTCTTCTAGGTCTTTGTTAAACATTTCTTGCATCTTCTCGATCTTTGCCTCCATTCTTTTTCCGAGGTCCTGGATCATCTTCACTATCATTATTCTGAATTCTTTTTCTGGAAGGTTACCTATCTCCACTTCATTTAGTTGTTTTTCTGGAGTTTTGTCTTGTTCCTTCATCTGGTACATAGCCCTCTGCCTTTTCATCTTGTCTCTATATTGGCTTTTACTACTAACATTTAATTTGTGAAATCAATCCTTTTGGATAATAATTATATAATTATTTTGTGATTCAGAACATATGAGTAAGGTGCCTGTGTATTGTAGAATTTTACCAATGAATTACAAGCCATTAAATGCCAACTTTTTAAGTTGTATTTTAAAAATCAAGTAACTAGACATGGAAAAGTCTTCCTATACACTCTTCAGATTACCCTGTACATTCATTTGATGGACGAAAACGGATGATCTTGAGCACTATTTCATGGATGGGAGGAAAAAATCCATTTTTGGGGATTGCTTACATCGCTATTGGATCCATCTCCTTCCTTCTGGGAGTTGTACTGCTAGTAATTAATCATAAATATAGAAACAGTAGTAATACTGCCGACATTACCATTTAATTTTATATTTTGAAAACAAATTTACTGCATGTGCATCAAGGCCAGTCCTATTCAACCTAGCTTTCAAATGCTGATGTCTGGTTAGTATGTCATTTTTGAAGTTGGCACATAACTTTTTTTTTTAAAGCTGTCTTTGTCCTTTGCTTCTTCCTTATGGATGACTTATGAAAATATATGACGGGTATAAAACAAATTCGCTATACTGATCATATCAACACTGTAACCGCTGAAATGGCATTCTTATGTCTCCTTTCTGATGGGACAGTCCGTATGATGCATGGAGCCTCTTTCATGTGAAATGCGTCTGCTGCTTAAATGTTTATGCTGTGTTGATAATATTATATTGACATATGATACTGTATATGTGTGCCTATTGTGTGAAGAAAGTGATTACAAGATGTGTGAGTATAATGACTTGCTAACCCTTTAGGATTCATAGTTACAAAAAGATGAAGAAAGACCAAATCTAAATAAAACACTTCATCCTTTTCACAGGTCGTGTGTAAAGGCTTAAAGTACCATCTTTGTTGAGGTGGTTCATGTATTCAGTTTATCCAGTACAGTTCTTTGTCAAGCTTAGATTTGATTTCAAAGGACCTATTTACCTGTCTAGAATAGGAATTAATGCTCATGGTAGGTCTCCGGTAGGAAGATTTAAAATTCCTCTTTCCATTTGGTTAAGATGTTGCAGTCAGGAAACCCATCTCATTTGATGTTTTTACATGTGACCATTTCCCTTGAAGCTTACACTTCATAAGGGATGAAAGAATATAGGTGAGCTTGGAAAGCTTCTTGGCCGACCTTTATCTTCTGCCTCAACTGTCAACCAGATGTAAATGTTCAAAGGAGACTGTTTTCATTGTGGTATTTAACATTAAGAAATTTGCTTCAGCATTGGAAATACCTCAAGCTGTTTTTATCTTGCAGGTAAGTGTTTTGACTTAAGTACTAATATTATCTTGCAGCAATTTTGGAAAACAGTAACCTTCATTTCCCCTATATTTCATTCAATTTTTACATATAGGTCAAGGATGAACATGTATGCACATTCTCTTTAGTTAAGCCACCGATTGTTTTGGTTGGTTTTTCTAAGATGTACTTTAAAAAGAAGTTCTTTAAATTTCCTAATTAAATTCTGGAGATTTTGGAGTATGTACATGATAAATTATATGTGCTTGAAGTTATTTTATTTTCTATTAACTGGAATTATTTTTAATATTCCTTATTGAGTAAATGCTGTAATTTGTTTGCTTTGGAACTTATTCTTGAATGTAAACTTATTGTTTCACATGCATGAAATGTATGTCTTAATCAGAGGTGGCTTAATTGCGTTGAAATGGCTATTTTTTTTTTTAACTAAAATAACTCATATGTTTGTATAGAAGAATGCCTGTTGGAATTCGGAGTTTGTAATGGTTTCCTTCGTTTATATTTTAAATCAAAAGGTCTGGGTAATGTATCAGTTTTGATTAATATATGTTTTTTTAAAAAAAACACAAATAATGTAATGGTTAATAGTAGAAATGTGCCACACTTCTTAAGTTTTATATAATATGAAATTCAGTTAAAAGAACTTGTAGTTCATAATGACTTTCAACAGATAGAATATTACTTGCATTAAGTACTTAATGTATAATTGTCCTGAAATTTCTGAGTGCATAGGGTATTCTTTGTGTAAAACTATTCTTTGTTTTATCAGTCCTTCAGAATATGGTTATTTATTCTGATAACTGACCCTCTTGCACATGGCAGTTTATTTTCTGGGGTATATCATTGGCGGAGAGGGCTTCTCCCAGTCTTTGCAGATTGAGTTTCTGCTGCTTAAGAAGGACTGCCGTCCTGCATCTCTTTTTCTAACTGGGGGACCAGAGGTGCTGCTACAGAAAAGTTGAAGAGCTCTTCCAACACTTCCTCATCTGTGGCCAAGACGGAATCTTAAAATATATTTGGAGTTTTATCTATTTTACAAGTACATTGATGGCCTAAGTTCTCCCTTGTCTCCTGCCATTTGAGCTGTAAGCGATTCCTGTTGCTGAATATGAAGAATGTGGAACATTCATATGGCCTCTGTGACTGGCGGAAGGAAAACATTTCTTTCTTATGGGCTTTATGCTGATCTTTTGGAAACACTGATGTCATACTCAACTTTCAAAGAATCATATTGCATTTTAAGACAACTAGGTTAAGTAGAAGGCGTTGAAGAATGTACTAACTTGCAGGAAATATTTTGATATATGAAATTCCCAACTGAAGGAATTATTTAATAAGTAAAAGCTAAGAAATTTCTTTGAAATCAGAAAGCAGTTTAAAAGTAAATTGGTAAAAATATCTGTACTACCTAATAGAAAATTATTCAACGAAGAGGAGAGTCAAGTCAAGTGAATATTATTTGTTTCTTGGTTACAGTATTTGTAACTTTGATTATATTGAAAGATAACTTTCTGTTAGTATGTTCTGTATTAATAAAAATGAACAAAATTAATTTTGCTATGTTCAGGTGTCTTGCTAAAATAACAGTGCCCCAGTGTTGTTGCAGGTGTTTAGCACTAAGTTGTAGCCCAGGCTCAATGAGTCCAAATTTTCACATTTCCATGCCTAGATTTGATTGCCATATGTGAATATGTTGATCACTCTGATAGCATTAACTGCAGGATTTATGCATGTTACTGAGAAACATCTGTTCTTACCAAGAAGTGGTCAGATTATAACCTGTTATAAGCAGACAGGCTAAATTTGGTATTAGATCAAGGGAAACTTCTGGTAAATAGAAAATGAATAACTGGTATAGAGACAATGATGACGAAAATAATGAATTGGGCAGGGACACAGGAAATGAAAAGCCAGACTAGCAAAGAGGAGCAGCTGAGTGGTAGGCGTAACGACTGCTGTTCAGCCTGCTTGCCCCCTGTCTTGATGGAAACACTGCCTTAGAATTATTGTACCATCCTTTGTTGGTTAAGCTTCAAAGTTCTGTTCTTTGCCAACATGGTTAGTTTGAGGGGAGGGTGGAGGGACTAAGGAAGTGCTGCTTCAAGAAGAATTTGGTGCATAAATGTTTGTTGTAGTATTTGGATAATCTAGTAAAGTGTTTTAGAGCCCCTTTTTAGCCCATGCCCCCTTCAATAAACGTAAAAATCACATTTCCCCTAATGTCATTTGAAATTTCAAAATAAATATCATTTAAAAATAAATAGATATCATGTCTAAAATCACATCAGACCATGGTGACCTTATTTTCTTTTATATATGTAAAATTTGTCAAAGTAACATGTGTACACAGTTAAAAAAAATCTAAAGGCCTTATGATGAAAAACAGCAGTACCTGTCCCAACTTTCTACCTTCTAGAGACAATTACTTTGACTTCAAAAGTTGTTACTTTTGGTATTTATCTTAGTGTATCTAAATTATATGCCTGTTCTACTATTGCTTGATTTAACAGTTTTAGACATTATTGTCTTCTTGATAATATTACCTGATGATGTAGCTAACACACATAATTCCCCTTCTCCCATTATATAGTTATAATATTTAATAAACACATTAGCGGTTGTTTAATTATGACTTTAAAAATACTGTATACTTTAGAGCAAAGCAGAGCACCAAGATTATACTTTGTACACTTTATTTTTCCTGGAATTAATAATCACCCCACTTTTAACATCAACATAACTTTCTGGAAGCCTATCTTAAAGTTTTTCCAACTTTTCTATCAGGTCCACCCTGTTCTTATCACTAGTCTTTTGAAGGTTTTTTGTCCCCAAATACCTGATAACCTGATTCCCTGTTTTTGCTAGAAAGATCTATTCTGCATTTGTCCTTCTCTGCCAATCTGTACAGGTGGTTTTTTCAGACAGCTACTCAGCCATTATCACCTTCCCTCTTTTTGTCACCCTCCTGTGTTGGATCTGCTGTTTCCTAGTTCACTCTCTTGTTTACTGGAGCTATTTTCAGTTTTTCGCGTAGGTGACTTTCCTTGTATTTCTGGCTAGTCTCAGCAATCTATCATGTATAAATGGACCCCCCAAACTCATTGAAAGCCCTTTGTTCGTGGGCAGTGCTTGACAAGTGATGGCCTCAGTAGCGCAGTGCTGCTCAAAAATGCCACTGAGTGCATTATTTGTTCCTGTTCATGATAAAATGCTTAGACAAGTAATAAATAGTTGGCAGGTCAGCAACTGTAGGTAGACTGAATTTTGAGAAGCACCGCATTAGGGAATGACTGTCAGGGAGCCAGTCATTTGGCTGGAGGCCTTTTCTGTGGGACTGTTCAGTTTCTCTGGGGAAGAATTCTCTAGTCTTCTGCAAAAGGAAGGGGTTGAAAGAGGCTCTGTCTCTTACTGCTTTGAACTCTCTGCTTCTGCCTTGTCTTCCACCCCAGCTTCTGTTTTCCACTTCACATATTTCCGCTATACCCATCCCTTTGCATATGCCTTCCACCTAGTTGTCTCCCATTACTTTTTCCAGATAAAAATGTTCTTGCCTTCTACCTGTGGGAGACAGTGACCGAGGTGAGAGACTGTATTTGGCCAAGAGGGGTAGGGCAGAGATTGCAGGGAGCTGACCATTCTGTTGTATATAATTTTCAACTACTCATTTTCAGGCCTGTCCCTTGATTCCACTCTTTGCTATAAATTCTGCTTTCAAGTCTGAGCTTCTCAGGGGTTTTAGAACCAATCAACATGCTTCTCACTGGTATCCATCCCCCTTGCAGTCCCTTTAGATTGTGGCTTCCTTGGTCCTGCTCAGCTATATCCCATCTGCTTTCCGTTTTCCAGAAATCTGTTGAAATTGATTTTCTGTCTCCTCTTTGGTCGCCATCCTTTTGGGCTGTCTTTTAAGAAATGTTTTTTAGACTGTCATACAGTAAACTTTACTTTTTGTACTTGTAGTGTACAGTTCTGCGAATTTTAACACACGCATAGGTTTGTGTAACCATTTTAGAATACAGAGCAGTACCAAAACCTCCCAACCTCCCTTTTACTATACATCTTTATAGTCACCCTTCCCTCCACCCATAAGCCCAGGCAACCACTGATCTCTTCTCCAGCCCCATAGTTTTGTCTTCTGGAATGTCATAAATGGAATCATATCATATGTGACCTTTTGAAACTGGCTTCTTTTACTCAGCATAATGCCTTTGAGATTCATTTAAGGTGATGTTTCTAAAAACACCTCATACGAACAAACCTATGGACACCAAGGGGGGAAGATGGCGGGGTGGTGGTGGTGGTGGGATGAATTGGGAGATTGGGATTGACATATACACTAATACGTATAAAATAGATACTGATAAGAAACTGCTGTATAAAAAAAATAAAATGAAAAAAAACTCATACCCTTTCAATTCCTTTTCTTTCATTTTTACCGGAGTGATAGGACAAACAAACTCTTGGGGCCAAGAGTTGAAGTACCTTTTGGTGATCTTAGTACATTTTGAAAAACTATGTACTTTAAGTGACATTAATGGGAGCTTGTCTGTTTGCCACAAGCTTTTCTATGCAGGGTGATGTGCCAGAAGATTGAACTCACCATACATCACTTTCACTGTCAAGACTTATATGCCACTTTGTTTCAAGGACAAGCAGTGCAGAAAGAAATAGACTTACAATTATATGTCAGATTGCAATTGAATCAGTGGTCTAATCCCCAGGGTATGTTGTCATTCCTTTTTCACGACAAAGCTTGTAAAAGAGCAGTTTCTATTTTATTACTATTTTCAACCTCAGCCAGGCTTTCATCCCACTATTGCACTGTAGTCTCTTCACTATCAATCTGCACCTGAAAGATTCAGAATACGGTTTTTAGAATCAGGCTGACCTGGCTCTTAAATACATAAACTGTATCTTCAGATTATTTAATCCCCTAAATCATTTACTTTACCATTTCCTTGTCTGTAAAATGGGGATTTTAATACCCACTTGACAGATATTGATTTGAGGAATAAGGGAAGTGATAGATGAAACTCATTTAGCACAAAGTATAGAAAAATGGCACTCAGTGAACGACGACCACTCCCTTCTGTCAAATCAAGGGAACTTATCCCATCCTAGCCTGGTGTTTCTCTTATATTCCTCGATGTAGTGAATGGTAGGTATGACCAACCATCTTATGAGTTAAGCCAGAAATCTGCTCTCCTCCCCAACTTCCCAATCCAATAAATCACTACATTCTGTTGATTTTTGAAGGTACTTCCTCATTGTTGGCTCTCTAACCCGTCCCCTTATCTACATCCCTTTAGCTACATCTCTTTTGCTGTTGACTGACTTCAGGTTTTCTTTTTTCCTTGGATTACTATAAGTACCTTCTAATGGACTCTCTGTCCTGGTGACTCATATCCAATCCAGCGTTTCACTACTACCAGAATGATATTGAAATAGAGTTCTGATTCTTGACCATTTGCCATTTAAGCCTTTATATAAATTTATAAATAATTAGGTATTAAAATCGGTGAGGAAAGTAACTTGAACTGGGAACAAGTAACTTGGTGGGTCTAAGTCTAAAGATTAGAAGGAATAATAATTTCAATATTACTAATTTTATCTACACATTTCACCTATGCTGAACCCGTACATCATCAGCTTTCTATTTGAAATGACAGTGGAATAATTATGAGTTTGTAAAAAGGTGGACAGACATTTACTGTGGTATAGGGTGGATACTTTTGTATTTATACCCGCTTGAGGGTGGCCATTTGTAACAGACACTTGTAATGTGGCATTATTTAAGCACAGTTGGTATCTGTACAATAATTGCTGTGCCTGGCAACTCCAACCATGGAAAGTGCCCTGCTAGCCTGAGGCAGCAAGACTCCGGAGTCCAGATTTGCCCTCCCATTTCTGGTCCCCCAATTAAAATTTCCCCCTCTTTTCAGCGTTTTCCCAGACTCAGAGAAACGAGTGAACAGCTTCCACACTTTCGCGACACTGTGGGAGAGCTTCTTGCATGGGGAGTTCTGCAGCACCCAAAGGTGCAGCAAGATAAAAAGTAGTATCCCGACGCAGCTCTACACAGTACACTCTCAGCACACGGAACAGTAACGTCCTCACAACAGTGGAGAAAACTGATTGTATCCGTGTAAGAGAAGTTATACTTTTTGTTTTGTATTTCATCCAGCTTCACAGTTTAGAGTTCGGGCAAACCAGCGTTCTAAACTGTGGCTCAAAGGTTGCTCAGAGTTTTACGTCTTCTCGTTCAAAATACACACACTAATTTTCTTCGATAGCCTGGTCTCACATTAATTTTATCTGAGCTAGTTAAACGAGTACGTAATGCCTCCCTCCCTGCCTCTCAAGTCTCAAAAGTCGTTCCTTTACCCCCAGCCTCCGCTCCCGGGGTAACCGGCGGCTCAAGAGCGAGGTCGAGGCGCAGAGACAGCCCGCCGGCTAGAGCGGCCACAGCCGTCCGGCCGCTCTCTCTTTTCTTCCGCTCTCTATGGTTAGGAGCAAGTCCCTCCTTCGCCCGGAAGTATTTAGGCTCCAGGCGCTGCGCAAGGCCAGAAAGTAGTTCCGATTCCGGCGTGTGGATCTTCGTTCCTGGTGTTCAGTTGTCGCGGTTGGTGGGCCGTAACGGAGCCAAGATGCTGCGGAGTCTGCTGGTGAGTAGCTTGTCGGCTGGCATTCGGGATGTGGGGCGAGAGGGTTGGGAGCGGAGGCTAGAGGTTCGCGACAGGAAAGCCTCTCGTGGGAGGGAAGGAGAGAGGGAGAGGGCGGCTTCGGAGGTCACCTTCCTTGGTCCGTGTCCTTTTCGCTTGACCTTCCTTCCCTTCCATGGATCACTCTTGCCCCAAGCTGTGCTGGGTAGTTGTAAGGAGTGGAGAAGCTGGGGAGGTGACCAGAGGATTGTGCGTTAGACAAGCCTTGGGTTCTTAGTCGCCACCCCTAATCTTGTGGGTGCGGGTGGGAAGTTTCTGATACCCGGAAGCGTCAGCAGAAGGACGTTCCTCGGATACCGAGGGGTTTGAGTTTCAGTGACTCTGAGGTTTGTGAGCAGCAGAAGGCAGTTTAAAAAGCAAACCTTTCTGTTTTGGCTGGCACTTTAGGAGCATTCATGGCCGAAGGGTCGTGTTGCTTCCATCAGGCGGTTCTGCAGTGTCCTTCACCGCTCCACCGACTTTGAGCATGAGAAATATTTTCCCCAAATTTTGAAAAAGAGAAGGAAAATGTAACAGTGATCGTTTTCTTCGGTAATTATCCAATAAAGCTTTACTTATCTTCTCAATATATTATTTATTTTAGAAAGTGGAGTGCATATTTGTAATTTATTTCAACTGGATATGTAATGCAAGTCTCTTGTAAAAGATTTATGCCCTATTAATTCTTTGGGGAAAATGTAATGAGGGAAGCATTTTAATTAAGTAGGAATCATGCCAGTTTATTTTGATATCAAGTAATAGATTTTTAATAATATGGTAGAGTATTTAAATAAAAAACTTCGAACCTCGTGTATTTTGTAACCATTCTTTATTTCTGTAATATCTATATAGCAGTATGTTTTCCTCATATAATGCTACTGGTTCAATTCAGGTAAAGATCATGATTTTTTTCCCCTCAAAATCTACATGATGAATTGCTTCTTAAATGTGGTGTTTGGAGACTTCAGAATGTAATATAAAGAGCAGTGGCGGGGCGACAAATAGGAAAACCTCAGTGCTTGTCTGTGACTTTGTTATTGACAAATCGGATATGTTTTAACTCTCAGTTTCACTTTTCTGTAATACTGAAGATTGGAAATGGTTGGTTTTGAAGGTTTCTTTAAGCCCTAAGTCTGTTTAGTATATGTGGATTTTTTTTAATTTCAGGCTCTTCGTCAGATTGCCCAGAGGACCATAAGTACTGCTTCACGCAGGCAGTTTGAAAATAAAGTTCCAGAGAAACAAAAGCTCTTTCAGGTACTGAAGTATTTTATAGGAGATTGTTACTTGTTATGATTAGATTACCAAAAGTTGGCGATAGGAGGTAAATCTGGAGACGTCTGATTGTTAACACTCCTGTTGTATTAGCAGAAGAGTAATAGGAAACTGTCTGTCGATAGCTAACTGGGCATTTGCTATAACCAAGAGGCCCTTGGGAAAGCAGAAGAAATGAAGGGGTAAAGATCAAAGACACTTTCTTTTGGAGGAGTCACATTGGGTTGGCACTCTGGGGTAGCTGCACAGTAATAGACAAATAGACCATAGAAAGAGCCCAGAAACAGAACAAATACATTAATATATGTAGAAACTTGATATATGTTAAAGGTGCTATTTCATATCAGTGGGGAATGGAAAAATTGGGTGGCTGTTTTTTTGTGTTTTTTTTTTTTTTGCGGTACGTGGGCCTCTCACTGTTGTGGCCTCTCCCGTTGCGGAGCACAGGCTCCGGACACGCAGGCTCAGCGGCCATGGCTCACGGGCCCAGCCGCTCCGCGGCACGTGGGATCTTCCCGGACCAGGGCACGAACCCGTGTCCCCTGCATCGGCAGGCGGACTTTCAACCACTGCGCCACCAGGGAAGCCCTGGGTGGCTGTTTTGAAGAAAGTAAAGTTATATCCGTTCTGTATTGTGTGTTAAAAGATTAACTGCAGATATAAATACTTCTCCCTCAAAAAATATTAAAAGAAAATATAGGAGAATTTTTTTCCAGCTTACTGAGGTATGATTGACAAGTAAAAATCGCAAGCATTGGAAATTCCCTGGTGGTCCAGTGGTTGAGAATCCACCTTCCTATGCAAGGGACGCGGGTTTGATCCCTGGGGATGGGGGAACTAAGATCCTTCCTGCCCCGGGGGAACTAAGACCACACACTGCAACTACTGAGCCCACGCACCACAACTATAGAGAGGCCCACGCACCACAACGAAGATCCCACGTGCCGCAACTAAGACCTGACACAAAGAAAGAAAGAAAGAAAGAATATAAATAAATAGTTTGTATTTAGGTTGTACCTGATTTTTTTTTTAAGGTGTACAAACAATGTGATATTTAATGTATCTATGAATGATTACCACAATCAGGTTTAATCTTAGGGGTCATCCTAAGAAAGTCTTTACAAATCCTAGAAGCTGTAAAGGAGAAAAATTGCAAGGTTTGGTGACACGAAAATTTTAAATGTACTTATGGTACAAATTGAGGGAAGTGACAAATTGAGGGAAAATTTTTTAAATTAACAAAATTTTTAATATTAACAAAAAGTTAATAACCTTAGCATACAGAGAGCTCCTACAAATCAGTAAGAAATGCAAATTAAAATGACAAGTTGCTACTTTTTTTCCCTGTTCGATTGTCAAAATTTTAGAAGATTTAAAATAGGTTATGTTAGCCAGGTGTGGGAGATAAGTGCGTTCCTATGCAGTACGTTGATACATGCTAGGAAGTAGTATTGGTACAGAAATTTTAGAGTATTTGAAAGTATTAGAAGCAAATTATTGTACATATCCTATTCAGGACTCCCATTTTACGAATCTTTCCTACAGAATAGTAGCATAAATATATAAAAATAGGAAATAGGCTATTAATCATTATGGGAGTTTAATATCAAAAAACCCAACAACCTAAATACCCATTAATAAAGGATTGGCTAATGTAATTTTATTTTTTGCACAGTGGAATGCTGTGTAGCCATTAAAAGGAACAAAGTAGGTTTAAATGGGCTAGATGGTTTTTAAGATAATGTTGAGTGAAAAATCTATGATAGGCCATTATATAGCATAATCTCATTTTGTGTATTAAACAAGTATGTGCATAAATTAGAAGCTATGACAATACAAGCTTTAAAAAATTAAGGATATGTATTAATATGTGTTAATAGTGGTTTTCTCATGAGGAAAGACTTAGTGGGACAGAGCACTTACCTTTATAAGTAGTTAGGTTATCAGTGATTTTTTTGTTTAATTGTGATCTCTGATGTTTCATAAAGAAAATTTTAAGTGGTTAAAAAAAAGTATCACGTATGCTGCATAAAAATAAAATACTTACATTTAACAGATGTGTTAAGTATCCTACTCTATGCCAGGTGCTGGATTGGGAGACTAAGGATATAATTTAGGCTTATAAACCAAAACTCTCTCTCCTTTTTTTTTAAGGGAAAAAAAGATCGTACCTATGACCAAAGTGTGATGATTATTGCTTTTTTAATAATTCAATTGATGAACTCAATGAATATATTTTCACAGCTTTACTGTTTATGTGTTCTTTGGAAAGAACATTTTATTAGATCTCAAATTAACTTTAAAAGAAAGAATGTTGATTTTTAGGAGTTTTTATTTTAAAAGTAGTTGCAGTAGAGAAAGATTCAGGAAAAGGGTAGTCCTTTTTAATTTTGATATTTAAAATATTTCAATTTCAGTGTTTTAAGAAGCCACTTAATTTTATATGAATGGATTAGTCTTTTTCATTTAGTTGGAAACCAATGATATACATTAATTATTATTTTTTGAACCTAGGAGGATAATGGAATTCCAGTGCATCTAAAGGGTGGGATAGCTGATGCCCTCCTGTACAGAGCCACCATGATTCTTACAGTTGGTGGTAAGACATTTGGAATGCTTGCTCTATAGCAAAATCATAGTAGCGATAACTAACATCATTGCTCTCACTGTGCCGGTATTTTAACACAGGCAGTCTGTCCCCAGAATCTGAGGTCTTACTGCTTTACATATAATGACTCACAAAGGTGATTGATACATATTGTATAAGAACGTTTTAATGTCTTTTAAAAATAATAAACCGATAAAGTTTGATAATTATCTTGTGATAGAGGTGGCTTTTGGAATGTGCCGCTGGTGGCCCTGCAGGCCTTTGGAAGAGCCAAAGATAGCTGCTCTATCCCATCTCCTGTAACAGGGGTTCTTAAATATTTTGACTATGATGTATAATAATAATACACTTTACATCTAATCCCTGTACATACATATTTATGACAGAGATAAAACCTTATACAGCACAGTACTTTTACTGCATGTAAAGTGCTTTGATATTTTTTCTGTGCATTGGGCAGTTCCATTGTTCAATATTAGCAGTGGAATATCACAAATTAGCATGCTAGGAATCTGAATGATTGCTCCCTGGCGGGAGAAAGGGAAACAGTATTAGAGTGATTACTGTGTGCTCATTCTATTGATAGGAGTGCCACATATGTGGATTTCTGTAACCCTTGTATTAAGTCTGTAACGTATCCTCGTTTTAAAGATGGAGAAATTATGTCAATTACCCAGATAATATTGCTTTGGAAGAGCTGGTGTTTGAACCCTCATCACCAAGTCCCCTTATGCTTATGCCAGGGTGCCTTTTTTTGGCTTGAATTGAATGCAGTGAAGGGACATTTTATGGACAAGAAGCACATAGTGACGTTTGGGCTTTCTTAAGGTGAAGTCCTAAGTTCTTTTTGGCCAGTGTGACTATTTCGTAGACGTTTTGGTAATTAGTTTTAAAAATAAATTTCCAGTTATTAGAAATTCTTACTTCAAATTTGATTATTTAAAAATTATATGTCCCTCTTGCTTGGTTTTATATTGATAATACACTTCAGGGAAGGCTTTGCCTATTTGACCTTTTGGCTTTTGAATCGTTCTTAGCATTTCTCAGGCAATTTTAGGTTTTATGTTCTTAATCTTATTTTAAATGTTTTTACATGTCATTACGTTAACAAGTACCTTACTGTGCTGCATCCAACACTTTCTATACAAGTTAAGTAATATTAAAACTAGATTAAACATGTTTTGTGTGTATTTATTTTAAATTTTGCCAGCACCTATCAAAATACTTCTGTATATTCCCATAAAAGTAGTTTTAACACCAGCCTTGCCTCTTTATCTTACAACTTTTTAGCTGGAATATTGGGTTTATACATTTAAACCTGAGAATTTCCTGTTAAGTTCTTATTTCCTTTATTTTTCAGGAGCAGCGTATAGCATGTATCAGCTGGCTGTGGCTTCATTCCCCAAGAAGCAGGGTTGACTTCAGTTTATCCTCCCAGCAATCGGTTGGTTCAACTCCATTCAGTTCTCTGTGGACCAGTAGTCTGATAACTAACTTGAGTTCTTCTTTGGGGATCAATATTTATTGACTTGTACTAGCTGCCACCAATAAAGCAGTCTTTACCATGCTTTGTTTTATTTGATCGCTTTAGGATACATTATACCAGCAATAGCAGCCTTATAAACCTTAGGTAAGGAGGAATCTTTTGTCATTAGGTTATATATAGTACCATTGTGGTATTATTTTAGTGAAATTTTATTTTTAGCAGCTTAGAATTCCAACAGGGGATGGTCTTCAGCTTTAATTGAGCTTGACACTCGGAGTGCATATTTCTTTGAGTCTTCCCCTCCCCTCTCTTCCCTGCTGTGCTGTATCCTGGGATATGCTAGCACCTAGGGTTAGTGGAAGCAGGTTAGTTTTGGCTCATGGGGTTCAAGTTTCTTTTTTCCTCCCTTAGCTGTGTGTGTTTATGTTTAAGAATATTGGATGTATTCCACAGTTTAGAGTAGGCTTTAGTAGAATTGCTGTAAAATAATCCAGTATTTGTTCTTTTCACACTCAGAATGGGCTTCTGTTATGTTAGTTTAATCCAAAACATACAGTGTACCTTTCCTTAAAATACTTAGTTCATTTGTAAAAGTTATCTTCTGGGGGAACGGAAGGAGTCAGACTTTGTCATCTCTGCAAGGTGTGCATTTGTAACACTGTGAAGATTAAGAGTCTAGATCCGTCAGATCTAGGGGAAATCTATGAGTAAGGGTTTTATAAAAGCTTCAATTTCTGGATAAAATTGAGAAAACTAATACAGTTAGAAAAATGGAGTCAAGTCTGAAATACCAAACTAACTCTTTTCCTTTTAAAACATTGAGGCTTATGGTACAAATCCATTTCAAGAGGTACCTAATGAAAGGTGTTTCAGCCTTGAGTCTTGAAAGTTAGAAAGGTCTTGGTTAGCCATATATCTAAAACTTTTTTTTAATGCCAAAATGTTCAATTAACATGACAAGATTGGATAAAGTAGGAGTAGGTTAAATGCTTAAGAGACTTTAAAATATTTTTAAATGCTATGATTAAGTTTTTGCCCTTCATCCTAAAATTCTGAACTGTCAGCAGGGGTGGAGATGGGGAGGGGACAAGGGGTGAGGTCTCAGAAGAGGGGTTGCTGGATAGGAGCTCGTGAAATTATCTGCTATTCTTAGCGTTTAGTAAGAGAGAGATTGCTATTATTGATTCAAAGACTAACCAAATGTTCATAGAGCAGAGTCCATGAGAAGTATTGCAAATGTGGCCTTCAGGAAACGAACAGCTATCATTCCAATCTCCTTTGTATCTTTACCACGTATTATCCTTTTGAGAATAGTATCTGCCACTAAATAGAAGAAATTCTCTGACGATATTATCCCACTAATATAAGCGCCATGGGAGATATATTTAAGTGAAACTTTGTCACAGTTAGTACTGTGCTCAGGATTGGATCTGTGGTCTGGCTACTCTAGATGAAGTGACATCGAAAAAACTAAAACTCAGGGCATGCAGTTTACCCAAAGCTACAAATAAATGGCAGCACGATTTCCAAGTCCATTTTTATCTGATTCTTAAAGTTCATGGTCCTTGTAGTATACTTCATCTTACCAGGTGTTTAATTACATGGGCTGGGATAGCTTCAGTGCACTGCTGGTAGCCTCGTATGCAGGTAGGAATGCCCTACAGACTTCCATCCCCTGTCCAGTCAGACTTCTGGGAAGAGTGATCGCTACAGTCTCCAGTTCCTTTATTCAGTTGCACATTGATCCCTCTGTATAACTTGCAACATACCTACGTATTTAACATCTGTCTCTTCCATTTTATAAATGAGATCTGAAGTCGGCACTCGTCACCAGCCACAGTGCTCTTCTGCTTGGTGCGTGCATACTCATTCTTGACTGAGAATCTGGGAAAGCCCCCCAGGTTCTGCTGGAAACGTTGACATTCTTCCCTTTGCTCCCAGCGTTCCCTGTACTCATCTTTACCAAGAGTTTAATGCCTCTGAATCTGAATTCAAATTTGAGTTATAATTGTTGATGAGACTGGGAACCAGTGTAGCATTGTAGTTAATTACAGATCATGGAGTCAGAAGACCCAGCCTCAACCCTTGGATTAGGTGGCCACGGGTAGCCAACCTTGCTAACCCTGTGCTCTCATCTGCATAAGTGGAGTAATGCCTAGGCACGTGGTTATTCTAATGCAAGTAAAGCACGAAAAATGGTTTCCGACACATACCAAGTGTGCAATAAATGCTAGGTACTGCTATTGTTAGCTGTCTGAGAGAAGGAACTATACCTTTCAACTCATATCCCTATCAACTTGGCATAGAGCAGGGACCATAAGCTGGTCAGGGCTGGTAGGCGAGGTTCACGCTTTCATCCGTGTCCTGGGTGCCTTCTTTTGGCTCTGCTCTCCTTAGTGTGTCTTTCATTCTCCTTGTGAGATGGCTGCTGCAGCTCCGGCTAGTGTGTGTGTTTTCCTGCAGGAAGAAGGATTGGTGAAAAGAGCACATGCTAAACAAGCGAGCTCTCTTTAAAGAGCCTCAGAAGCCCCACACAAAGACTTAACCTTATATCCCTTTAGCCAGATGTTCCACCACGTGATCATGCCTGCATTCAAGGAGGCCAAGAAATGTCTCAAATGGGCATATTGCCAAGCAAAATTGGAGTTCTGTTTAATAAGAAGGGGAGATTGGGTATTGAGTTGACAACGAATAGTCTCTCTTCCAGCCAGTTGGTTTTTTAAAAGAATGAAGTCCACACTGGAGGAGACAGGACAGGACCCAGGAGCATTTTGGTTCCTACTTCTAGTTGTTTCTGATGCCCACAGCCATGCCTGCTGGTAGGCTTGGCTGCATTTCATCGTCCAATAACTTTCTCTTTGTGCTGAAGTTAGTTCAGGTAGGTTTCTCAACCAGGAACCAAACAAAGCAATATTTCCTGAGTTTCCCATCTATCATACCATCTAATAGGAGCACACTTTTACCATTTACTCTAAACCATAGTTAGGTGCTTAATAAAGGCAGCCATTACTGGTTTCTCATAGCAGACAGGAATGGCTCAATGCACCATAAATGCCAGTAGATACAGAGGATACAAGAATGATAAAAATAAGAATTACAGCGCTGCTATAGCCAGTTGGGTTCAGGGTTTGCAGAAGCCTTCCTGCCGTCTGAGATAGTTATGCACAAGTTCCCCAGAGCTGCCAATTTCACGGGCCTCCAGCTTGGGACTCCCACTGCCTGGGTCCTGTAAGCAACATGTCATGATCCACTACCCAGGGCTTTGCTTCTACATATATTTCGAGATCAATAATTCAAGTTAACAAATATTGAGTACCTACTGGGTGCCAGACACTCTTGTGTGTGCCTGGGGATCATTGGTGAGCAAAATACGCACATTCCTGCCCTCACAGAGTTTACATTATAGTGAGGGGTAGCAGGGAAGACAATAAACAAAAATAAATTGTACAGTATGTTAGCAGGTAGTCAATTCTATGGGGAAAAAAGACCAAAGGGGACAGCTGGCATGGGGCTGGGCTGATTGGGTGTAGTAGTAAATGAGGTATGAAGATGGGTTTCAATGGGGTGGTTAGATTAGATAAAAACTGTAGAGGTGAGGGAGCTAGTCAAGCAGATATATAGGGAAAGGGCATTAAAGAGGGAGCAGCTTAGAGCGGGTGCCCTCATGTGCCCAGCATGTTCAAGAACACGAAGGCAGGAGCAGTTATGGCTGACCGAGTGGGAGAGGAGAAGGCGGAGAGGTAAGAAGCGGTCGCACCAAGGAGGGCCTTGCAGGCTATTGTCAGGACTTGGGCTTTTACTCTGAGCGGTATGGGGAGCCATTGCAGAGTTTCTCACAGAAGAGAGGCTTATATGTTCTAAAGAGGACTGGCTTGGCTGTCATGTTGAAATAGAGCATAGGGGACCCAGGGTAGAAGCAGGCAGACCCATCAGGAAGCCTCGTGCAGCTACTCGGGTAAGGAGTGATGGAGGCAATGGAAAGTGGTCGGATTATGAACAGAGGAGGAGTTTTACTCATCAGCCACTTAGACCTTGCCCTTCTCCATCCACCCATCCACCCATCCACCCATCCACCCATCCACCCATCCACCCATCCACCCATCCATCCACCCATCCACCCACCCACCCATCCACCCATCCACCCACCCATCCACCCATCCACCCATCCATCCATCCATCCATCCATCCATCCATCCATCCATCCATCCAACAATTACTTACTGAAAGCCTACTTTGTGTAAGGCACTGTTCTCAGCTCTGAGAATACAAGTGTGAACTAGACCGGCAAGCTGTTCTATGGAACTTACATTCTAGTCAGTGGACGTAGACAGTAAATAAATTCAGAAGCATGGTAATGGTCTACAATGGGAACGGCTGTAAAGGAATCAACAGTGTGATCTCAGGAAAAGTGCCGGAGTGGAAGCTAGAAAAGGCCTCAGAGGAGGTGTCATTTGAAACAAGACCAGAAAAGAAGGGGTCTACTGTGCTAAAACTCAGGAGAAAAGCATTGAGGGGAAAGGGAAGTTGCTTTGCGTCTTTAATTGCAGATAGAAGACCAGTGTTGTTGAAACACAGGGAGCTGGAGAAAGACGGCAGCAGTGGCTACCTCTTCCCCCGTGACCAACACAACACCTGGCCCTCTTCCTACACTCAAGGTCCAGATGGCTTTTTTTCTGGTTTCATGTTACACAACACAGTCTGATAACCATAGCATTGATTTATGCAAAAGTCTAAACAGAAACTAGCAGGTGAACATTCTGTTCCAGACAGTTGTTGTTACTGTTATTAGCAAGAACTAGAAGCTGAGGAAATACAGTTAAGGGGAGATCAAACACACAGCAGTTATGTTTGAACCTGATCCCAAATCAAAATCTATCTCATTCAGAATCCCTTTTTTTTTTTTTTTTTTTTTGCGGTACGCGGGCCTCTCACTGTTGTGGCCTCTCCCGTTGCGGAGCATAGGCTCCGGACGCGCAGGCCCAGCGGCCATGGCTCACGGGCCCAGCCACCCCGCGGCATGTGGGATCTTTGCGGACTGGGGCATGAACCCGTGTCCCCTGCGTCGGCAGGCGGACTCTCAACCACTGCGCCACCAGGGAAGCTCCCAGAATCCCATTTTTAAAATCCACTATGTACCATGTTACTTCTTAGATGGGGAAAGAAGAAAAAAATACTTAGGACAACTGTACTAGTTGGTTCCCTCATAGACTTTATTCTGTGTGAACACTGCTGATTCACTGGTTATGTTTGGTAAATCTGCATCTTAATGATTGGCGATTTTTTATTCTCTCTCTCTCTCTCTCTCCTCTGTGATTCCCATGAAGCTGACCATGTATCTGCTCTGACTGCCTGTCTCTATTGAAATTATAGTTTTACAGTTGTTTCTAATATATATATATATATAAGCAACTCCAAGTCAAGGATATTTTGAAGAACTCATTAGTGAGGAAAACCAATCAAAACATAAGACATTTTCTAAATGTTTATCTTAGTATAATACACCAGAGGGCGGTCATGATTAAATGTTTACAATTAAATTGCTTGGAGACTAGAGAGCTGTCTACTGAAATGGGTATTTCAAAGCACACATGAAGTTTGCCAGAGGAAGAGGAGATCACAGTATTAGATTCTGCAGCCTTAGTGCTAGAATATAATAAATGTGTGTGTATGTATATACTTGTATGGCTTTCATTTTTGGTTTTTAATTATGTGATCACTGGTTTCCAATTATAAATGTTCCATTAGTATAATGAAAGATGGGCTGTTTCCTTTAATTCTGAGACTAGGTCAGATCTTCATTGACCTCTTGTAGGAGGCTGTCATCTTCCCTTTGGGGAGTTGCTAAAAGGATTCTCTGGTGTTATTCTGACGATTAAAGGCGAATGTCTTTGTTTGGCCTTGTTAATCTCTTTCCAGGCCATTTTACCCCAATTAATGTGCTAAATGTTTTATTCATGGCCATTACTATTGGATACTTTTCCCATGGTGCTTTTTCTTAAAACCGTATCTTCTTTGGGAAACCAGAATGTGATGAATCATTGTGACTGTTTTGGTCACAAAAATACACCTTTAGAGTCTGGTCATTTCCCACCTTGATTCTATCCTAATGATCATTGTAATGATTATTTATTTATTTGTATTTATTTTAATTTTTAATTGAAGTATAGCTGACTTACAACATTGTATTAGTTTCAGGTGTACAATATAGTAATTTGATACTTTTAGATTTCACTTCATACAAAGTTACTATAAAACATTGACTGTATTCCATGTGCTGTACATTATATCCTTGTAAGTTATTTATTTTATACCTAGTTGCTTGTACCTTTTAATCCCCTTCACCTATTTTTCCCCTCCCCCAACCCCACTCTGCCCTGGTAAACACTATTTTGTTCTCTGTACCTTTGAGTCTGTTTCTGTTCTGTATGTTTGTTTGTTTTATTTTTTAGATTCCACATGTATGTGAAGACATACAGTATTTGTCCTTCTTTGTCTGATTTATTGCACTAAGCATAATACCCTCCAGATCCACCCATATTGTTGCAATGGCAAAATTTTATTCTTTTTTATGGCTGAGGAATATTCCACTGTGTATATATGGCACATCTTAATCCATTCGTCCACTGGTGGGCACTTACTTGTTTTCCATATCTTGGCTATTGTAAATAATACTGCTATGAACACAGACGTTCATGTATCTTTTCCAATTAATGTTTGCATTTTCTTTGGATAAATACCCAGGAGTGGAATTGCTAGATTGTATGACAGTTTTATTTTTAATTTTTGTTTTCCATACTGACTGTACCAATTTACATTTCCAGACACAACCTCGCCAACACTTGCTATTTCTTGCCTTTTTGATGATAGCCATTCTGACAGGTGTGGGTGATATTGTGGTTTTGATTTGCATTTCCCTGATGATTAGCGATGTTGAGCGTCTTTTCATGTGCCTGTTGGCTGCCTGTATGTCTTCTTTGGAAAAATGCCTATTTAGGTCCTCTGCTTTTTTTTTTTTAATTGGATTGCTTTTTTTTGATATTGAGTTGTATGAGTTTTTAAAAATATATTTTGAATATTAACCCCTTATCAGACATAATGTTTGCAAATATCTTCTCCCATTTAGTAGGTTGCCTTTTCATTTTGTTCATGGTTTCCTTTGCTGTTCAAACGCTTTTAAGTTTGATTAGATCCCCTTTGTTTATTTTTGCCTTTGATTCCCTTGCCTGAGGAGACAGATGCAAAAAAATTATTGCTGAGACTGATGTCAAAGCGTGTACGGTTAATGTTTTCTTCTAGGAGTTTTCTACTAGCAGAACTTACATTTAAGTCTTTAATCAATGTTGCGTTTATTTTGGTATATGGTGTAAGAAAGTGGTCCAGTTTAATTCTTTTGCATGTAGTTGTCTGGTTTTCCCAACACTGTTTATTGAAGAGACTATCTTTTCCCCATTGTATATTCTTGCCTCCTTTATCATAAATTAATTGACCATATAAGCATGGGTTTATTTCTAGGCTCTCTATTCTGTTCCACTGATCTGTGTGTCTCTTTTTCTGCCAGTACCATACAGTATGGATTAGTATAGCTTTGTAGTAGAGTCTGAAATTAGGGAGCATGATATCTCCAGCTTTGTTCTTTTCTCTTAAGAATATTTTGACTATTCAGGGTCTCATGAATTTCTATACACATTTTAAAATTATTTGTTCTGGTTCTATGAATAATGCCATTCGTATTTTGATAATGATTGCATTATATCTGTAGATTGCTTTGGGTAGTATGGACCTTATAACAATATTAATTATTACAATCCGTTTCTTTGAGCCATTTTCAACTTCTTTCTTTCTGGGAAGTCCAAGATCAAGGTGATGGCCTATTTGCTTCCTTGTCAGAGCTTTGTTCCTGGCTTGCAGATGGTCACCTCACTGCGTCCTCACATGGTCCTTCCACTCTGGTGTGGGGAGAGAGTGCTCTGGTGTCTCTTCTTCTTATAAGTGGCACCAATCTTATTGGATTAAAGCCCAACTCTTATGATCTCATTTAACCTTAATTACTGCCATAAAGACCACATCTCCAAATACAGTCACCTTGAGGTGACTTCAAATATGAATTTTGAGGGGACACACCTGAAAGAAAATAAGGGTAATTTCTGGTCTTTTGTTCATAAATTTCAAGCAAGGGCTCTGGCCCAGGATCCATCAATGGAAAGGTACCATAATTGGTCCCCTTTGTTTTGGGGCCCACTCCTTGCCAACCAATAGCTTCTTCTATTTAAGGAGCTAATGCCCTGAAGAATTTCTCACAGATTAAACCCATGATAAACATTGGATTGAAGATTTAATACTATATGCACTTGGTGTGTTCAATCAGGTGCAGGTAGGCAGTTTAATCAAGGAGGTAAACATATTAAAGATATGGTCCTGTTTTTCAAGAGTAACAAATGATGGAAAATATCTTGGTAGAAGAGAAAAACTAGTTAATTCTAGAAATGTGGAATAAATCTTCTGCTCACGATTCTAGTGCAGGAGAAAGAGAAATTCTGAAATGTATGGGATCTGAAATTTGTCATATTTTGGCATCCAAAGATCCACTGCAGCATTTCTTGACTTTTTGATGGGGCTCTACCGAGGGCAGGAGGAGGTATGATTGGAGAAATTCAGAAGATTTAGGCAATAGGCATTTAAGATGGAGCAGTGTGGAGACAGAATGGCTAGTGAGGAGGATATTATAGTAGACTAAGCAAGATTTAAAATACTGAGGGAAGTGAATTGTCATTCTTGGGTGAGAGGAAGGTAAGGGTGGCAGGAGGTGTCAGGAAAGATGTTAACAGTAACCTAACGTCTTATGTGTTGTGTGAGAAGCAGAATAACTGCCCTGAAGAGAGCAGAATTAAGAGAAGTACAGGTAAATGTGTACAGAGGGTCAGCTACATCATTCTTAGATTTCCACCTTCAATACTCAGAGGGGAAAAAGAAGTTGCCAGAGGAAGTGGTCTAGGACTGGAAGTTATAACTTAACAGTTGCAGCATTTTCCTTCAGGAAGGGGACCCACCCTCCAAGGCCCTTGAATGTAAGAATACGGGGAGTGTAGATCAGAGAGGTGCTGCTCGCAGACAAGGAGGGGTGATGCTGTGTTACTTACACTGAAGGTCACACCAGCTTGGGAGCCAGTCAGGGTCACATTTACACTCGTGTCCAAATAACCACGTTTCTGAGCTCCATGAGACCACCTGGGGGCTCTGCCACCCTTCAAGGTGTCCTAGTTCATTTTTGTGAGTCATCAGCACATCACATATGGCCAGGAACATGATTTTCCGTCTTCTTCCCTCTTCTCCTTCTTGTCCAGCTGCTGCGCCAACGCCACGGCCAGGCACTGCTCTGCCCGGGGCAGCCCTGTGTTGTATGGAGAAATGGGGAGCGCTTCTCCCATCATGTATTCATTCAACAAACATTGAAATGCCTTCTATGCACCTGGCAGGCTTCTAGGCCCTGGGTCATACCTCCATGAACGAGACAGACAAAATCCCTGCTCTCAGTGAGTTATACCCCGAGCCGCTTCCGCAGCGAGGCCTTGAGTCTGGCAAAATTTCTGGTGAAGATGACCATCCCGGCTGTGGGCTCCTGTTAGCACCTCTCCAACAAAACCCTCACGTGCCACAAAAAGAAGCAACTGTTTTTAGGCACACCCCACCCCACGCATATTTAGAGAGCGACCATTTCTTTCTGTTGACGGAACAAAAGCATTCAAGGCTGTAACTGCGCCTGCGGCACTGACGGCCCTTCCCACGACTCTGGAGCCTCAGCCTTGCCCTTGAAGAGTCACGTGACCCGTCCCGGGGTTTTCCCAGAAGAAGGTAAGAGCCTGCCCCGAAGGAGTGCCGAAATCGCCACCTTAGCAAAACTGCCCCACTTTTGACACGACAGGAGTTTGGGCTTTTGGTACAGCCCTCAACATGTCAGTGTTCTCAGGACCCTGTTTCCGTGAGACGCAGACCCAGGGAAAGAACGGTGCGCTCCCCGCCCTTCGCCGGCTCCGCGGGGGCCACTCTCAACAGCGGCCTGGGAGCGGGAATCGGCTCTTCCCTGAAGGCCGCGGAAGGTCAGCTTTTCCCTTTTATATCGCTTTTTGGGCGTCATTGCCTTCTCCCAGGGCACCCTGTGATAAAAGGCTAGGACCCAGGGCGTCCCTGGTGGCGCAGTGGTTGAGAGTCCGCCTGCCGATGCAGGGGACGCGGGTTCGTGCCCCGGTCCGGGAGAATCCCACATGGCGCGGAGCGGCTGGGCCCATGAGCCCTGGCCGCTGAGCCTGCGCCTCCGGAGCCTGTGCTCCGCAACGGGAGAGGCCACAACAGTGAGAGGCCCGCGTACCGCAAAAAAAAAAAAAAAAAAGGCTAGGACCCAAAGGACAGGATACTTTTATGGTAGGACACGGTTTTCCTGGAAGGGGAAAACAAGGGAAATAACGGCTTCACTTAAAACGGCCCAACTGGAAACGAATACTCACACATCCATCCAGATTCGGTAGTGATTTGACACAGCGTTTCCATTGTCTGTTCTCTACCCCGTCGGGGCGTTGGGAGGCGCTGCAAGGGGGCCACGGCACCACTAGGGGGCAGTGTTGTATAGAGACAGAGAAAAACTTCGCCTCCATCCTATTACCGCAGAATTAAATAATATTTCAGTAAACCTGAATTTGAAATATCAGGCTTTTGCCCGACAGAAGTTATCTCCTCTGTACTCCTGCAGCACCGCTTACACGAACCCCTAACAGCAAGCCTGCTTCGCATTCGTTATTTCCTCCATTCAATTGTAAAGTTCCTTGAAGTCGACTGATGCTTCTTTAGCCTATGACGTAATATTTGCTGAATAAGTGAATATTTTATGAGTACCCTCTGAATATATGCTAAGTTTTTAATGGTTGAGGACATTTTTATAAAAATACAATTTCGATGTTTAATGTGGAGTAGAAAGTATTAAATAAGGGAGACAAAACTAACCCGACATTGGTTTATATAACAAACATACAGTTCGTTCTTTGTTAAGTGTTGCCACCTCTGTTAGGTCGTTTGATCCTCATAATAACCCTGTGGAGTGAGTTGAATACTGAGTCCAGGTGGCCCCGAGGAACCACAGCCCCCAGAGACTGAGCTTATTCTTGGATGGGGAGGTCAGGCTGATGACACCCTCGTTCTTCAGTCAGTGTTCCTTCCTTCTTTTCCTGAGCACTCTGGCACAGAGGAAGTTCCCACAGGGGAGACGCAGTGTCTCTGGCTACTCAGGCAGGCGGGGGCAGGAGGCCCAAGTTGAAACATTGGTAGAGATATGAAAAAATAATGAATAAGATATCACAATGTAAATGGTGGTTGGTTTTCTCCAGTGGTGAGATTTGGGATGATTTTTTTACTTTTCTCTTTATCTCTTTCTGCATTGTCTAATTGTTTACACATTGACTACTTGTTACTTTGAAAATAAAAATGGCTCTTACCATTTTGAAAAAAAAAATGAATAGAAATGAGACGATGTTGGTCCCGAACCGTGTGGAACAGGTGGACAGGTTACAGGTGACGCTGAGGTTGAGGACTGGAGTGAGGGCGCATGCAGGCCGCCGGGGCCACAGCTGCGGTGGAGGGGGCTCTCCTGGACACAGTAGGTTGGACACAGGTCAGGCCGGAGTCAGGGGAGAGGGGGGCACATGGACAGAGGGGTGTCCCAGCCCACGGAGCCCCTCTACTGCTGCCACTAGTGCTTGACTGTGAGAGTCCGTCCACATGGACACTAGGAAAGACTTCATAAGTTTCTGTTGGACACCCGGCTGAAGGGAAGACTCTCCATCATGACCACACGCCTTATCTGTCATTAATATCCACGTGTCATCTTGACTGTGCCTTTATCAGGCCTTTTACTGAGTGCCTGATAAGTGTTAGGCATTATTATCTGCTGATAGCGTGCCTCATTGTCACTGTTGTCATATCATGCCACGGAGGCTGATTCTGACCCGTTGTCTTATTGAGTTTGGGAGACAGAAACAGTGAAACCAACAGAGAGCCCAACACTTTTCACCACTGGTGACCTAGCAGCTCCCAGGACCTTCCAGGCAGCCACGCGTGAGGGGAGCATCGTTGGCGGAACGGTGTCCAGCCCCGAAAACTAAGGGTGAGCCAAGATTTCTTGTTTTTTTTTTTTTGTTCTGATGACGAGGCCTTAACATGTGAGGGAGAGCTAAGCACTTTGCCGTACTCGCCAGCTCTTTTTGGAAGTGACAGGTCCCATCTTAGGCTAACTTCAACATGCCTTTCTTCTTATTTTAAGAATTAAAAAAACTGGGAGACAGGAATAATATCCATGTATTTAAAAAACTTGTATTTTGAAAATTTTCAGACACAAAGAAAAAGGGAAAAAAGTGCAATCAATACTCGTATACTTGCCGTCTATATCTGACAACTGTTATCTTGCTGCATACACTTCATGTATGTATGTTTTTACTAAATCATTTAAAATTGTAGAGTATATGGAATTTCACACCAAAATGCTTCGCAATATTATGCTACATAACATAGTAGCAAATTCACTCCTAACGAATGAAATGTTATTTCCTATTATACTGGCTGCGTTCGTTTGTCTCAACCCCCAAATGTCTTTTATATCATTTTATATATCACAAAATACAGAAGTATAGATTTTATATAGTTGATGGTAACTGCTGTGTATATATGCTCAATTCTATGTTATCCAAACAAAGCTATTTGTAAGTCTTGCGCTTTGCATTCTCAAATGTGCTCGTAAAAATAACTTCCTAAAATTTCCTTCAACGTTTCCTGCTTAAAACAAAGAAAAACAAACAAATGAACAGAGTAATATAAATAATATAATTTAATATAAATTAAGACTGAATTGAGAATATTTGGATATTGAATAATTTATTTCCACATAGTGGACTCTGTCTTAGTTGGAGCATCGTTGAATTCCTTCCCTTCCCTCCTACCAATATTTGCAAAATATATCAGGTTCTCTTTCTTTCCGAATGGTTGAGCTGTCCCTAGGGATTTTATTTGATTTTTCTTTTTTTAAAAAATAAATTGTTTTCATTAATTTATTTATTTTTGGCTGCTTTGGGTCTTCATTGCTGCGTGTGGGATTTCTCTAGTTGTGGCGAGCGGGGGCTACTCTTTGTTGCTGTGCGTGGGCTTCTCATTGTGGTGGCTTCTCTTGTTGCGGAGCACAGGCTCTAGGTGCACAGGCTTCAGTAGTTGTGGCACACGGGCTCAGTAGTTGTGGCTCACCGGCTCTAGAGCGCAGGCTCGGTAGTTGTGGTGCATGGGCTTAGTTGCTCTGCGGCATGTGGGATCTTCCCTGACCAGGTCTCGAACCCGTGTCCCCTGCACTGGCTGGCGGATTCTTAACCACTGCACCATCAGGGAAGTCCCTATTTGATTTTTCTTGTGACATTGTTCTGAGGAATACTCATTACTCCAGGCTCTCACTTGAGTCTCTTATTCAAGAAAAAGTTGGTCAGCTTGATCAATACTTAGTGAGAGGTGTTCAGAGGAGAAAGGGATGAGATTCCAGATGCTCGTCCGCTTTGCTAGGTGGGCAAAGCAATATGAAACCAGCCCTCCACCTTCAGAGGGGAGAACAGGCAGGCCCAGAATGGTCCACCAGGTGGGCGTTCCTTTCACACTGGGCTGCTTGCCTTGTTTTCTCTGCTCATGTCTGTTGGAGGGATGGACAGACCTGGCAGCCAGGTATTCGTGGGTTTAGGTGTAGGAGAATCTCTCCCACTGCTAGTTGGCTGTCTTTGCATTTTCTTTTCCTTTGGAGACCACGAAGTGTGAGAGAAAATAAGCCTCCAAGTTTACTAGTTTGAAATTCTGGTTATGAGTGTATTTGTCTTAGTGGAGTTGATTTTGGCCTCGTCAAAAATAACCTGGGGTTGACCAGAAGTTCTGGTCCCTTTTGACAAAAACCATGACTTCTCCCTTGAAATAGTGCATCCTGGGGGAAGAGGTACATGATGCTCAAGTGGGAATTACTCACAGGGAGAGTAACGAGGGCTGAGGGTCTGGAGGTGACCGTGGAAAGCAGGCTCTGTGGACTCAGGTCAGTTAAGGTGGTTCAATCGAGTAGGTGACAGGAGGGCCAGTCTTTAAGGGGTGTGTGGTGGTACTTAATTATGCCCACCAGTCCTGTGACACTCCTCCTGTTAAGAGGCGGAATCTCTGTTCCCTCTCCTTGACCCGGAGCGGTCTTGCGGCTGCCTTGAGGAATGCATATAGCTGAAGTGATGCTCTGTGATTTCCCAGGCTGGGGTGGGAAGTCACACAGCATCTGACACTTTCTCTTGGGACACTCGCTCATGGAGCCTCAGCTGCCCTGTAAACGGTTCACCAGAGGTCAGCACGTGGGGGGTCCTCCCAGAGAGGAAGAGAGAGAAGCGTCCAGGGACCCCCAGCTGTTGGGCTGCTGCAGCCCAGGTGCAGAGATGAGTGGAGAAGCTTCAGGATGACCCCAGCCCAGCCACTGCCCGACTGCAGCCACACAGGGACTACAGTCACGGAGCAAAGGAAATGAATATTATTGTTTTGAGCCATGATTTGGGGTAACTTTTTACACATCAATAGACAATTGGAACAAGGTACTAAAACACTGCTGAACACATTGAAAGAACGATGCTGATAAATTTAAGTTCCCTCATGAAAACTCCGATGAAATGTGCATCGATTTGCCTCCACTGAAGTGAACGGTGGTTCGTCTAAAAGCACTTCAGTTCAGCACGTGTCCATCTCTGCTGTGTATCTGTGTGAAAAGCAATGGAATAAATCCCATCTCCTTTTACCAGGGCGGGCCTGGGGAGGTTGGGACGGAAGGAGGGGAAGATAACTTTCCCTCCACCCTTCTGAGACCCCTGTAAGAAAAGACAGGTTAACAGAGAAAAACAACCAGAAGTTCATTAGCGTGTAGACCTCATGTGTGCATGGGAGACCCCTGGGGGAAAATGAGTGATTCCTGGTGGTGGTTTGGAGATCAGGACTAAACACCATCTTACTAGGGAAAGGGGAGGGATGCAGACCTCTTAGAAGAGGGCAAATGACGCTTAGGGGAGAGGAGTGGGCCCTTAGAAGAACAGGTAGTGGTGTGATAGTTGGTGACAAGAGTTTGTCTGGATGTGGTATGACTTTCAGTCCCCTTTCCTGAGATAAGCATCAGTCTTCCCAGGCTAGGTTGAGGAAACTCCCGTGAGGGGATTTATGGCATCTGAGTTCCTTCTGGAGAATCTATCTTTAGACACACGAGGGGAGTTCACAGAAAGCCTCTTCCTGCATTTGCGGTTTTTCAAGTGCCTACAGTTCAAAGCAATCAATATATCAGAGCAGCATATGTTGGGGTACATGTCCTCAAGTCCTACTGTCGTGCTTTGGGGTGGCAGATTCTGCCTCCTTCAGCACCATGAGGTAGAAGAGGCTGACTTCTGGGCAAAGCTTTGCTCCCTGATACAAAGGTGCAGGAGGATAAGGGCTTCCCTCCAGCCTCCGGGTGTGATGAGGTGATGCTGGGCGCCCACCTGGCAACCCCGAGGTGACAGGAACCAACTCCTGCCCTGGCGGAGGGGACAGGCAGGAAACCACTGGTTCCTTCTTCACTTGGCTACTGAATCCACCAAACTGGAAGTGTGGGCCGCTGGGCTTCTTGTTAGATAATCAGTGTCCTTAATGCTTAAACCTCTTTTTAGCAAGATTTCCTATTATTTGTAGCCAAAACCATAATTGATGCAGTTGACATTTGTGGCTTCTAAGGAATGAGTGATTTAAAAATTGCTTTCTAAATTTAAAATCCTTTAGCGTATCTCCCAAGAGGTCGCCTTGTTCCAGAAGTCACAAAAGAAAGCTGAAGGGACAACTAGTGCTTAATAAAAGCAGGGCCTATTTTGCTGTTTTTTTCCCTCTCAGGATACTGACTCTGCTTTAGCAAGTCAAAGCAAATTAGTAATAAATCTATTTTTGTTCCTTCAGTTTCTGCAAATTTTCGTGTGCAGAAAATAATCTGAAATCCAAAAGTGAAGTATGAAATGCTATGTCAGATTGTTACTTTTAGGATTTTGTAGTCAAAAGCTGTCAGGGGCTGAAATTAAGTCCTTCCCTGTCTGATTTTAGCATTCGAGGATAGCCAGCTGTTGCACGCTGAATTGTGTTGCCCTCAATTCATATGTTGAAGCCCTAACCCCTGGCTCCTTAGAATGTGACTGTATTTGGGGAATAGAGCCTTCAAGAGCTTATTAAGTTAAAGTGGGGTAGTTAGGGTAAACCCTAATCCAATATGACTGGTGTCCTTATAAGAAGAGGAGATTGGGACACAGACACACACAGAGAATGACCACGTGGCCACACAGTGAGGAGGCAGCCATCTGCAAGCCAGCGAGAGAGGCCTCAGGAGAAATCAGACTTGTCTGCGCTTTGATCTCGGGCTTCCAGCCTCTAGAACTGTGAGGAAATAAATTTCTGTTATTTCAGTCGCCTAGGCTGTGGTATTTTGTTATGAGAGCCCCAGCAAACTAATACGACTGATACGTGACATTTGACATATGGTAACTGGGTTATAGTTTCTTTATCCCTTCTTTTCATCACTCATAAAAGGAGGGGTGAAAACATTGCAACTTGAGACATTTCCAAATGAGTTAAAACACCGTATACCATATATACCATGGTATATCCAGTGCCACTTGTTTTGAAGGGCATACTTTTTTTATTAATAGGTAATCAGTTTCATCTCACCTGCACTGTGTGTCAGATAGATGTTTACAGAGTATGGCTTGAAGGTGGCATCTCATTATTAGGCTGCCAGGTTTGCCCACCGGTCTCAATCTAATTTGGGAAAGAATAAGAGACTTGGCAAGGCTGAGAGTGTGCTGAGAGAGGGATTTTTCATGGAAGATTTTGGAGCCACTTCTTGGATGATGAGGTTTTTGTGAAGGAGAAGAGACAGAATAAAGTCTGAGTCATTGATTTTTCTTTCTTTTTTTTTTTTTTTTGGCTGCGTTTGGTCTTTGTTGCTGCACGCGGGCTTTCTCTAGTTGCGGCGAGCAGGGGCTACTCTTCGTGGCGGTGCGCAGGCTTCTCATTGCAGTGGCTTCTCTTTGTTGTGGAGCACGGGCTCTAGGCACATGGACTTCAGTAGTTGTACCCCTGGGGCTCTAGGCGCGTGGGCTCAGTAGTTGTGGTGCACGAGGTTAGTTGATCTGTGGCATGTGGGATTTTCCTGGACCAGCGCTCGAACCCGTGTCCCCTGCATTGGCAGGCGGATTCTTAACCACTGCGCCACGAGGGAAGTCCCTGACTCACTGATTTTAGACTGTGCATAGCTGTGAGACAAAGATGTTACAAATATTGCTAACGCTTTACATTTACTAGTGAATAAGGAAACACTCGAAAGATTTTATTTTTGCTCTGTGCTCCCCGAAGATAAATTAGTTTCCTAAAGAATATGATCCAAGATCTGTTGAACTGACTCCTTTTTAAGGTTGTTTGGAGGCAAATTTGTTTCCTTCGTATAATAATTCATGTGATTAGTCTTTGGCCTAATTATACATTCAGTCCTCAAACCAGTTAGTCCTTAAGTAAATGGCAATGCTGTTTTCTATTTAATTTCCTAAAAAAAGAAAAATAATGGAAATGTCCTTGCTAGTTTTTGTTATTACATTGCAATTAATGGAAATATGTAGTTATTCCTCTCCGCCCCCCCGCCCCCCCCCCCCCCCCCGCCAGGTCATTCTGATGCTATGGAAATTACCCAGGATGCTTTCTAATAAAATACAAATAATAGATCAACAATCTTATCTAGGTTTTCTCAGGTCTATCTTGTAAAATTAGCCATCAGGAAATATCTGCCAAAATAGGACATGAGTGTATACAACAAAATGTCATTTTTGAGCTTGGTTCCCAGGAAAAGATATACAGAAAGCTGAAAAATTTTTGTATTTTCTTGGCCAGTTTTCAGTGACATTCTTGGAAATGAAAGCCTGAATTTCTAAAAAGAAAGCCAATTCTCTTTGATATATTGACATTCAAATTTGGGAAAGGCCTGCAATGGCTACCAGATGACTGGAAAGGGCAACTGTAATTTTTTTTTTTCTTTTTTTTTTTTGTGGCCCCCTTGCTGTGTTGGGAGTGCAGAGTCTCAATCACTGGACCAACAGGGAAGTCCCTCAGTTTTGTTTTGTTACAAAGAATGTAGCCAATTTATTAGCAAATGTGCCTGATTATAATAAATTAATAATTAGAAAATATATATAAGAAGAACTTTTTTTTAAAAAAAGGGAACAAACTGTTTTTTAAAAAATATTTATTTATTTATTTTGGCCGCGTGGGTCTTGGTTCAGCATGCATGCAGAATCTACAGAATCTAGTTCCCTGACCAGGGGTCGAACCCGGACGCCCTGCACTGGGAGCGCAGAGTCTTACCCATTGGACCACCAGGGAAGTCCCAAGAAGAACTTTTTATTTGGAGAGTTTTGGCACTATCTTGTACAGGAATACAAATTTTAACCTTTGCAAATGCAGTAAGAATTCACACACAAAGTTGCAGTTGATAGAGGCAGAACCAATCAGGTGTATTTGACAACCAACCTGCCATGGAAGCTTTAAGGAAGGCCTATGAGGTGGAATTTAATGGAAAATAAAATATTTTTAAAGGAAAACACAACTCTGCAAAAGACATTTTTCTCATTTTATAAATACATTATTAAGTGCTATTTGCTTTCGTGGAGCACTGTTCTACCAAATCCACCTCTTTTTTTTAACTAGGTTACCAGGACTGTAAGCGAACATCTGCGTGAGGGGTGAGGGAGGGGAGAGGATTAGACTAAATTCTCTCTTTTGCGGCTCTAAGATTCTGTGATCTCCTGACCAAGAGACCATGGCTGTAATAGCTAATATTTGTCTAGCACCTACGCTGTGCCAGGCACTGTCCTTAGAGCTTCATAAAGTAATCTGTGAAGCTTCAGGGTAATACTAGGTGAAAAAACAAATAGCTCCCAATCAGAGGAAAATTTTGACAATTAAACTGTAGAGTTCATGTTTTAACTAGAAAGTGTGTTATTTTGAAGACCTCAGTATTCTGAGGGATAAAGGGAATCTCATCTTTGATTCAGGGACTACTGGTTATCCTACACCACCCATCCTTTCCATTACTAGCAGCTGGCTCATGACTTCTTGGAATAAAGACTACATTTCCCATCATCCCTTCTTGCTAGGCATGGCCATGTGACTAAGTTCTGGCCAATGGAATAGATATGGAAGTATTGTGGGGTAACATGCAGTAACCTGCTTTGTGAGACTATGCATATGCTTTACTTAGATCATCAGATTGTACTGTTTTTGTTGCCTCTTTGGGAAGGGACTTTGGTACCATGAAGTAACACACCATGCTAAATGATTCCTGGATGTCCCACAATGAGGCAGTATGACAGTCAACCAGATTTTCTGTGCACTTAACTTTTTTTAAAAGTCAAGCTATTAAATCAGCAAATTGAAGTAAACAGGACACGAAGTAGTAAAATAGTAGATGTTAGAAATGGGACGATCAATAAAGCCTGCGTTTATCCTTGAGTCACTGAGGAATTGACAGATCATGGTGCTAAAGCCAAGGATTCTTGTTCTTACTACGTAACAGCCCTGTTTATTTATGAACTTGGTTTTCTGGATTCTCAAGATCATCTACCACTTCCTTGGAACGAACAAGTCACATTTTAATATGTCTCACCGACATGCTCTGCATGTCTCCACCAATGCACTTGTTACTCAGTGTCATGGTTCACTCCGCTCTCTTCTGCATTGGATTATAAACTCGTTAAAGTCATGGACCAGGTCTTTCATCTCTGTATTCCTAGATCCCAGCAAAGTGCATGACTTATGGCAAATATGCAATAAATTCTTTTTTTAAACATGTTTTTCTCAGATCTGAGATTCAAAAAAATCTCAAACACCACACCACCATTATGATATAGAACATTTCCTTCACCCCAAAAAAGATCCATTTGCTCCTTTGCAGTCAATCCCCCACCCCTACCCCCAGCCCCTGGAAATCACTGTTCTGATTTCTGTCTCTATAGTTTGCTAGCTATACTGTCATATAAATGAAATCATATGTAGTTTGTATCCCTTTGTGTCTGACCTTTTTTCACTGGGTCTAATCTAATGAGTTTGAGATCCATCCATGTTGCCAATTTCAGTAGTTTATTCGTTTTTGTATCTAAGTAATATCCCTTGTATGCATGGTCTAAATGTGTTTATCCACTAGATGATATTATAGTTGTTTTCAGTTTTTTACTGTTATGGGTAAGGCTGCTATAAACATTCACACATAGCTCTTTGTATGGACATATATTTTCATTTCTCTTGGCTAAATACATAGGATAGGGATTTCTGGGTCATACAGTAAGTGTGTGTTTATAATAATAAAATGCTAACTTTCCCCAAGGCAATTGTACCAATTTACATTTCTACTGGCAGTGTATGCAGTTTTCAGTTCACTAGGGCTTTGAAAATAAATATCATAACCATACTTGTACTAGATTTTCGGTTTTATAGTTGTAAGATATTACTAAGTTATGGAAAAAAAAACACACAACAGTGTGTCAAAGTAGATGGATAGATGTGCCGAGGTCTAGCTTTTTTGGTTGCCAGAGTAGAAAGATATTGAATCAGACCGATTCCTCCCCAAATAATTCCTCCACTGTTTTAGTGAGCAATACTTGAAATTCCTTCTTTGCAGTGTCATGTTTCCTGCCAAATTTGTTCGCTTTCAGAGTCCCCAGGAAGCTGATCTGACAGGATCACTCCATCAGGGTTGATCAGGATCATTCTCCAAAGGCCTAGCTAAGAGTGGGGTGGTGAGAGCCATTCCGAGAATGGAGAGTCTGAGTCCACGGACGAGGCAAAGATGGGAAGTGGGATGCCACCATGAGGCAGAGACAGGACAAACCACCAACAGCCAGGCGCGAAGGAGGCTGGGGCAGGAACTGGCAGTAGAACTGGGTTTGAGAACTAGGGGTGCCACTTTCTAGTCATGTGGCTTTAAGCAAATCATGTAGCCTGTAGCCTCCTATTTAAACATCAGATTTCTTTTTTTTCATCTGGGGTGCTGAGGAAATAACATTAGCTCCATCTGCACTGAATGACCGTTGTTGTGGACATTGCATGGAGATGCACGGGAACCCTAACCCTAAGTGCACTTTCTGCTTCATGAGTGTCTTTTATTTTATTTTATTTTTTTAAAATTTATTTTATTTATTTATTTTTGGCTGCATTGGATCTTCGTTGCCGTGCGCGGGCTTTCTCTAGTTGTAGCTAGCGGGGGCTCCTCTTCATTGCGGTGCTTGGGCTTCTCATTGCGGTGGCTTATCTTGTTGCACAGCATGGGCTCTAGGCTCACGGGCTCAGTTGCTCCGCGGCATGTGGGATCTTCCCGCACCGGGGCTCGAACCCGTGTCCCCTGCATTGGCAGGCGGATTCTTAACGACTGCGCCACCAGGGAAGCAGAGTGTCTTTTATTTGGTCAGTTTTTTAAACTGCTTTCCCTCCGTTAATTCTCTTCTGTTGAACCTTCTTTTGACTTTTACCCCCTACCTACCATATCAGTGGTGTCTCCTCGCAGATTAATCTCTTTTCCTGCCCCTTTGAAACATAAGACAAACACAGCATCTTTTTACAGGAGAAGCTAAGTCATAGTCATTTATAAAATGCCTACACTTTCCTGGAAAATTTCCTATATTCCCTTTCTATTTATAACTGCATTTCGTTTTGCCTTTTTTTTGTGTTCCAGAATAATGTTTGTAAAAACAATGTCATGTAATCCTTTCAATGCCCTCTATGAGAGGAGAGATGAAATGAAGTTTTAATGGAGTAAATGACTCGCTGGGGAAAACACATGTCTGTGCAGTGATGTCACCAATGATGATTCCACGGCCTCATTGTTCTCTGGGGACCTGCTGTTTCCATAGGCTGTCTAGCTCACAGGATGGTTTTGCTTTCAAGTAAAGCCAGTCTCCAAACTATGCTAAGTGTGCGGGCCAGGACTTAGCAGGAGCTAAGGAATTTCTGAAGACAATAGTGCAAAGGGGATTCCTCTGTACTTTGCAGCTAGTTCTCCAGACTGAGTGGCATGAGTCCAAAATTTGAATATGGTCTTGTTAACTCTGATATCAGTAACCAGGACTTTATGACGCTGTGGATAGGGCTTGGCGTAGCTTACTTATTAGCTACCAAGTGCCCACTTTCTGTGGACATCGAATGTCCACAGAAAGTGGACATTTACCACTGGATTGCTGTCTATCAGCGGTCACTCCCCGTTCTCTCCTCTCCTTCTTCTATAATAATAGAACCTTAGAGTTTTAGATGGGCACCTGGACGGCAGAATAAACTACATTGTCAAGCTCCTTTGCAGCTAGATATGACCACGTGACTAAGTTCTGGCCAATGAGATATAATCACAGTCATCAAAGAGCAGCTTGTGGGAAGCTTCCTCAGAAGACCACACAGATCACCATGTGACCAGCCCACACCTTATTTTGCCCTTTGCTTTTTCCTTCTTGCTAAAATTGTATGTCATGTCTTGTACGTATATACCTTGAAACAGAGGACTCATCCGTGGAGTCGTAAGATGGAAGGAGCCCGGGTACCTGAAGAGTTCATGGAGCAGATCCACTGTATCAGCTGTGGACTGCCTCCCTCTTGCTTTTGTGAGTGTTTTAGTCCCTGCTTTTTCTGTTTTCCGCTGCCAGCAGCGGAACCCTTCTGATGCAATAGAATGCCAGTTGTAAAGGGACTCACAGACATAGAAGACAAACTTATGGTTACCAAAGGGGAAAGGGGTGTGGAGGGAGGTATAAATGAGGAGCTTGGGATTAACATATACAGACTACTCTACATAAAATACAGACTACTCTACATAAAATACATAAGCAACAAGGACCTACTGAAGAGCATGGGGAACTATACTCAATATTTTGTAATAATCTATAAGGGAAGAGAGTCTGAAGAATAATATATATATACACATATATATAAAAAGAATCTCTGTACTGTACACCTGAAAGTAAGATGATATTGTAAATCAACCATACATCATTAAAAACTTTTTTAAAAAAAGTGGGTGCAGCAAAATTCTCACAGGATCCCAGAGGAGAATCTTTCTCAGGAAGAAAGCAGACATTGCCTGTCACAGGACATGAGTCACTCTGCTGGTCTGTATCTTCACCTGCGCTCAGAACAGTCACAGGCTGCTCGGGTGCTGCTTTAGTGTCTGCATCGAGGAGGGAGTTACCACCCCTTCTTTCTCTGGGAGCAGAACTCATGGCCCCAGGCGTCTGGTCTCCTTCTTAGCGGCTCTGTCCGCTGTGCTGCTAAGTGTTGAGTGGGCCAGGCGCCATCTCGTTGCATATGTCACTGCCTATTTGCGGCAAGTTTTGTTTTCCTTTAACTTTAAAGGATTGCAGATGCAGATACGTTGTGATAGGTGGCAGGGAGCCTTCCACTGCTCTAGTCCAGCCCATCCTCGAGACAGTGAGGCCATGAGTCCCAACACGTTTCGCCAAATTAATGACGTGCCCAGGAATAGGGTACCCAGAAGAGTGGAAAGAAGCCCAACCAGGCAGTTGGCACCTGGATTCTAGTCCTGGCACCACTGATAAACTGATACGGACATGACCTTCAGCCAGCTACTCAGCTGCTCTGCTTCCCAGGTTTTGCAAATGTGAAATGAGGGAGCGGGTTGCATGATTTCTAAGACCCCTTTGCTCCCATCCCTCTGTGATAATCCCATTGTCATTAGCTGAGGCCCACCCACCATACAGTTTCATGTCTTTCTCTAAAATTATTCAACTAATCTGTTGAGTACAAATATTTACTTTTTTGAAACTGAAGTATAGTTGATTTACAATGTTGTATTAATTATCGCTGTACAGCAGCGTGACTCAATTATACATCTGTATACCTTCTTTTTCCTATTCTTTTCCATTGTGGTTTATCACAGGATATTGAATATAGTTCCCTGTGCTGTACAGTAGGACCGTGTTGTTTATCCATTCTAGATATACTGGTTTGCATCTGCTAATCCCAACCTCCCAATCCATCCCTCTCCCACACCCGTCCCTCTTGGCAACCACAAGTCTATTCTCTATGCCCCTGATTCTGTTTCAAAGATAGGTTTATTTTGTGCCATATTTTAGACTGTTGAGTACAAATACGGGAAAAAGCATTACCAGTATTTTCATCAGAAGAAATAAAACAAAAATTTCTCACCTTTGGACATCTACTTTAACATCAGCATCAGTAAGAACAAGAGATAAATAGCATCCTGAATCTTGAGTGTCCTTTGGCAAATGACACTGGACCTTGTTTTTGTCTGATTTAGACTTTTGAGCCACTGACAACAGTGAGCCAGGGTCCCTGCAGGTGTGACGTGGAGGTGGGCATTGTGGAGACTTGGGAAGCTGGTGGGGCTGGATCTGATTCGCTGTCCCACTTGCCAGCTCTGGCCAATACACTTTCCCTCAGTTTGCTGGTTTTCTCATAATACTTTTCCTAACTGCTGCTGCCAACACTGAACCCAAATTTAAACACCCCCTTGGACCACGGATTTGGGGACCAGCCCTACGGGTGGTTGGTCCTCTTTACCTGCCGGTTCTAGGTGAGGACGCTCCATCTTCCACTGGCAGCTGGGTTCCCAGCATTTCCTTAACACAAAGGGGCTTGGCTTAGACGGGCACGTGTCAACCCTCATTGGCCATCAGAATTATCCAGGCAGCTTCAAAAGCATACAGATGCCCGTGCCAGCCTGCATCAGGTTTAACTGGTGTAAGGGCGGTGCTCAGGCATCAGTACAGAAATTGACAGAAATTGGTCAGTCTCACCAAGTGACTTTTTGTGCTGGGAGGCTTGGGACCTATTGGCTCAGACCCTCCAGGGCCACCTCAAGCCACATGGTGACCTTGCAGTAGGACGGCAGTGGGAGGAATATGGTTGAGCCAGGCCCACGCCGTGACCACACTGTGAAAGCCCATTATTGATTGGCCGAGACCCTCACCTCAGCTCCAGTGTAAAGATCTGAGACGGTATCAGGCACTGCTGGAAAATGCGATACCAGACATTGCAACTTCATTTTCATAGGTCATAATCAAAATAGTAAGGGCCTAGGACCTCATTTCGCGAACGTGGTAATAAAAACATAAACGTGATCCGCAATCCTTGGTTTTCTAATTACGTCCCTGTTACGGACACAGCCTTCGGTGTTCCTAATACCAGAGGTCATAATCTTTTATTCTGGGGGCAGTTTGTGGTTTTGTTCCAAAGCTGTTGCTACCAGAAAAACAACCCCAAAACTGCAAGAAAAGAAGCCATTCAATAAATAAAACCATCCTTTTTTTTTTTTTAAAAAAAGGAAAAACTAGGCCATATGCGAGACTTTGAGGTGATTATTTTTTCAGTTTAAGCAATGAATGAGAACTTGATGTACTTTCATCTAGATGAGTCCAACACTCTGGCAGCGGATAGACAGGGGGAGGATGGAGACATTGTTTAAGCATTTTCCAGATGCTTTTGTTTCACATGCAGTGTTATGTATTTAGCCGCCCATGAATAAGCTTGCAGGAGGCCAAGGCCAAACAACGCCATCGTTTTCCCTTTGAATAACTGCCTGTCTCAGAGAGTACAAATGTGACTCTAGTAGTTTTTCACAGTTTGCAAAATCCTGAAAAAAAGAGACACGAATACACCTGTCTTACAAACATAAATCCATATTTGAATCTGAGGTCATTTGTAGAGATGTAGATGGACCTAGAGACTGTCATACAGAGTGAAGTAAGTCAGAAAGAGAAAAACAAATATCGTATATTAACGCATATATGTGGAATCTGAAAAAATTGGTATAGACAATCTTATTTACAAAGCAGAAATAGAGACACAGCAGTAGAGAACAAATGTATGGATACCAAAGGGGAAGGGGAGGTGGTGGGATGAATTGGGAGATTGGGATTGACATATATACACTATTGATGCTATTTATAAAATAGATGACTAATGAGAACCTGCTGTATAGCACAGGGAACTCTACTCAGTGCTCTGTGGTGACTTAAATGGGAAGGAAATCCAAAAAAGAGGGGATATATGTATACGTATAGCTGATTCACTTTGCTGTACAGTAGAACCTAACACAACATTGTAAAGCAATTATACACCAATAAATATTTTAAAAAAAGAATCTGAGATACTATTTTTAATATATTAAAAATTATAATAATTTATTAATATAATAGAAAGTATATAATAGTTATTAATATAATAGAAAGCTACCAATAAACTTCATTAGGAAAAAACCCACAAGGATTTTGATCATATAGAAGGCACATCTAAAGCTGTTGTGTCCTATCCTCCTAAAGCTAACTTGCCTGCCTCACTTCCCTAATTTTCTCCATGGCACCATCATTCTTCCAGTCATCTGACTTTGCTTGCTCATCTTAAGATATCTTCCCATCCTTACGTCCTACAGCCAGTCATCTTCCTCTTTGCCGGCCACTGCTGTGAGCACCTTGATACGGACCCTCTGCATCTTCTACCTGGACTTCGGCATACCCTCTTCCCCAGCAAGTTACTATGAGCTCCATTGCCAGATTAGGCTTTTTTTACAAGAGTTTTTAAATCATTCTTTTAACAAGCATTTATTCTAATATAATAGAAAGACCATAGGCTTAGATGTCAGAGAGCTGAATTCAGATCCTGGTTCCAAAGTTGACCAGCAAATCACTAGACTCCTCTGAGCCTCAATTTCTCATCTATAGCATAGAGAGAGAAATCAGATTCCATGAACTAATAAGTAGGAAACGTTTTGTGCAGGGTCTGGAATACACCCTGTAAATGATTATATTTAAGGGATTAAATTCCAGAATCACAGCTACTTCCACGCTCCACTGCTATTCCAGTTGTGTTCACAAACTTTCTGCTAAAACAACTCAGCTTTATTTATTGTCCAAGATATTTCCTGTCCTTTGCTAATTTTTCAGCTTCTCATTTTGAATCTGGTGTCTGGAATGCTTAGTTCTAGTCCTTTCAAGTCTCCCTCCTCCAGAAATGCTTCAGGGACCATCTTGACACCGTGCTTTCTCCCTTCCGTGGACTCCCAACAGTTCTCACTGCTGAGACATTTCTCTGTGGGTCTCTCCTGTGTCTGTGTGTCTTTTGAGCAGAGACACAGGCTGCTTTTGTTCCAGATGAGCTCTTCTAGGGTGTTTGTACACTAGCAGCCTTGGAAGAGCAAAGGGCAAGTTTGTTTACTGTCCAATATAACAAATATAATGTCTCTTTTCAAGGCAAAAGTCAGGCAAGCTTACTGCCCTTGTGAAAGACTTGGGCTCCCCACGCTCAGATTTGGGTCCTGTAATGCAGCCACTGTGAATGCAAGGTCGCTGGTCCCCTCTGCATCACCCTGTGGGAATTGGGGCTTAGGGAACTGTGCAAAGCACGATACTCTGGCTACGGCTGCTGCTGTGAGTAATATAGTCCTTTGTCTCTGCTTCCTTGGGTTGTCTGCCAGCAGCCATGAAACTGCAGCAGGGTAGCTTGTTAGCCTGCAAGTAGGATAAAATTCCAGACCCTTCACATTTCTTGATGACTATTATTATCATTGTTATTATTTGGTGGGAGTAGCTCCTAAATACTTTTTCATAACAATCTACTCTTTCCCTCCTCTTTTGTCATTGGTTTGTGGAAAGATTGGTTTATAGAGAGATTGGTTTGTGCAAAAAAATCTTTTTTTTGGTGGAATGTTCTGAATCGTGGATTGAGCTGATTGCTTCCTGCGATGTCATTTACCTTGTTCCTCTATACCATGTTTTTCCACCCAAATTATTTATTTATTTATTTTTGCGGTACGCGGGCCTCTCACTGCCGTGGCCTCTCCCGCCGCGGAGCACAGGCTCCGGACGCGCAGGCCCAGCGGCCATGGCTCACGGGCCCAGCCGCTCCGCGGCATGTGGGATCTTCCCGGACCGGGGCACGAACCCGCGTCCCCTGCGTCGGCAGGCGGACTCTCAACCACTGCGCCACCAGGGAAGCCCCACCCAAATTATTTTTCATATTGGTTTTTCGGCTTCCAACTACACAGTTTCCAGACCTCTCTTGAAACATTTGACTCTTGCTTAATGCTTATTTCTAGTCTCTGTTACTACATTGAAGTTTTTATGGACAGGACTTCTTTTGATTTGTCTTTAAGGAAAAAACTCTCCCACCTTTCCTCATGAACACCATGACTAGAATAACAGCAATTGCTGAATGAAAGCTCAAGGTAAAATGATTAAACCCTGAGTCTGATCAGACAGTGGCCACCCTTCTCCTCCTGTCCACCAGAGGGCGCATTCCACATTCAGGAACACCCCAAATCTGAGCTCTTGTCTGCTTCGACTACCTGGGTGTCTGTGCACCATAAATGTAGCTGAATGAATTAGTAAGGGTATCAAATGCATTATCAAGTGGAGCCTGGGTCTGGTTACACTTCATCCTACACAGGAGCTCCAGCTGAGACCAATGAAACCTCTCTTTTGACTATGATTTCATCATCACTGCGTTTCAGTCTACTATGCTGTGAGTTTGAAGGCCAAGACCAAATCTTAAAGAATGGGTTCTTATGATTTTTCACATTTTCCACCAACCTGGAAGCGTATGTCAAGCACACAATCCCCAGTGTCAGTGTACACAAACCCACTGCTGACACACAGCGCAGTGGCCTGGCTAGAAATTCTGGACCTTCTGTTACAAACGAAATAGATTCCCAGTGCCCTGCGGTGTAAGGATGACTTGAACAGTGTTGAATCTTACAGAAATGAAAGAGGAGGTGGCAGAGGGTTGCTTTCTGAACTCTTAAGTGAATTTATTTTCTTCTCTCTTTTTCGCTTTGCTTAAGGAGTTCAGAGCTAACTGAATAATCCACTCCCAGCAGCACTTGACTTTCCTTAAATCTAAAGGGTTCATCCTAGGCAGATATTGTATCTGGATGCACTGTTTTTTTTTGCGTTTTCAAAGCTTCCCATGAAACCACAAATTTTTGAGGTCATGCGAGGCCGAGTCACCTTGTGTAGTAGGATGAACACGGTGCGTTACTGTTTTCTGCTCCAGAGTTGCTCAGACTCTGATAGGGGAGGATGTGTCAGTGCAATTGAGAGGTCTGGGTCAAGTGGCACCAAGCCTGTGGGCTTCCCTGAAATAGACCTTTGTGAGAAAGCAGAAGCTTACAGGAAGGCAGGCGGGCACGGCTTCCCTCTCCCCTCCTTCAGGGATTCCTTTGGTCTCCGATTCCTCAGCGTTGCTGGTGCAGAGCGGGTCGTGGTCTGCTGCTTCTCACTTCTAATGGTAAAACATTTTGGAGGCAGAATCTCTTGGGAGATTTGAGTGGGCCCAACGTGAAGTTGCTTCAGGTGCCCCAGGTGTTGTGAGATAGAGTTCTGAGGGCGACGCCTCTGTAGTTATCTTTATATCCACCTCTCTGAGCTTGGCTCTGTACAGACACATGGAAGGTTCTGGTAAGTGTGATTTAACTTGCCTAGAGAACGGGGATCTAAAGAACAGGATACCAGATACCTTGTCCCTCACTCCTGCTGTCACTGCGTCTCTGCCTCCCTCCTTCACACGTTTATCTCAAGGGGATTGTGAGAGCTTTCTTCACCAGGACCCTTAAAGCTCACTCTGGGGGCGGCCCGCGCGCAGCCCTAAGAGCTGGACCGTCCGTACTCGCTGAGCCCAGGTTTCTCTTTCCCACAAAGGAAATCAGCCAGAACTTGTGATGGAAACAATACTATCCTGTCGCCAGGAACGCTGGCTGTCCTAACGCCAAGCAAATCAACGAAGAGGCCGCTTTTGCCCTTTGAGAAGTTAAGGGCGGTGCTGTAAGCTGCACTTCTTCCTGAAATTAGCACCTCTTCCTTTGTCTACCCCTAACCCGAACCTCGCAGCCGCCTTGGGGCAGGCATGTCTATGGGCGGCTAATTGATGGGCACACAGAAAGCTAGGTCACCTCCACACTCCTTCCTCCATCCTGTCGCTTCTCAGCCAATCCTGGGAGTCAGATACATGGATGACACATCTTCCAAAAACTCAACCTAAACCTGTCAACTTGCAGCCTCCACGTTCTGTAACTTTGACCTCCGACGCCAGGGACCGCGCTGACCGCTAGATCGCGCTGTCGGACAAGAAATCCTGAAGCTCCGGACCCGCCGGGAACCCAGGAGTCGGAGGGAGAAGAGGTGGGAGCGGTGAGAGTGAGGTGAGGGAGATCCCCAAACTGAATAAGTCCAACCAACTCTGCCTCAGTCGATAAATATCATCAATTTGTTGCAGATACTAACGGGTTCCAAGGGTCACGAAGAGTTGGACGCACTACTGAAGGGCACAGATTGGAAGACGGTTTACACGTTTTAAAAAAAATCTTTTTTAGTGTATTTTTTATACAGCAGGTTCTTATTAGTTATCTGTTTTACACATATTAGTGCATTTTTACTCGTGTGTCCGCTTTCCAAACTGGGAGCCCAGCGGAAGGGTCCCCTGAGGTCAAACAGTGCAGACCGCACGCTGGGAGGAACCCCGCCCACGCCGGCGCACCTTTGGATACGTTTGAGTTGCACTCGTGTCCCCTGGGATGTGGATGTGCGTGTGTTTGTGGATGTGCATCTGTGTACTTCCCGACGGCAGTGTCCCCTCCCTTCTCCTCTCGCCATACTCTGGAAGTTTTCCGTATGATCTTCTTTCCGAGTGAGGCAGTGCTTTGGGGGCCGGTGGTTTAACGTTACCTTCACTTCTTCGCAGCAACTATTTTCAAATGCATTAAATCTAAGCATGCGGACGAGAATGCTTTGAGCAAAAGAGGCTGGCCACGCGGGTCCCCGGCCGCCGCGCGGGGTTGGAGAGCGGCGCAGTGCGCGTCCTCTGGGGGCGGACGCCTCTCCCACCCAGTCTCTGCGGCCTCCAGCCTCGGGAAGGGGAAGCCCGCCTCTGCCCTCTGCTCCCCGGAGGGTGGCCGACTGCCGGACTCCCGCCGGGGCTGACAGATGCATTTGCGGCTCTGAATCAAATCAGCAGGGGAGAACTCTTTTTTAAACCAAGAATATCAACACCCAGAGTTAAGTTGCTTCCTAGTCAACACCGCCATCACAATTTTTTTTTAAGTACATAAAGAAAAAGCGCGCGCGCGCACACACACACACACACACACACACACACACGCCCACCTGGGCGAAATGCAAACTCCAGCCAGCTTGGGCTGACGTGCAAGCAGTTTTCCTTTTCTAGACGGGAGTGTGGATTTCCCTGGGGAGTCCGTATTTCCCAGGGGAGTCCGTGGCGGTTCCAGGCCGCGGCGCAGCACTGCTGGGTGCCCGGAAGGCGGCTGCCGGGACTTGTTTGCTCCACGCTCTGTCCCCGAGGCTGCCACCCGCCTACGTGCGTCTGTGAGAGGGGAGTGGAGTGAGAGTGCAGGTGAAGGGCTGCTACCCCGCTGATCACCGCTCGCTGGGGTGCGCCCGTCGTGTTATTCACGCCCGGGGCGTCGGGGGGTGAGTTTGAAGGGGAAAAGGCCTATGCACCGTGCGTGTGTGGGCTCTTTGTGTGAGCTCCCAGCTAGACTTCGAGTGGGCCGTGTGTACTCGGGGAATGTGCAGAGGTGGCGATTCCCATTTTCCTCCATGCTCTCCCTCCAGTCTTCTCCCAGGCTTCCTTCGGCTTTCGCTGGAGCAGCCTGTGCGTGGGGCGGAGTGCAGGGGACCGTCGGCCCTGCAAGTTCTTGTCATCATTCTAAAGGCAAGTTCGTAGGCTATCGCGCCTGGCGAAGGGAAGGCCAGGTTAGCAGATGTCAGACCAAATAGGGAAAAGAAGTTTACACTGGCCACACGACCTCCTCCTGTGTTGCGGGCGGTGAATTCCAGGGAGGCCGCTCCTGCGTTCCCCTCCGGCCCCCTCCTCCATCCCCAGAAGCTTAAACTTGTGGGAGTAACCCCTGGGCTCCAAGAGGCCAAAAGGTGCTGGACTTGTGCTGAGCGCACAGACGTGTGTAAAGCGGTTTTCTGATGCCACAGTGTAGGATCCCCGCGCTTCCTCCGGTGCGTCAAGTACGATTTGGCAACCCTCAGGGCCAGGCTCCGCTCTCCGGGCCAAGAGGTGGAGCAGAGCGAGGAGGGGCGGCAAGACCTCGAGAAGGTGCTGGCAGAACGTCAGCCCCGCGTTTGGCCTCCAGCTCCCAGCAGTGCGGGGCGGGGGGAAACTGACTCCCCTTAGTTGCCTTGACCCCGGGGCGTTTTAAGGGCAGAGCTTTCCTTCCGAAGCCTCGACTCGCGACCAAGTTTTGCTCTGGCCCAAGTGAGAAATTTCTACGGTGGATGTAACTCCTGAGCGGCTTCTAATTTTGAGGATCCCTAGGTTTCCTAGCGTTCCTTGCCCTCTCTCTTGGCTCCAGTTAAGCTTCCCAGCTCCGTCCCGAAGCCCCAGGGGAGAAAGACAGGACTGGGAAAGCCATCCCCTCTCTGAGCCCCTCGCAGGCGACCATCCGGGTTTCCAATCGCCGGAGATTGAAAAAGACAGAAGGCGTGCCGCGTGCGCAGACAGTTAGTTAATGGAAACCCTGTAAATCGGTTTTAAGTGCACCCAGGACGGAAGGGGAGGAAGGTGTAGGTGGTGATGATGGGGGATGGGGCTATGATGGGGTGGGGTCAGCCGCATGCTCGCAGTTCTGAAAACGAGAGCCGCTTACTTCCCTCCCATCGTTCTTAATTTAGAAAAATAAATTTATTAAAATCGCATGGATAGGGAAACCCGAGCTCCCCAGCCCGCCCCAAGCGGAGGAGTGAGCGGATTCCCTTGGCAGTGAACCCGGCTGCGGCTGTCCCCCTCCCCGCTTCCTCCTCCCCCTTCCCTGCCCCCCTCCCTCCTCCCCGGCGGGGCACTGCTACTACGGCGATCGCCACCTCACGCAGAAGGAATGCTCGAAGTATGCACACGTTCCCAAAAGTAGACCTCCTTCACCGCCGGAGGAGCATACATCACCCCGTGGCAGCCGTCCACCTTCTCAGGCGTTTCGTAACCGAGTAAACTGAGAGCTGGGAACAGCCCTCTATTAAGTAGCCCGCGGCGCGGAGCCTCTTCCCACTCGACGAAGGCGAGCCGCCCCAGACGCGTCCGCGCGCCGGCAGCTGCGGTCCCGGGCCGTCTCCGCCTGCCCTGCGGCGCCCGCCTCTCCGCCCGGGATCCTCCTTCTCTTACAAGTTCGCCCCGGTGGCCCTGCCGCTGCCCACCTCCGGGCAGCCGCCAGGTGCGCCCGGAGCGCAGCGCCGATTGCCGGGGCGCGCGGGGGCCACACCGAGGGCCGGCTTCTACGACGCCGGGAAGCCGCTACCGCCGCCGCTACCTCGGTCACCACCGCCTCAGGTCGGTCCGGCTTCCGGCCCCGTCACCTCGTCCCTTCCAAAGAAAACTAGGGAAACTTGCTTCTAGCCTCTTCCTTGCTCGGTTCTAAGCCACTAAGGAGCCCGAGCGGGGACCGTTTGGACTTGTGCCTGAGATCTGCCGGGTATTCTGAGCTTTTTGTGATTCGTCTGAGTCATTGAGGGGGAAAGAATTGTAGGTTTTCTGAAGAGCTGATGCAGGGAGGCTGTGCGCGCGTAAAGCACCCCGTTCGATGTGCCAGAGTGTGGAGGGATTTCGTCTATAGATGCTTCGTTGAAATTGACGCAGGGCGCGCCGGCTCCCGGGGCCGCCAGTCCCTCAGGGCCTCGCGGCTGCCGCGGTGCCGCACGCGCGCAGGGAAGGTGTTTTAGCGATGCACGGCGCGGAATTCTTTGGAGGGCCGGCGGAGGGCTCTGCCCCTCGTCGAGGCTGCGTCGGTGTGTGTGGCATCCGGAGACAGACTCCCGGGCGAGTGATCTGGCTCCTTTCTCTGCTTTTCAAAGCATCCCACATGGTGGGTCAGCTCAGCTCTCGGGGGCTCAGCTTTGGCCGACTTTATCCAGCTGCTGGAGGCAGCTCCCTCCCCCGACCTCTCCCCCTCAGTGCATAAGTGGACGCCCTACTCAGGGTCGTGGAACCTCTGGGGGAGTTTCCATCCCATATCCAAAGAGGGTAGGGATCAGAGAGTTATTTACGGAGCGGGGACTGTAGCCAGGCAGCAGAAGAGGTACAGCAAAGGAGGCACCCGTAGGGTCCTTACGGGGCTTTCTGGGACCCCTTTCCCTCCAACTCACCCCGGATTATGTGGCCTTCTGAAGTGTGCTGGAACGCTGGGGAGGGACGGGGCAAGAAAGGAAATGAGCGCTAAACTCGGTCCTTGGGTAACGAATGTCAAGGTTGCTGTGGGTGACGCGCAGGGGATCTGGAGGCACCCCGCGGGGTAGGGGTGAGGGTGTCACTTCCTTTTTTAACTTGACAAGGGAGTTAAAGGAATTGGCCTTTTCCAGCGGAGAGGGGGGAGGGGACGAGTTGGCAAGAGGAGATGAATCCCGTAAGTCTCCTACCGCTTTCCCCACCCCCGCAATTGACTCGTATTCATACATGAGGGTGAAGTGAGGGAATCCTCGCTGCCACGTAGGGGCGGCCGCTTTCAGATTTTATGTCTGAGAGTGCTCAATGAAGTGCTGCTAAACATTCATATAAATATTTTGGCTAAAAGGAGATAAAACTTTTTTTTTTTTTTTTTTAACATATGGGTGGAATGCCTGGCTGGCTGGCCGAACTGATTCTATGTTCAGATAACCCCGAGGCATGATTCCTTGTGCCGCTGAGTCAGGTAGCCGATAGGTGGCGCTCTAGACCCAGGCAATAGCCCTTCCACTACTCAGGTTTTTGTAGCTAGTGAAGAGGTTTAAAAAAAAAAAAAAAAAAAAAGCACCACACGGTTTTTCGCTGGGTCGACTGTTAGCCTTTAACTTTTCTCGAGCATGACTGCCAACTGAGTTGGAAATTATTATAGCAAAGTTAAGGCCAGATGACGGGACAATGGGCCAGTCTCACCTCTTGCTTTTCACTGATGTAGAAAAGGGTTAGAAATGTCAAACAGTTGTTAATTAGGAAGAAAGAAATTGCTAGAGTTCTTGGATCCCCAGAGCAGCGACAAAAGTTTAATCTTGGCTTCATAAAAATGAGCTCCGGGCAATTTGGCACACCCGTTCATCAGACATTTAAAATGCAATTTGCACTCAGGTCCAGGAAAGCTGCCCTAATACATTGTGCCAATAATTTGGAAAGACGCGGTTGGAGGTTGTCAGTTTCTTTTCTCAAAGAGGGCTCGACCTGTGGCTCATTTTTGGATTCCCAAGCATGACTTCTTTTTTCACGAGGCCTGGTGTGTTGTCTTACAATCATTTATGTACCTCAGAATCAATTCTCTTTTTATGTTTTGCTTCTGGAAGACCCCCCCCTTTTAAGTTCGTTGCTAGTAGCTTTTGTCTCCGAATTGGACCTTAGAATATTTTGGAAGATTTCCTTCTACTGACATGGGTTAGGCACCTACTGTGTGCTGGGAACCACAAAAAATGAATAAGACTATTTGTCTTTAAAGAATTAATAACCTAGTTACAGAATCAGGAAAAATCAGTGTAGAATGTATTCTCCTCCTGAGCATATAAGCCTGTAATCTTCTGGAATAAATGAACAGTTAAATGAGAAGATTAACTATTACTGAGAATTTTATTAAAAAATGTCCTGGGAGGGGCTTCCCTGGTGGCACAGTGGTTGAGAGTCCGCCGGCCGATGCAGGGGACACGGGTTCGTGCCCCCGGTCCGGGAAGATCACACATGCCGCGGAGCGGCTGGGCCCGTGAGCCATGGCCGCTGAGCCTGCGCGTCCGGAGCCTGTGCTCCGCAGCGGGAGGGGCCACAACAGAGAGAGGCCCTCGTACCGCAATAAATAAATAAATAAATAAATAAATAAATAAAAGTCCTGGGAAAACAGGAAAGAGTGCTTTGTCTCTTCTATTGCCTTTCCCTTTTTATGATGTATTTTAGAGTTGTTTTTTTCCCCTCATCTTGAGTAAAAGATTATCAGCTGTGAAGATAACATAGCTAGCAGGGGGTCAGGTTTCTCTTGGTCTGCACATATTTCTGTATAATCCATGTCAGACCTTCAAGAGCTGTGTATTTGTAGGCAGAACAAAATGAAGAAAAAAGAGAGTAAAAGAGGTTTATTATACTTTTCCAAATTACCCCGAGACCACTTAAAGTACCGTTACCTAAAGAGTTCAGCAGCTAGGAAAAAACGGCTGGCCAAATAAAACCCCCAGCTGGAAGAGGCATTTGGTTGAGTCAGGGAAAAGATGACCTCTGAATTAGCCATCACCCAGGGGGATGGAGTTATGTGGGGCGTGGTAAGGCCTTCACCCCGGATGTTAAGCGGGGCCAGCCTCCAGGAAAACAGGACCCTCTTTAAACTTGAACTCCCTCTTAGTGCCCGTGATTAAACTGCTACAGATGAACTTGACTTACACTGCTTCACAATAGGCCCATTATATGCTGGTCTGGGCCTTAGGTTATTAAGGCAGATCTGGTCGGGTCCTGGCCCGGGTCCAGGCTCCAGTTCTAACCTGGCTCCCGGCCTGCCCGGACCCGGTTCTGACGCCGTCACTGCTTCCTCCCGCAGATCCCTTCATGCGGCTTTGAGTCCCGAGGCCGAGCATGCGGACCAGGCTTCCCCCAGCGCTCGCCGCCCTGGGCGCGGCCCTGCTCCTGTCTTCCATTGAGGCAGAAGGTAAAAGGCTCTTCCCTCCTTCTCCCCCGTGACCATGAAGAACTCTAGAAAGGAAAGAAGCAGATCTTTCTTGTCTCTGTTGCTTGCTGTGTTTCTCCCTGCGCTTCGTGTGTTCTCCCGGAGTTTCTGTCCTTCGGAGAAACGCCCTCTTCTCTGAGGTCTGTCCATTTCCCAGCTCTCAGGTCTTGCTCTTTCGTATTCTGCTTAAGCCGTCCCGTACAGTGCTGTGTGCCCTCCTTGCTCTGGTCTCTGCGGTGTGCTGTCCACACTGCCACCGACACGGCCGCCTTCCGAGAGGACCAGCCGTCCGGGAGGGGGCGACGGCTGCACCCAGCTCTGCGGGACGAACACCTCCGGGGGGGTACCCAGGAGCCCCGGAGCGCGGGCGCGCTCGCTCGTGCGCGTGGCTGGTTAGCACCTGGCTCGGGACTGCGACCTCGGTGACAGCACGCAATAAAAGACTCCAACAGAGCCGGCTCTGCGCGTCTGTGTGTTTTGTGGGGAGTTCAGTCGGCTAGGCGGGCGGTGCAGGCAAATGAGGTAGCAGCCCAACCGCCCAGGGGACTGGCGGGCCAGCAGAGATCCGGGACGCGGGGTGTGTTCTCGCGGCCCGAGGTCGCCGCTGTCCCTGTTTGGTTCGCTGGGCTACGAGACCCGTGGCCCAAGCCCAGGCCCAGCCCCACGCGAACAGGTTGGGTCTGGGCCAAGGTTCTCAAGCTAGGAAGCTAGCGGGCGCCTGGCAAGCCGGGCACCACCTACCCCTCCCTCCTTCCCTCAGCTTCAGACCTGAGTGCGGAGTCGGTCAGAGGTTCGGAGATGGGTCTCAGGGCCTCAGGGTCTGCAAAACGGCTCAGTACGCTCCAGCCCTTGGAAAACGAAGGACTTCTGCTAGAGTTTTAACCTTGTTTTAGGCTTGCTGCGGTGTGCACTTGATGCCTTCCTTTCTCAGCATTCGCGGAACAAGCCCTTTCTGTATATTGACCCAAGAGGGGCTTCTGTGTCCTCTCAGTTATCGTTGGAGACCTGATAAACTAGATTTATTGTTCTGCAAGGTAAATGGGGTAATACCATAAAAGACATCTTAAGAAATGTATACGTTTTTCCAATGCAGAAATGCCCCCGATGAAATTAAGGGAGGAGAGCAATACTTCTGTGTGGGTCAGTGTGGAAGGGGGGTAGGGCGGGGTGGGGGTTGTGTTTCTTAGAGGCTGTGGGGAAGGAGAGCTGTTTTATGACCACACTGAGATTTTCAAAAACTTTCTATTGTGTTTGATTCTCTAGTTTGAGACTGCAGGTACAAAAGACCAAGATTGGGCAAAGCAGAGAGTCTTCAAAATGTACGGCTTGTTCAGAAAAGTGAGGGAAACTTGCTGGCTCTTCTTATCTGATTAATACTTTATGAATGTAGAGGCTTTTCAGAGTGGCCTCTGTGAAGTAATATTCAGATGAGATTGCCTTTAATGTTCCTTTCTATGTCGTTGTTAGGAAGGAATTTCACTTGAGGAACTTCTGGAAGCCCTACTAAAGATGTTTTTAGATAATTCACTAAAGCGGCATATTTACTGCCCATTAAGAAAATAGTTATTTGAAAATCAGAAAGGGTTGAGAAGTCTTAGGACAAGACTTGAGTTGGAAATGATGTAAATGGAAAAAAATCAGTTCTGAATTGGATAATGGCTGGTTAGCAAAGTGCAGTTGGAAAGAACATTTTACTCTCTACATTACTGATTGTTTCCGTATTTCTCATAATTTATCTTTTAGATTTGTATTTATTTCCACATTATACAGCTCTTTCTTTTGCTTTCTTAAGCTGTTTCTCTTCTTGTCTCTCACCCACTTAGTCCAGCATTTAATAATGATCCTTTTGTAGGATCTGTTATTTGGAGGGGGCCTTATTCTAGTTTGGCACTGTCAGATAGAAATACATTGTGAGCCACAGATGCAAGCCACATATGTAACTTAAAATCTTCTGGTTATGACATTAAAAAAGGAAAAAGAAGAAGGAGAAATTAATCTTTATAACATATTTCACTTAACCTAATATATCCATAATATTACCATTTTAACATGTAATCAATATAAAAATTATTAGTAAGTTATTTTGCATTCTTTGTAGCTAAGTCTGAAATTGGGTATGTATGTTATGCTTGCAGTGCATTTCATCTGGACTGGCCATATTTCAAGCGCTTGATAGCCACGTGTGGTTTGTGGCTCCAGTACTGGACAGCAAACCTCGGGTGTTAATTACTAAGTGGCCCCAGGAGCCTGGGAAGGGCTAACAAAGTTTGTGGCCAAGGCCTTTCTGGGGACAATGGGCTGCAAACAGAATTTCTCTGAAGTATTTCTGATGGCACATTTCACAAATTCAACTGGCAGCCCTGCTTCTTGATATGTTATTTTGATCTTAGTTCAAAAGTAGCCATTGTGGAGGGTGGGAGGGAGACCCAAGAGGGAGGAGATATGGGGATGTATGTATATGTGTAGCTGATTCACTTTGTCATAAAGCAGAAACTAACACACCATTGTAAAGCAATTATACCCCAATAAAGATGTTTTTTAAAAAAAGGGTACATTAAAAAAAAAAAGTAGCCATTGCTACTTTTCTTTCCCTTTTGCAACTCATACTTGTACTCTTGTATTCATACTATTTTCCAGTCAGTTTCTACTTACTTGTTTTTATATGTTGAAAGCTCAATACCTTTAATTAAAAGGTTTTGGCGTTCACTTTTTGCATTGCTCCCTTTTTATAGGGGTACCACCTTTGTCATGTTGTTTTCTTCTACCTACTTAAACAAGGAACTTTATTTTTCATAATACAGTATTTGTTCCATAGAAATAAAAGTGAAAGTGATTTTTTTTTGCTTTTAATATTTGTAATTTTTAGCTACAGCATAGACTTTATTAACCTTATAACCTGGCCAGTGCTCTGTAAGATCTAGAATGTGTAACTTATTTTTGGTTCCTGTATCATATAGTATGTAAATTGCCATTTAGAAAATTTAACGCTTTGCATTTAAAGATTAATGGCCAGTGTTCCCTGAGAATTAGACACCTTTCTAGTTAATCTAGAATTTGAGATGGACATATGTTTTGTAAAAAATAGAGTTGTAATTTTAGTAAGTCTGATTTGTAGTTCATAATATATAATGAACGACTGGATGTTTTTAATTCATGAGTGAGTTGAAGTCTTAAGCTTTATTTATCTTACGTCTAGGTTAAGAGGCTAATTAATGTATATTTCTATAATCCTGTGTCTAACTTATGTTCTAACAGAAATTTCAAACTCGACGGGAACTTACAGATCATCTATTCTAATCCTCTCATTTTCCAAATGAGGAAATGAGGACCAGAGAAGCTGAATAACTCAGTCAACTAACCTGATTGCCTAGGGACAAGGCATAGACAAGACCCAGGTCTTCTAGTCCTGGTTTCGTGCTAGGTTTGCCCACACTGTGCTGCTTTTCTTGCTTGACCCAGTCAGTCTCATGAAAGGATGCATTTTGTAATCTGTACAGAATAATTTATTACTTGTCTAAAATATTAACTTTTCAACTGCTTATTTTTGGTATCTTATAAACACAGACGAAATGAGTATCTGTATCATGGCAGAGATCATTAAATTTATACTAGCTTTGGACGGAAAATTTAAACTAATGCGTACTGAATATAGTAAGACCACACTTTGTGCACTTCTCAAGGTTTCTGCCATTAAGGTAGTACCCTTCTCAGTGTTGCCATCACAAAGATTAGACTAAAGGTCTTACTAGTTCATCAAGATGATATTTTAGTAGTGTGTTCTCAGTTTTCCTTTACCTTTAATACATTTTATACACTTGCCAAATCTTACTAATCTCCTCCCACCTGTTCGTCCATCTATCCATCCATCCATCCATCCATCCATCCACCTCTGGGTAAACTTTTATGTCTTCCTCTTGGGTGCCATAATTAAAAACAATGTTTTGTAAAAAAATTATATATCAAGGTAGATACTTTGGTTTCAAAATTGCTTGAACAAGTTGTAAAGTTAATATACCAAATTCTATCTGTATCTGAATTGGAGATGTCTGAATAGCACATATTGATTTTGACCAGGCATCAAATAAAGGTTTTTTATAGAGTAGAGAAATACTTATGTATATTTTAATAGGCAAATACATATCAATATTGGTTTCTAAAGTTAATCTTTCACTCAAATATTTCTTATTTTTTACATTTAAGCAAGTATGGTAGGAAGCTGTATGCTCTGGAGTCAGACTATGGGATCAAAGTTTTCCTGCCTATTAGCTGTGTTAACCCTTGCGAATTTCACTGACTCACCCGTTAATCAGGGATAATTAGGCCACTCTTCTGGGTGATCATGAGAAAAGAAGGAGACAGTATAGAAAGTGACTAGCTCTCTGCCTGTCACAGAAGAGACACTCAGCAAATGCTAGCTATGATTATTCCTAAAAAGTCCTAAATCCTGCCAGTTTATCTAAGGAAGATATCAGCAGAATGCAGCTTTCATAGCATAGCTTTTTGATAACAAAAAGCATTATTCATAAATATGAACTTAAACTGCTAGTGTTATGAATACTTAAAATTTTAGTTTCTTCACTATCAGTATTCAGTTTTATGAATATATATGATTGCTATCTTATTTATTTATAATTTTACTTCTATTTGTCTTCGTTCAGATTCTTCTTCTACACAACTATGACTCTTTACAATCATAATCATCCTAGAAATATTCTGGCATCTGCATAGACGCTGCTTGTAACAATGCAAGGGCGGTTGTGAATTATTTTTATATAAAATAAAAGATTTTCAAAGTTAATGAAGATACATTTCGCATTGATTCAAGTTGACAGGGGTCCACACTCACACCTGCTTTATTATCTCTTTTCATGAGACAAACAAGCAAAATATATAAACAGAATGGCAAGCCTAAAAGGTTTTACAAGAGATAAAAGTGGCAAGAAGAAAAGTGGAAAGGGCTCTCTGTTGTACACAAGCTGGTCGACCATTCTTTCCTACTTTTGATCCCCAAGTACCACATCTGAGTTTCTATAAACACCTTAAAATCCTCTGAAATGTTAAAGACTTTTCCCAACAGTCAATTTTTCAGTTTTTCTGGAATCCTGGTCATTTGGAAATCAACAAGGTGGGCGGCTGCTGCCCCTCAGCAGCTTTAACCTAATGTCTGCTGCTTCAGGTCAATTTCCTTGCAAGGTTGGTGGTACTGTTTTTCCATGTACTGATTTTTTTTAAAAGCATGCTCAGGCCAGTTGCGTCTGCCTTTGCATTAAATTTGTCCTGAGCCATTGCTACTGGAACAATATTTTATAATGATATTCTTAATACCTATTGTCCTATTAACATCTGTTGCATGCTTGTTATACTAAGTGATGACTGCCAGTAAACCTCGCAAAACGGTTACAGACAGCAGAATGTTGAGTAATTAAACTATGCATGTAGATTAACAGTCTAATCTCACTGCCTGTGTATGGATAGTAAGAAAATAACATTTATTCCATTACTAGCGTATCCAATAAGAATAAAAAGCCATCTCCTACAGTTGGAAGCAGCAGTTCATTAAAGCAAACGTTTGCTTAATTTGTATAATTTCCATTAAAATGTGCTATTAATATTACATAAATACCTAACCCCAGTTCAATTCTATGACTCATGTCTCAAAGCTACTGCTATAGTTCAATTGACCTTTAGGAAAACCTAAAAGGAGACTGTAATCTCTCAAAAGAGAGACAAAAATTCTGACTCACCAGGAATACTTTCAATCCGAAACACTTTAAGAAGAGTATGGCGGAAAGTCATCTTATTGTGTGGACCTGCTTCAAGAGTAATACTTTTTAATGCATCGACCATGCACTGACAGTGAGTCAGTACAATGCTGCATGATGAGGCATGAACACTGCAGAGAGAATATCATTATAAAATATTTCTGGAATGTCTTTGTGTAATGACTATTGTACATGGAGGCTTTCGTTCATTGTGGGAAACTAAAAACAAGTCAACATTTCATTGACACATGCATGATGCTGTACAGTTTTGTATGTAAACTATTGCTTTCTGTACTTTTCAATTATTCCTGTCATTGACTTCTCCAAGATTTATGCGCAGTCGTGTCTTCAGATGGCTGATCCTTCCTCACTATTTTCTTTAAGTTCTGTAAATAAATGTCCATAAATATACATTGATGTTGTCTTTTCATAATTAACCATTGTTTTGTAAAGGACCATACTGGCATTTTAATTTAAAATGCCACTTCTAGTATGGAGTATACCTGCTGCAAAGGAAAATAACAGTGTTGGTTTACACCTTGCAAACGTACCGCAAATTGGTGTAAACAGGCAGAATGTTTGTTAGTTTTATAAACATCTGTATATCACTCTTTATATACTTATAACTGATTGACACCCCTTATTACTATTTTTGAACATTGGTCTATATGAATACAAATATACATTTAAATGTATATTTCCTTGTGAGACATAACAGTGCTAAATTTCCCATGATTCCTCCTTTTTATTAAAATACATTTTTCATCTCTGCCACAGATTGAGAATTATCAAACAAAGATTAATAACAAGGCAATGATGCCGAGAATGAACCAAAATATCATTGATCCTTTTCCACATCATGGAAAAAATGTATTATGTCAGTGCTCTCACTTAACCTCTGTGGTTGTAAGCAGGTTGTGATTTGGCATGCTTATTCAAAGTGCACTCAGCATGTATCGAAAGTTCCTTAATTGTTATGTGAATTGTTTGCATATGTGGTTATTATATGTGATTTCATTGTACCTGTATCCAAATATGTTTCTATTATGCTTGATTTTGCTGGCCATTCTTGGATGACCGAGCAACTCAAGAATCCAAAGTGTTTTGTGCTGTCTTCTGTAATATGTATACTCTCTGATGTTTTGTCACATCTTGTCAGCTTTTAATTTTATTCTCGTCCAACAAGATATCTTTTATATTTGTTGGAAACAAATTTATGCAAAGACAATTTTAGTAAGCTTTGCTCAACACAATTCTTTATTAATTAAATTGACCGTTTTGTGACATTGGAAAATGTAACTGATATCAACTCTCTCTCTTGCAGTTGACCCACCTTCAGACTTGAATTTTAAAATTATAGATGAAAATACTGTTCATATGTCATGGGCAAGACCACCTGATCCAATTGTGGGTTTCAAAATAACAGTGGACTCCACAACGGGTAAGTTTTGAGATGATGGGATTTTAGGACAGAGACATCAAAAGTGATATAATCTGATCTTTTCCCCTCCTTCCATTTCATTATGAGGAAGCCAGGATTTAGAAAACCTGAGGGGTTCACCTAACGTTGCAAGATATTTGGTGGGCTCAGATCTCCAGATTTCCAGCCCAGGACCCGTTATTATATTTTTATAGTGTTAGCTTTATTAACTTGGTTTGCTGTGCTAAGCTGTTGTTACTAAAAAGAGACTCCCCCCCCCCATCAGAATATTGCTGGTAATCTTTGCTTTTATAAAATAGAATGATCATTTCTTGACATTTTTCTTGAATCACTTAATCTGTCCAACACTTCAAGTGACAAGTGATGAAGTGAGTTGTTATGCCTTGCCCAGCGTCCTGCACACTTCAGTACTCAGGACACAGATTCTGGGATGGTGGTGAGCTGCCATGATGGAAGACAACAATTTACTAGATAGATTTCTGTAGATCCTAAGGCTAAGAGTTTTTGAAAGAAGAAAACTCGTTTTGCTTGTTCTCAAAAGTTTTCTTTAGTATTCGTGATGTTGCCCAAGTGTGGAGAATCCATCTCTGTTGATTAACTTTTATTTCTAACGTGGAATGGGAAAATAACCAGTTTTACTAGCACTGGCCAAGTGGTAGGAAGAGGTCTGTTTTGGCTGACAGAAGCGATAGATGATGTCAACATGACTTAGCACCAGAGCTGTGTTTACATACTTGTGGCCTTTAAAAAATACCACTGATTTTAAATGCTGGTTTATCAGGAAATTGGGAAGCTGTATTTTTCTCCCATATGATCCGAGAACTTAAAAAGCGATCAAGAATTTACTTTTTATTCCTTGAATATTTTCTTCCCAAATATATTTGCCGTTAACTATTTCATTTATTCCAAAGCAGAAAAACAGTTGAAAAGAGTTCATCTGGTTTCCAGATGTTGGCAATGACTGACTCCTATACCTTAAAAACCTAGCAGGGCCCTGGTGTCTTGTTTTCCCATGGGGGCCCTGGTGGGTTCTGCAATGCTCCACATGTAAACCTGGAGCATTTCTCAGGGTTCTTTTACATTCGTTACCTTTTTCGATTATTTATGTTTTGATGAAAATTTAATATGTTTAAGAATTTTAAAAGTCACTTAGTCCCTAAGAACTACTGTGTTTCCTGATTGAATTGAGCATTATCATAATCTAGAAGGAAGTACATAATTGTCAGTATATAAGGAAACGCTCAGTACACTGTACCTTGAAATGTTTGATACCTAGTTAAGTCAATTCAGAGGACCATGGTTACCCATTAGAGTATGCTCCCATCCCCCGCTGGAGTACGGAGGATGCAATTCTGTAGAAGAGGATGCTGTTTCCCAGTAGATGTTCCTTTTAACCTATGGGGTTTGTTGTCTTTGAGTTGATTTTCAGCCCTTCTTTTTCTTTCAGTGCCCTCCTCCAATGCATCATTTAAAATTAAATTATTTTCTGCTTTATCTCTAACTTATAAAAAAATTTGTTGTCTACCATTAATATTCAAAAATAATGAGAGATTTTTGTTTGATATTCTGGTATATCTTTAATCTAGAGGAATACTTGAGTCCACAAACAAATATGGAATATGATTGTAACAAGTAAAGGCAATGCCAGTCCATTTATTGAATTTCTGGAATTCAAAATGTTTGTTTTGGAAGGCAGTAAAAAATAATGTTTGGGTATTCTAAAAAAATGTGTATTTTGAATTTTCAGATTTTGAGTATATGCTATGTTATATGTGAAAAAAGTTTTGTTGCATTGATGTTTTTCTTTCTATATTTTCAGATGGGCCCACTAAAGAATTTACCCTTGCAGCTAGTACCACTGAAACTTTATTAACAGAGCTTATACCTGAAATAGAGTATGTGGTGACAATCACTTCATATGATGAAGTAGAAGAAAGTGTACCAGTTATAGGCCAATTAACAAGTAAGCACACATATAAAGTACTTTTATACCTTATATTTTGCAGAAGATTTCTCCAACTTTCAAATTTAAGTTGTTGTTATGCAGAGTTAATTTATATCCATATTAACTATTTTTCAATGATCCTAGATGTTAGTAGCTGTGAATAATGCATTCCTGATTTATAATCCTGGTCTCTGGAAACAGCGGGAATATTATGAATGAAAACTGTTAAAAACATTAGGCTTTGCCAGACAACAATGTTAATATCCATTTTGAAATATATCTAAAATCTCCCTAAAAATAATGTATTTGCAAGGGAATGCTTATTTGGCTGTATTCTGTGACCAGCCGGGAATGGACCATACATCTGAAAGACAACGTACTTATTTTCTTCTTAGGAAGTAATTGTATGGGTCCATTTCTTTTTGTAATAATCAAGTTTTGATTCAGTTCAAACAGGTGGCCCGATAAAGCCAGGGGAGAAGAAACCTGGAAAAACAGAGATACAAAGTAAGCATTTCCCTTAATATTTGTGCTTGGCTTTGCAGAAGTTATAAATGTAATCTAAAGGAGATGTTCCAACTAGGTCCATAGTTTGATCTCACTCCTATATTAATTTCTGTAAGCTTTATCTACAGGAAGTACAGGCAACGTAATAGTAATGTATGACTAAGTGGTTATAACACCTACGTTCTGACTTTCTAACCTTTCATTCTATGTACTAAATATTCTTTTTACTGGGAGTGTTTTAAATGTGTGTGTGTCCAAGTTCCCCTGCAGGATTTTGGCAGTAGGTGAAAAACAAAGCTCGTCACTGGACTTAACTCCTTTCTCAAAGACAAACTATAGATATAGGTGGTAGCTCAGGGACGCATGAGAGCTATAAGGCTGGACCACAAGGGAGATGCCCTCACAGTGTTTTCAGCAATTCCATTGCCATGAAAATGTATTTCTATGTCTCTGTATATGTTATGCTTGTTTCTAGGGTGTTTACATGGGCTTAGTTGGTGCAGTTGTAACCGTTTCCGGAGTCTCCGTAAGACGTCTCTGATAAGTTGATGCATTTGTAATCAAATGAAAGCAATTTTAGTGTCTGGTTTTGTGGCTTCTAGCCCCTTTTGGTCTTACACTGCTCTGTGTGACTTGCTGGGATGGAGCCCTGAAGGGTTTCTTGGACTTCTAATTTTGCCACCTTGTAAATTGGATTTATGACTCAGGATAACAATAAAAAGATCGTGACCATGAAGTTCCCTTTATCCTGAATTTTTCCCGCCAGGTCACTGGTTATAATCCTTTTTCATGTCTACTCATCTGAAGCGAAGTTTATAGTATGCAGTTACAACGCAGATATTTTCCCTGAATCATCAATATTTATTCTAAATCAAAGCATTATTCTAAATACTGACTTTCAGTAGGCTTAAATTGGCCCATTAAATAGTAGCCAAAAATTATTTAGGCATGCAACTTGTATTGGCTTGCAAATTTCCCAGGACCTTTCCTCCTCTTCCTAGCCAAATACTTCTCTTATTATCTACCAACTGACTGCAGGGACAAAAATATCTTCAGAAAATTCACTCAGCTTTGCCTTATGAATACAGATTTTCATTAAAAACCAACCTGTTCCCCCCTCCCCACCTGACCACAGAGAGAGGGAAAAATATGTTTGGTTATAAAGGCCGATTGTTGCATTTTTAGTGATTTAAGGGTACTGCATATATTTTTACTTTTGAATGAAAATGTTTCCCCCCCGTTTTGTTTAGTACAAGAAGGTTTTAGTTGTCAATTTAAAATACATTGATATGGACATATATACACTACCAAACGTAAGGTAGATAGCTAGTGGGAAGCAGCCGCATAGCACAGGGAGATCAGCTCGGTGCTTTGTGACCCCCTGGAGGGGTGGGATAGGGAGGGGGGGAGGGAGGGAGACGCAAGAGGGAAGAGATATGGGAACATATGTATATGTATAACTGATTCACTTTGTTATAAAGCAGAAACTAACACACCATTTAAAGCAATTATACTCCAATAAAGATGTTAAAATAAAATACATTGATAATTAGGACAAGATATTATGGCGATTTTGCATCACATTTATGCTTGTTGGTACTTCTGTTAAGACTCCATTAACCCTCTAGATTAACCAGCTGCAAACTTTAGACAATTATATTGTAAGATGCAGGAGAATTGTTAAAAAAGATGTGCTCTTTTCTTCAACCCTACCGCATTTGCTTAAATGGTACAGCAATTGTTTTGTATTTATTGATCTCAGAATACCAAGAATGAAAACACTTTGCTTACATTTCTTTCGTATGTCTCCTAGATATTTTATATAGCTTTTACTTGGAGAAAAGAGTGAGGATATGGTTATAAAAATAGACAAATCAATAGCAACGATACTTGGGTCACAGGCTCTTGGAGAATGGGTCATATATGTATCTAGTCTTGCACAGTGTCTTATACAACAGTTTAAAGACATATAGTTGCAGAAATGCATACTGAAAATGCTTCTATGTGTGCCAATAAAGTTTTACATTCTTTTGTGCATGTCAGTTGTGGGTAAAGAACAATGTGAAAAGTTCTAATGAACAAAATGATTTTAGGAGCCAACCTTTTTGCCACGTTAGTTTGTATTCCTTAATGCTAGATAGATTTATTAGTGTGTCATTTAAAAAATATATCACATGTATTTCAGAATGCTCTGTCAGTGCCTGGACTGATTTAGTGTTCCTTGTGGATGGCTCATGGAGTGTGGGAAGAAATAATTTCAAGTACATTTTAGACTTCATTGCTGCTCTTGTGTCTGCTTTTGACGTTGGGGAAGAGAAGACAAGGGTTGGAGTTGTTCAGTACAGCTCTGACACCAGGACGGAATTTAACTTAAATCAGTACTACCAACGGGATGAGCTGCTTGCTGCAATTAAAAAAATCCCATACAAAGGTGGCAACACGATGACAGGTATGTTTTTACAAATTGTGGTATTGTTTAAGGTAAATGAAGTATCTATTTGGGAAAGAAAGGATGCATTGCCCAAATTATCATATGTTAAATAATTTTGAAATTAATCCCATAGCTTTTGATTTTGGTAAAATTGTGTCACGTGGAACTGAACATATTTCTTTTTCATTTCAGGGGAAGCCATTGATTACTTAATTAAAAATACTTTCACGGAATCTGCTGGATCAAGAGTTGGCTTTCCCAAAGTGGCAATTATTATTACAGATGGCAAATCCCAGGACGAAGTGGAAATTCCAGCAAGAGAGCTTCGAAGTATTGGGGTTGAAGTGTTCTCTTTGGGTAGGTCAAGTTTGGTTAAGTATTTTCATTTTAGAACTACTTTAATACTTAATGGCCAGGAAGATGAAGGGTTGATTCCTCAAGGAACGATTCTTTCTCAAGGAAGGAAAGCAGTTTTTACTGCATTTGATAGTATAGTGTTAATCCAAATCATTTTTGAGTAAAACTTCTGCTTATCTATTTCTCTCACGTAACTCCTTTAGCATACGCATTAAGTAAGGCGGTATTCACATTCTTTGTCAACACTCTGCTTTTCAAAGAATGCTGGGCCAATGATTCTAATAAAGATCCTCCTCCTATTATCATTAAGTGTTTTTTATGTTTCCTCTCTTATGTAACACTTGAAGAATTCAGAGGGTTCCAGCTCATTCAGGACTCTGGAAGTAAAAAGTATTATCTTTACAGATGGCAGGGACAAATGATGGCATGGTTGGCATGAGAGCCCACTCTGTTTTACCAACCAGGCTTTTGCCTCTTTGGCCATGTTACGTGAAATGGGAAAATGCTTTTGTCATTTCAACAGTTGCACATTCATTAGGACGCAAAACAATTCCAGTTTATGACTGAATAGGACTTGAAAATGTCTTTACTTCCCACACTTCCCTTCCCATATCCTTGTCCTTTTTTTTTTTTTTTTTTTTAAGGCATTAAAGCCGCAGATGCAAAAGAACTCAAACAAATCGCCTCCACACCTTCCCTAAATCACGTTTTCAACGTGGCCAACTTCGACGCGATTGTGGATATTCAGAACGAGATCATCTCCCAGGTGTGCTCAGGTGTGGACGACCAGCTTGGGGAATTGGTCAGTGGAGAAGAAGGTGAGTGAATTGTTGGGCGTTCCCATGTGTCCCGCTCTTCCATTACTTGAGAGCAGTTACGGCTTCGCAGGCAGGGGGACATTTAGTTTGGCATTCTGGTTCTATTAAATGGCGGAGGAAAAGAGTTTCCGTCAGCAGACTCTGCAGAGTGTTTTCGGGGCTCTTAAGAATATTTCAAAGATCAGTCAGTTCGATCCTCCCACATTTGGAACATGCTTCCATTTTATCGGTCATTGCTTTTAAGTACATGGGAGAGAGAAAAGACATTTCATAAGCATCCTTTGGAGTATTAGAAAGTCACAGTTTCCATAATTGTTCGCCTCTTAGCCTAAGAATTCACAACTGATTAAAGATAAGTTCTAAAGAGCTACATCTTCAATCATATAAAGTCTTTAATCTACAAACCCCAAGTATTTTGGCAATGTTATTATTATTTCATGGGCTCTGAATCTCTTTCTTTGTTTTACCGCCTAATGTCTGATTGTTTGCTCTGCTTTATTACAAAATCCACCCCCGCCCATCTTCCCCCTGGTCAACCTCTCTTTACTCAGTCTTTTAAAACATTCACGTGTCTCACCTTCACTAGGGTGTGTGTGCGAGGTTAGGCCAAAGTTTGGTTCTGCCCCCGTTTGAACTCTCCCTGGAAGGGGTAGGGGCTGCATTGCAGTCTGTTTTGGGGCCTCTTCTCTCTGTTGCTGGCGATCGCCTGAGACTTCCGCTCCCCAGCACTGTCTCCGCATCAATCCAGAGCTTTGCCTAAACTTCCAGTTGGCACATCCATTGCTTTCCTCCCACTGCTTCTCACTTCTTTGGGCGTCATTTTTATGGACTACATCTGATTGCCTTTTTGAGAGGACAGTGAGTAACCTTGTACATGTTTTATCATCCACTGTTGTGGCCTGGCTTATAAAAACTTAGAACTATATCTTCTGGGAAACTGATTCCACTGGCAAATCTAAAACTTGCAAGATTTGGTCTGAAATAGCTTAAAATACATTGTTATCTGCTAAGTGTTGGATTGGCTGAAAAGTTCGTTCGGAACATCTTAACGGAAAATCCCGAACGGACTTTTTTGGCCAGCCCAATACACGACTATGTTCTACACTGAGTAAGGATAGGACATTTTTAGATGATCAGTATTTGCTTGTCAGTATGCCTGTTGTAAACCATTGTTTCACCCCTGTTTGGTGGCATTATGAACATAGCTGAACTTTTTTTCTTATCTTGAATAAGTGGAAATACAATTGCTTAAGATGATAAGAACCTGTCATTTAAGAACTGCTGAATTCTTTACCTTTCTTGGCATATTATAAAGTATCTTAAATATTACATTATTATGCCTGTATTACTATTAAGAGAGAAAAGCTTTCTAAAGCATTGAGTAAGTCATTGATTTAACAAATATTCATCAAGTGCTTCCTTTGGTACCTGAATAAAGGCAATGAGTGTAATACCAAAACCAGAATGGAAAATCTTGGTCCCAGAGAATGAATTAGGCATCAGATGTCCTATTATTAATTTCTCCAAGGACTTCTTTTTCCCTAAACTTCTCATCTCTCTGATTAAAATTCAGGCACTGAGTCTCTTTCGGTGTGATGGGTACAGGTGGAAGTGGGGGACCGGGATTGGGGAACTTTTCCTGAGGCATTCATGATTAATTCGAATAAGGAAAACTGAGGTGCAAACCTGAAGACCTCATTAACAGGGTTGCATCTCACTGTTTTTAATCACGCTTCTGCTCATTATTTTGTAGTTGTTGAACCTCCTTCAAATCTGATTGCCACGGAAGTCTCATCAAAATACGTTAAGCTAAGTTGGAGTCCATCTCCTAGCCCAGTGACTGGCTATAAAGTTCTCCTTACACCCATGGCCGCAGGAAGCCGACAGCATGCTCTGAGTGTGGGTCCTCAGACGACCACACTCGGTGTTCGTGACCTCTCAGCAGACACAGAATACCAGATCAGCGTTTCTGCCATGAAGGGACTGACATCCAGTGAACCGGTTTCAATAATGGAGAAGACTCAGCCAATGAAAATTCAAGTGGGTGAGTTAATGGGTGTATCACTGAGTTTGGAATACCTGAAGGTCCATTTGATAGTATGCTGGTTCAGGTTTACTTTTAAACAAAATGTTTGCAATAGTTTTCTTTTAAAGAAGGCTGCTTACTAAGAAAACCGGATACCGTAGGCCTTCCATATCTGAGGTCCCGTATCCACAGATTCAACCGCTGTGTGTGGTCTGACGTTGGCTGAATCTGCAGATGCGGAATCCGCGGATCTGGAGGGCTTACTTCCCCGTGCCATTTTATAGAATGGACATGAGCATCCCTGGAGTTTGGTGTGGGGAAGGAGGTCCTGGAACCAATCCCCCAAGGATACAGAGGGACAGCTGTATCTATATTTTATTGATTAATTTGTATTTGTTGAACTTTAATGGGCTTTCTTTCTTTTTACAGAATGCTCACGTGGTGTGGATATAAAAGCCGATATTGTGTTTTTGGTTGATGGTTCCTATAGCATTGGGATTGCAAACTTTGTTAAAGTTAGAGCCTTTTTGGAAGTTCTCGTCAAAAGTTTTGAGATTTCACCAAATAGGGTACAGATAAGTCTTGTCCAGTACAGCCGGGATCCTCATACTGAGTTCACATTGAAAAAATTCACCAAAGTTGAAGATATAATCGAAGCAATAAACACCTTCCCCTACAGAGGAGGATCTACCAACACTGGGAAAGCAATGACTTACGTTAGAGAGAAAATATTTGTGCCGAGCAAGGGTTCAAGAAGCGACGTCCCAAAGGTCATGATTCTTATCACGGATGGAAAATCTTCCGATGCTTTCAGAGACCCAGCTATAAAACTAAGGAATTCAGATGTTGAAATCTTTGCAGTTGGTGTGAAGGATGCTGTTCGCTCAGAATTAGAAGCCATTGCCTCTCCTCCTGCTGAGACCCATGTGTTCACAGTGGAAGATTTTGATGCTTTTCAGAGGATATCTTTTGAACTCACACAGTCTATCTGTCTTAGAATTGAGCAAGAATTGGCAGCTATAAAGAAAAAAGGTCAGTAGGCTTTGTAAAGTAAAAGTTACCTCTTCATGAACACAGCATTTGTGCTTCTAAAATTGTGGATAATATGCTTTGTCAATTCTTTTCATCTATAGGAAAAAGTAACCTTCCTATGTTATTGAAAACTACTGAACTTAACTCATTTAGCTGAGATATGACTTTCTCCTGGGTGTGGGTCAGGTATTTATTGGTGAAAAAGCTGTTTATCCTAAGAGTCATGAGCTGTTTTTGATCTTAGATCCTCAGTCAGGGCGGGGAACCAGCTTTATCAAACCCATTTGTCGCATCCAGTTCAATAACCACGAATTGAGTGTCTACCATGTGTTAGATGCTCAGCTAGTTGCTTTGAATCAAAGGTGACTGGAACATAGTCCTGGGTCTTTGAATCCTCCTCATGCATTCTCTTTCCTGGACCATTTTTTGGGCATCCTTCCTCACATCTGGAATTCCCTATCCTTTTTTCTTCATTTGTCCAAATTCTGTTTTTCAACATTCGATTAAAAGTCCCATCTCTTTCATCAAGCTTCTTAATTGTTCTAGGGCTATAACACTTATCACTTATAGTCATTTGTTATTCAAATATACTACTTTCTTTTGTTAATAACTTTACACTCTCTTGTCTCTCCAGTTTGATTGTATGTCCCCTAAGGACAGTGAGTGTGCCTTAAACATTGTGCCTTCCTATGATTTAGTTTAATAAATATTCTTTTGTTAGGAAAAAATTTTAAATTATTACTTTGAAATATCTGTCTACCAGCAAAGGTTAATATCTGATTGACCGGGATGAATGGGAACATTTTGATGGTTCATTTTAGGTCTGTTACTGTTTTAAATATTCCAATTGTGGGCAGGACCATTCCATTAGTGCTTTGTCTTAGGGAGCTCAAAACTCGAATTCAGCTTTAACTGGTTATTTAAACACATAACTCAGTGTTATGAATGGTCAAGACAAATGATCAGGACCTCTTTGTGGGGCTGTGAGTGAGAGGCTTTCTCTCAGTGGTCTTGTGTGCAACGTTTACTCAGTGCATTGGTCTCAATGACCGCTCTCCCAAGTGAATGTAAGCCATTTGAAAAAGTGTGTAGTCATTAGGTCCATTTTTGGTTTATAGATTTAAACATTTTAACTATGTCCTTTTTTTTTTTTTCCCTTAACAGCTTATGTGCCTCCAAAGGATCTTAGTTTTTCTGAGGTGACTTCCTACAGTTTGAAAACCAGTTGGTCTCCTTCTGGAGAAAATGTTTTTTCATACCACATCACCTACAAGGAGGCTACTGGGGATGGTGAGGTGACAGTGGTGGAGCCAGCCTCGAGCACCAGCGTCGTTCTCAGCAACTTGAAGCCAGAGACCCTGTACCTGGTCAACGTGACCGCGGAATACGAGGATGGCTTCAGTACACCCTTAGCTGGAGAGGAGGCCACCGCAGAAGGTGTGAGAGGGTTCTCCACTGTTTTCCCCAAACTAACAGTTTACTGTAGAACAGAGTTACCATTTGAAATAACCATCTGCTCTATAGTCCAACACTGTGAATGCCCTCGTAAGATCCAGTACCTTTAAAACACAGCTGCTCATAAATCTTTATTTATTTATTATTTATTTATTTATTTTTGGCTGTGCTGGGTCTTCGTTTCTGTGCGAGGGCTTTCTCTAGTTGCGGCGAGCAGGGGCCGCTCTTCATCGCGGTGCGCGGGCCTCTCACTGTCGCGGCCTCTTGTTGCGGAGCACAGGCTCCAGACGCGCAGTCTCAGTAGTTGTGGCTCACGGGCCTAGTTGCTCCGCGGCATGTAGGATCTTCCCGGACCAGGGCTCGAACCCGTGTCCCCTGCATTGGCAGGCAGATTCTCAACCACTGCACCGCCAGGGAAGCCCTCATAAATCTTTTTAAAAAGAGAAAAACTCTTAAGTAAAAGACCCTAGATTTATTGTGATGAATTTGAGGTTGAGACATAGAGAACTGTTAATAATTATGGAACTAACTCTGGAAATACTGCTTATCTAGCGTTTTCTGTCCCATGTACCAACAGTGTCGTGTTCAGATACTTCTGAAACTACCAAACTTCTGATGGCGAATATATATTACCAAATTTTTTTTCTTTTTTAAAATTGTGGTAAAATATACATGTATATATGTAAAACATAAACTTGACCCTTTTAACCATTTCAGTTGTACATTTCAGTGACAATTAGTACATTCAGTGGTTGTGCTAACATCACCACATTCATCTCCAGAACTTTTTCATCTTGCAAAACTGAAACTCTCTACCTGTTAAACAATAACTCTCCATTCCTGCTACCCTCTGTCCCCCCGACCATGGCAACATTCTGCTTTCTGTTTCTATGGATTTGATGACTCTAGGTTTCCATGTGAGTGGAATCATACAGTATTTGTCCTTTGGTGACTGGTTTATTTCCCTTAGCCTAGGGTCCTCAGGGTTCATCCGTGTTTGTAGCATGCGTCAGAATGTTCTTTCTTCTATGGCTGAATGATATTCCGTTGTATGTATATACCAACATCGGTGGACACTTGGGTTGCTTCCACCCCTTAGTTATTATGGACAATGCTGCTAAGAACATGGGTGTACAAAGTTTACCAGATATTTTAAGCAATATTTGTTTAGATGTGTCCACCTTACTAGATAGATTTGAATACTTTCTGATACATTTCTCTACATTTGACATTTAAAGGATTCCAGTGAACCTGGTTAGCAGGCCAGCACCAGACAATTACTCTTGATATATACAGTGAATATCACAAGAGATATCAGTCATTCTCCTCCATTTTTATTCGATACAGAAGAGGCTGAAACAGCAGCGTGAGGAATTTTAGTTACAAAGAAGTACTGGCTCACAGGGAGGGTATATGTTGGTCTACCTGCCGATGAAAGCTAGAGAATCTTTTCTCCGAAAAAATTTTCAAATAAGATTGATTTTTCTTTTGTGCATGGTTTAGGTATATTTCTGCCCGAAGGCTAGTAGATAAACTAAATGGCCTAAGATGTCTTCTTGTCCTATGATTTTTGTGATAGTATAACCTAGCAGTCCACACTTAGATATTTATGACTTTCTGATGATTCCTCTGTAATGCCCACACTGTGGCTTCATGAGCCTGGCCCTCCTTCTTCAGCACTTTGGGATGGGGATGGAACTATGCCTCAAGAAGAAATTGAAGTCTAAAGGGTTTTTGAATAGAGCCAACTGTATTCGTTTACACTCTAGTTTTTGGTCATTGGGCTACTACAATAGAATTTGATAATACCTTTCCAATTCTGCTGCCTGTACTGAAATCTGAGATTTAGATTTTCTTTTGTCAATGAGGAGGTGTCTGACTCAACACCTTTATTAGACTAGCACTTATTGAGCTTCTGCCATGTGTCAGGTACTGATAATTGATGTGATAATTGTTTCCAAACAATGATAATTGTTTCCATGGCTTGTCTCATTTAACTGCCTCAGTAACCCTACAGATAGTCACATTTTTACTGTTGAGTAATCTGAGACTCAAAATTATACATTAATTAAATTTCAGAGCCAGTATTCAAATCCATCAGTTTTGTTTTGACTAATTTAGTCTTTTTCCTTGACATATTAAATGAATCATTGATGTAAGTCTGCCACCTGCCATTTCTTTCTTTTCTTGAGATATACAACTCCTTTTTCCCTGGAGTGGTCTATGGATGTGTTGGACATTTAGATAAACTTCTAATTGTATGTGAGGTGCATGCAGATATATTGCACTGTGGTTTTACCCCAGTAGATTTAGTTCATCTCTCTCGACTGTGTTGTCCATACGAACAATTTGCTTCTTAAACAAAAAGGTCATTAAACCACAAAATCAAATGATGTTCTTACATGGGCTTAACGAAAATTTCATTTAAGACTGAGTGCGTGGATGTTACTTACATTGTAGTTTAACCTCGGGATTTAGATTCAACTAGCATTCATTAGGTGCCTACAATGTATCTGGTGTAACACATGTATGGTCTAATTATTCTCAAGGCAAATGACTGTGCAGATAAAAGAATGAATTGTGGTACTGATTGGATAAGAGAGTTTGTTCAAGTGGGTAAATGTGGTAGACCTGGGTGCTAGGTATTATCTTCCTACTTTTCTGAGAAAATCTAGTAAGAGTGAAAGCCTTGTTACTTATGTTTGAAGAAACAGATTGTTTTTATTTTTGAATTTTATGTCAACATTAATTTACAATTTAATAGAGTATGATATTAAAAGTTTACTGTTATATACCTCTTTATTTGATTAAAAAGTTGACAGTACTTCTTTTCTTTCTGGGTATTGTAGAGTGTTTGCTCTTTCAGAATCTAGTTAATAGCTGGCTAAATGCATGCAGGAACCAGGAGGTTTGTCAAAAAGCTGCTCATGGATTTGCTGAGAGAAATGCTATAATTTAGTGATCAAAAACTAGTGTTTTATTTTTCACATAAAATCAGTCAACTTATTATTTTTTAAATTTCAGTAAAAGGAGCACCTCGAAACCTAAAGGTGACGGATGAGACTACAGATAGCTTTAAAATTACCTGGACTCAGGCTCCGGGGAGAGTCTTAAGGTATCGAATTATCTATAGACCAGTTGCTGGTGGAGAAAGCAAAGAGGTTACCAGCCCAGCCAATCAGAGGAGGAGAACGCTGGAGAACCTGACTCCAGACACAAAATATGAAGTATCTGTAATTCCTGAATATTTCTCAGGATCTGGCTCTCCGTTGACTGGAAATGCAGCCACTGAAGAAGGTAGAGGAAATATGCTCATCATTTGGTAACAACTGAAATCTTAGACTGTAGGAGCAGCTTTGGACAACTATGCAGATGCTATGAGCCATGAGACACTTTGTCTCAATTATCTGAGTATCTTCGACGGTAGTCCTATTAGACTTGTCTTACTCAAATGTTTGACTTACTCATGACAACATTTATTGGTGTCAAAAGAACCTGAATGCTATGAGATGGTCCAAATATTCTTTTAAAATAATATTATTAAATATTCGAATATAAACTGAAGGATGACTAGGGATTAAAAATCAAACCGTTATGTACCATTGAGAGGGATTACATATCGTTTCTTCAGGAATATTTAAGAATATTAACATGTTTTTATTTAAATGGAATGGTTAGGCTCCTAGGATAGATTCTGATATTAGTTGCAAATTATTAATATTTAATGTGTGGTTTCATTGAGGAAAATTAAGACACTTAATTTTCATTTTATTCCTTATCTTTAAAGTTTTTTAAAAATAACTACATATTAGCAATAATGAAGCTATTAAGCAACTATTTGTATCAGGTTCTGTGCAAAGAGCTTTTCATATATTATCTCATTTAATCCCTGCATAGAATCTATGAAGTTGTTACTTTTTTATCCTAGTTCTACAAAAAAAATTGAGGCCAAGGGAACTAAATAATAGCTCAGAGTCATGTTGCTCATACGTGGTGAATCTGAGTTTGTGGACTTTATTGCCCTTGTGCAGACACGTTCTAGCTGGGCCTGCGTCACTACTTCCCTCCTGGTGCAGCCTAGCTAATTAGCCTCTCCTGCAGAGACACTTTCTCTTTCCACCTGCTCTCTTCCTCCTCTCTTCCCTCTGGGAAGTCACTTCTGTTTCACTCTTTCCAGTTGGGGACCTAGGGCTCTTTGTGCCAGGCACCAGAAAAAGACCCAATGATGCTTCACCTTTCTATTTTCTGGAGTTAAAGTGGCTGGAGATGTGTGCCTGGTGGGGAGAGTCATAGACTTGGGTGCCTTGAGACCCTTCAGAGACCACATGGCCACTCTACCAGGAAAGGCATGAAAAGCCAAACATAGTTGCAAAGAGATGGGCAGCCCTTGAGTTTTACCCAAGACTTGACCTCGTTTGGGCTGTTTCCTCTCATATATGTTTTCTAGGGACGGCATTATTTTTATCATTTATCATTTTTATCACATTGGTACATTTCATGGCCATCACATTTAGACGTTCATAGCATTATGCTAACAAACCTTTTTACTGATAATCTCTTAGCAGAGTTAAACTCTCCATTGTGATACTAATTAGCACGTATACATTTTATAGTGCTTTGTCCCACTTTTAGAGAAAACATTGAAGTTTTTTACATGAAAGATTCTAACATGAAAGATCTTAGCATGTGTAAATACAGAAGAGGAGTTAGATGGCTTTTGCTTTGTTTCTACTGACACATAGGGACCAATTTAGAGATGCTTAAACTCTTCTGGCCAGTCAATAGTTACGATAGCCATAATCTCACCTAGGATATAAATTTGATTTCATATATATATATATATATATATATATATATATATATAAAGCAACAAAGTGTATTTTAAGTCATTTTATTAAATAATGAGTTTTGATGTTGTTGTTATTTTTTAATGAAGTTAGAGGGAACCCAAGAGATTTAAGAGTTTCTGACCCTACGATATCAACTATGAAATTATCTTGGACTGGGGCACCAGGAAAAGTGAAACAGTATCTCGTCACATACACCCCCGTGGCAGGAGGCGAGACTCAAGAGGTCACTGTGAAGGGAGACACAGCCAATACTGTCCTGAGAGGATTAAACGAAGGGACACAGTATGCCTTATCTGTGACAGCCTTGTATGCGTCCGGGGCTGGAGATGCCCTTTTTGGAGAAGGGGCAACGCTTGAAGGTAATTACTGTCATATTGTATAGAAATCCCTGAGCTTGCTTGTGATCGCATTTAGGGAGCTTAAAATGTTTTCAGAGAATGAAATCTGGGAGTGTGCGATCCTTTTTCTTAAAAGGAATTTGTATTGAAAAATAAGTAGTCATAAAACTGCCTCTTATTCAGAGACGTAGAATGTAAGCTACTGAAACAATTAAATTTGGTTGGGGAGAAGTGTATTGGGGAGCTGAGCGCATGGTAAGGCCGTAGAAATGTGTCTGCAGTGCCATGGACTGGTTAAATGGAGAATAGGTGTGTGACACTTGGGTGGGAAGGGGCCTTGGGAAGCATTTGCGGAGGAAGAGGGTTTAGATTGCCCAAGGTAACACAGCTGCTGTCATCACCCAGGAGCAGGCAGAAACCTTTTGTGACTCTCAGCCTCTTTTCATGCACCATGCATATAAGCATTCACAATAGCTTGAAAAATGTGAGAATCCAAGTTACTGTTTATTTGTTTTCTAAATGATCTCTAAAATTCAGTTCAGAGTTAGAAGTTCAAAGTTAATGCAGTACTTGGTAAGAACCATCGAGACCGGAGCTGTTTCCTTGGTTCTCTGGAGTTCATTGTCAGAGGCCTTCATATTTCTTAGGCTCTTTTGAACTATAATGGCAGCTTAGATTTGACTCACCACAACCACAAAGTAAGTCCTGTGTGAGAGAAAATACAAATGTAACTTAACCACAATGAGAATGGATTGTAGTGTTAAAAAGAATTATCCGTGGATGGTTACAATGATGACTCAGTTCCATAGTTGGGGGCCTAAATGGGAGATCAGGTATAGCTTTCCTTTTGTTATCACCATCTTTTCTATGACTTATTTAAAATAATTGTAGGAAGAAAATAAATCCGAAGTATCTTTTGTAATGTGAGATCACAGTGATATTAGGCAAAATCTCCATCAAATTTAGTGAATCCAAGAGCTTGGAGGACTGTATATGTTATGATTGACAGGGACGAGGCCTACAAGAGGCAGTTTTGATTGAAACGTCAAGACTTAGTCAAGAAATAAGAACAGATAGACAAAAACATTCTAATCAAAATTCTATCTCTAAGAGTCATCAAGAGTTTAAGTCCAATACTCTGTGAGATTTATTGTTAGAAGAGGATTTAAACGAAAGATTAAATATCAGTGTGTAAAGTACTGATTATCAGAAGAGTCCTGGTTTGGCTACCTTGCCATGTGACTTTGAAATAATCCCTTAACCCTGCTGAGCCTCAGTTTACCCATCTATAAAGAGGGGATGACCACTGTTCCCCCTTCCTCCCAGACTTACTGTGGAGATCAAATGGGAGAATGTAAGTGAAACGCTTTGGCAACTCTAAATAAAATACCCCACGTGTATGAAATTCATCAAGGGGAAACAACATTCACTTTAGAACTGATATCTAAAAATACAGCTTTTGTAAGTATTTCAAAGATATTGATTGGTTACTCTAAAGTTTTGAAAATAATGAGAGGAATGGAAATTGCCTTAATTACGGAGACATAATCCAAACAACAAAAGCATGTGATCTTCATATCTGGAGCAACGTTCAGAATTTCTGAGAAGATTGTCCTTTTCTTTTGACCTTTGAAGTTCTCTTTCTCATGTGCTTTCTACAGGATTTCAACGTAGATTATTCATAGGATTTTTTAAGGATCAACTTTTGAGCTTTTATTTTTATAGAATAGTTGGAGATTATTTATATTTGCGAACATTTCTCTCTTATAAAGGATATCTTAGAAATAATGTAATAGTTTTACTTCTGCTTGTACCATTTAACCTGCTGCAATTCTTCTGCACTTCTTACTTTAAAAATATATTTATATTCAGTCAAAAATCTTGATTCTAAAGATTAAGCCATCTTTACTAAGAATAATGTATTACCAATTTTTAGAAAATAAAATGCACATTTTAACTTAACAGCAAACATATACTACTGGGTGATGATTTTTCTAGGCCAGGTGTATAGCTAAACTGTTTATAATTTTATGCCTTTGCGCATGTGGTATAGAAAATCTAACAACTTGTATGCATGTGTGAGTGTGCACACACACGTATCTGATCAGAAATAATCTCGACGGGAGATGCACAGGTAGTAAAATAAATTAAAAAATTACTGTTTCCCATTCCCTGAGAAGGAAGAAAGCTAGATGATTTGCAAGTTCCCTTTAAAAATATAGTTAATTCATAACTAAATTGTAAGAGTAGATTTTTTTCCATTGACACCAAAGCTCTTTACTGTAGTGAAGGATTAGAGAAATTACCGCCAGCCTGATTTTATTAACATATTTATCTCATTGCACGATGTGTGGTAAACTTGAGGAATATGTGAAAGCATAGTTGTGACTAAGTGAAAATAATAGAAGGCTTTTGCCCCTGGTTATTCTATTTCATGTTATTATATTAACCTAGCCAAATCCACATACCATATACAGGAATAGGATATGATGGTAAATGCAGGGAATGGAAAGCCCAGAAACAGAGCCAGGCCACTGCTTTTGAGGGTTGCTGTTTTTCTAATCTGTTTTTCTCTGGGGAGAGGAGGTGGTTAGAGCAGACCTTGAAGGAATGTTTCTTCCGTCCAGTGGCATGGCTCAGCCAGCAAGGGCATTCTGTGGGTTGAAAACTGTATAGATTGACTGAAGTGCATTCTATTCAATTAAAAAAGAATTAAAAAAAATAATTAGTGTGGTCTACAACCATCCCTAACTTGAATCTGTTTCCTAGTGCTTTCTTGAAATGTCGCCAATGATCAGAAAATTCCCCTGTCCCTGGAAGAGAGATTTATTAGCACTGGCGTTGGGGAAGTTCATGGTTGGCCCCAGTACTGTATGAAACAGAATCACAAAGGCAGAATTTATTACCATTTCAGATCCAAACTTCGGAGGGATCTGAGCACAAACTGTTAGGTTTGATTAACATTGTTTCTTTCCCCTGTTGTTGTTAAAGTGGGTTTAATGTAATTACTAAAACAATGCTGTACATGTAAATGAACTTTAAATCTTGAAAGAACTTTTGGTTGTCACTGTTAGTGTTTACAGAGAGGCAAACCTGCCCTTATAAACCTCGAAATGAATAATGCCCATTTTAATTCAGAGATTTACCAAAAGTGAATGAAAATTTCAGTTTTGGAATAATACAGTTCTTTTATTTTTGAGTGTGTTTTTTGACCATGGAAAAGATGATTTTTTCAGAATTTCCTTTGTTTCAGTTGCCATAGCAACTCTCCAGTGTCCTACACATGAATGGCTTCCTATACATCAAACCAAGCTAACTCAGCTGACATTCTGTTACAATGAGGTTTTTAGCACATCACAGGAATTCTTCTGCAAGATGTTGAGTGACATGGGGCCCCTCCAAGATGGACTAAATAAGGCCTCTATGTTATCCTAGATTTACTGCAGTCTCATAATTTGAAAAATCATACATTCTGGGTATAACAACTCTGATGTTTCCAGGGAACTTTAGCACAATCACCAAACAGTAATTCATATTTTCTTTCCTGCAAATCAATGGCTTATCAGAGAAAAATCTATATTACATCAGAGAGGTGACACTTAACGGAAGAAATCTCACCCGGGCTTTGAGGTTGAAGGTCCATTTAATTGTTTAGGGGTTTTATAACACTATGTGCTCCTTTAAGTAATTAAGTTAACTGATCAACAGTGAACTTTGTCCTTTGGAATGGTGACTCCAAGTCGTTGGTTGTAAATCAAGTGTGTTTCCACATGAACGTTATCCAGAGCAGGTCTTCTGTATTCTGCTGTGGAAAGTTGGATGACTCTGAGCTGAGCTCTAACGGAAAAGACAAATTGATTCAGAAGAGGGTTTACATTACATTTTCAATTTAACTTCTATTTTTGAAAGTGGTGTGTGAAACTCAATGAAAGCCGGCCGGAGCAATCTGTAAGGTGAAAATAGAGTTTCATTTCATAATGATTAATATTTCAGTTATCATCATTGGCTAATTTGTGTATAATTATATTTGAATTGGATGACGATTTGCTTTTTAGAAAGCAAATGGAAAAGAGCTAAGGAATGTAGGAAAGTTACTTAAATGAGGCCTTAGTTCTTTGGCCTCATCTGTGGAAAAAGTAGAATCAACCCCTTGTGGATGTTCAGATCATGAGAAATGCACCTGTCTAATTACTTACCTCAGCAGCACAGAGATGCATGCACGCAGGCACCAGAAATGACGCCTTTTGAATATATGTGAGTATGTTCTGTAATCAGATCAGAAATACTGAGTATCAAAATTTCAAAAACTGATGAATTTTGTTTGTTTAAATTTATGACAGAAAAGCATTGTTATTCCTTGCATCTATCCTGGTACTATACTGGGCAGAACAGAGTAGAAAGGAGAACTATTGAGAAGGAATCAAAGGAATAGAGATGAAGGAATGCCGTCATTGCAGAAGATGACTTGTTTGAAACGATTGCCGGAAATTCTATTCCCAGAGGTAAAAGTAATATGCAAAGTGCAGGCATATGGTTCGGAACAGCAGAAAACAAGTACCATGAGATTAAATTATTGAAAACAATGTCACTTAGGTAAAAAACATGAACAAACCCAAACATCATAAAACATATATTTGTAAGTCTTGGGGCAAAGGGAGAAGAGGAACTCAAAACAGGGGAGCCTTTGCTGGTGCAGAAGTGGGTCCACGTTTGGGGAAACGTTGAGACAAAGTGGCAAAAAGCCTCCTGGAGTTGGTTTCTGCTCACTGCCACTGTTTCTATGTCTTCCCCTTTTGAAGAATGGTAACCTTTGCTGGACAGAGGCTATATACTGGTCTTCTTACATCTTTCTTATTCCTCTCTCTTTCCTCTTCCTTCCCAGGTACGCTAAAAAGAGACTCTCGCAAACCCAATCCAAGCCAAATAATCTCTTTCTGTAGCTACTGATGTCCGAAGTTCCATAGTTTGAGGACAAAACCTCCAATTCAATATATTAAACCAAAGCAAATGCCTGGCTAGGTAACCCTTGGGTCAAACCTCATTCACAGGGAAATGTGATCAACGCTTGAAGAAGAAGCATGCGTTGAGAGCCTTTTGACGCAGGATAGAGGGGAGGAGACAGTGGTGAACATCCCACTCATGTTATGGGATGGAAAGGGTGTGATGAGAGGCGTCAGTCGACTTCTCCGGTCTCCGAGGGTCAGCCTTGGGCACGTGTCACTACCTAAAGAGTGACTTGTTGTGTGTGGCCATAGACCCATGCGATATAGACACCATCCCGCCGTCCCACACAGCGTCCCTGTGTCCGCCAATTTTGACCAGCTTTGCTTTAATCACACCTGTCTCTCATTTCAGAGTGAAAGCGAGTGTGAGGATTCCTTCCCACACTGACCAAACAACTTCCAAATAAAAGCCCCCAAATGAGAAAAGAGTAGAGGATCGTGGAGGAATTAGGATCACAGAGGAGATTGAAAAGATTTTTAGAAAGCATCAGGGCTCAGGCACATCTCCAGATACTCCAATTTAATTGACCTGGGCATGGCCGAGCCTTTAGCTCTCTGGGTGATTCTGTGTATCTGATCAGGTCCAGTCCAATTATTGCGTTGCTGAGGGTCCCAGGGCCCCAGGAGGTGATGGCCTGCTCACCAGGTCCCCAGACCAGCTTGGCCATTTGGCAGCCTGCCAGTCATATCACAGGGTGAATTCAACTGCTGCTTTTCTTGTAAGTTAATATTTGGCCAAGCCAAGTTTCCATTTTTTAAAACTTCAAGGGTTATAGGTCTGATAAAATAGACTTGTCACGAGTACATCATATTCTCAAGATTCTTGGATGTAGTGCAACAGCTGGAAAACCCAACTCCCCCGCTTTTTGGAGCAAAACTGTTTTTCAGTGCATTTGACAACAGTATAAACTTAATATTTAGGATTATTTTTATCAGATTGACTGATTGACATAACAAGAAACCCATTGAAGCAGTTTATCTGTTCGATCTTGGCTTCTGATTTGAGGTGTCTTTTTTCTTTCTTTGGGTTCCATATTTCTTTGTCATGAACATGCAGTGTTGCAGTACCAGTGCCTGCCAGTAATGCCTTTATGCGCGAGGCAGAAACTATAATTTTCTGAGGATTTTTTTCTGTGATTGAGAATTTACTTAGTGTTCACTTGAATTAGTGTTGTCATGCCATTAACTGGAACTCAGGAATATTTTTCAGCTAATATTTTATTTGAATCTTAAAAAGTGGTTTTACAGATTCTTTCCAGGACGTTGACAAACCTTGCAAAGGCCTTTACTGCAGTTTTACTAATATTTTGTTCTAGCTTTCCAGGTCTTGAGAGTGTTAACATAGTTGATTAAAATCCATGGGAATACATGTCTCGTGAGCTAGGCTTCTTTTGTTTGTAGCCCAGAAGTATCTTTGTGAATGTATTTTTGCTTCATCCACAGTTCCCTTCCTATTATTTTTCTCACAGTGAAATCATTAGCCTGTGTTTGTGAGATTGATGTCGTGTTGCCATGGAAATAAACAATGTCACAAATTCGGTGCTATAGAAAGTAGGGAGAAAAACAGGCTGAGAAGCATAACCTTTGGGAAAACTAGAAACTAAAATTATTGTTTGTAAATTACTGCAGTGTTAATTTGGAAGATAAATCCCATGTTCTAAGCTAACTTTGTCTTATACTTTTCGGGAATGTTATTAATGCAGCTCGTTAGCTCACTTAATTTCAGAATCACTTTCAAGTACTTTCAAGTATTATTTCACCACAGTTGTTGCTAACTGCAACTTAGGAAATTTAAGTGAAGAGGCACATATGAAAAAAGGATGTAGTGTATATCAAGCAGAGGAAACATGCTGCAGATTTAAAACTTAGAGACCAGTAGTTGGGCTATCGATGATCAAAACAAAGTAAAAAGCAAAAAAACAAACCCAACAACCACGTCAAACCAAACCCAACCCAACACAACCAAAGAAACACTTTGTTTATGTTCCTGTAAATAGAGAAGATGTAAAGATGTGTGACCATTTAAGTAGCAAATACAATTAAAGAAGACCTTCAAATGAAGATTAACCTCAAGTACGGGGGAAATAAGTCAGTATGTTCTTGAAAATAAATACTCTAGGTTGCAGTGAAATATGTAACTAATTTCCCTCCAGAGATGAGATGTCCTGTCAGCAGTTGAAGTTATTTATAATGGAGTTAGACTTTTCCATTTCATCTTCGGGTCTGGTAGGATGCCCAGCTCCCATTTTATTTATTTTTCCCTCTGTAATCTACCATATATGATAGGTTTATTGTCCACTAAGATTTCTTTTTCATTTACTGTTATCTTTATGTACTGAAATTTAGATAATTATGAGTATTTTAAAGATATTCATTTTTACTCTGGTTCAAGTGAAATAACAGTCTTCAACATTCTTGTAGCAGCATTATATATCATTTTCTTGAATACACAACAATTACTGGTAAAATGTATGCTGTAGAAGAGATAGTTTTATATTTATGTCATACTGTGGCATAAACCCTAGTAAAGGTAGCCAATATAAAGTGACCTGTATATTTATCGCACATTTAAATTATGGAAAGTTAGGGTTTTATTGGTAGACATCTGTGTCTCCTATTAAGTCAAGGTTGCTGTATTTTTCCGTTTGGGTTGTACTTCTTTTTTTAAATGAGAGAGCCAAAATTTAGCAGCAAGCATTTTCGATCGGCTAGAACAAGTGGTGTGTTTTATTTTGATGACTAATTGCTTTTAGATTTTCCAGAAGAATTGGTGGTTTTTAGTTTCCTTAGGGTTAAGCTGTAATTGAAATTTTGCATTTCTGCTCTTTTAGCTTTGTGAATAGAGTTTCTCCCCCCCCAAAAATTGTTGGAATTAAGATTTGCAAGTGATATGAGATCGTTGGAGTTACTGGAAGTGGTATGTTGAAACCGAGCTTATTTAAATAAGATAAGAGGAAAAAATGATGGTGAAGAAATAAGGATCTTTGTGCACAATAAGGAGAACTGAACTGTAAAATTTGGGGATTTAGATGCTTTTTTTTCCTTTGGAATTGTTTTTTAGGCACGTACTTCTTCATATTTCGATGCCATTCTTGTCCTGAAGGACATTCCAATCTGATTGGACATATGGGGGCCAGGGTGATAGGCAGGAATCAGGTATAATTCTAAAGTTTAATCCCATCTTCTGTTCCACTGACAGAATAGGACAGACAGCTTAGAAGGAAGAAATGGGCAACTTTAGACAAATTGACTCCAGCAAATCAGGATGTCTACTAGGATGAAGGAGTATTTACATGTATAGTAGACATTAAAAAATGATCCCCCTTTCATTTCTATTCTAGAGCGTGGTTCACCTCAGAATTTGATTACTAAAGATATCACCGACACATCGATTGGCGCTTACTGGACGTCTGCTCCAGGAATGGTTCGCGGTTACAGGGTCTCTTGGAAATCGATGTATGATGATATTGAGGCTGGAGAGAAGAGTCTTCCTGGAGATGCAATTCATACTATCATAGAAAATCTGCAGCCAGAGACCAAATACAGAGTTTCAGTATTTGCAACTTACAGTAGCGGAGAAGGAGAACCTTTGAGTGGAGAAGCCACAACTGAATGTAGGTAACAGTCCGAGGGGGTTTGAGTGTGTTGGTGCTACCTAATAGCTATCAGCTCATCATAACCACTTGCATTTTTTCCTTATATGACAAATGGGGACTCAAAAATTAGGACCTTTAATGAATGTGGTTTAAATTCAGGTTTGTTTTGTATCTAAAATTATATCAAAGTCTGAAATATTGAATCCCTCCCAACTACCTACACAGTTGACCCTCGAACAATGTGAGGGTTAATCTGAGTACAGTTTATAGTCAGCTCTGCTTATCTGAGCTTCCTCTGCATCTCAGGAAAAAGCCAACCTCAGATCATGTAGTGCTGTAGCATTTGCTAGTGAAAAAAATCCGTGTATAAGTGGACCCTCGAAGTTCAAACCTTCATTGTTCAAAGGTGAACTGTGTTTGTCTCTCTCTCAGTCTCTCTCTCTCTCTCTCTTTTTTTTTTTCTGGTGGAAAGATCAACTAGGTAAGAAGCTCGGCTAGTATAAAGATCAGAAGCTATGGAGACAAAGAAAATTCAGGCATATTTATAACTATATTACCTTGGGCAAGTTCTGGAACCTTCTTTGAGCCTCAGTTTCCTAATGTGTAGAATGCAGCCTCAGATTGTCTTGAGGATTAAATGAAGTAACAGTGGGCAAAGCACCAAGCATAGTGCCTAGCTACTTCGAGAAGGTTGATGAATGACGTGGCTATTGAGACTATGATTGTCTCAATATGATACAATACGATACATCCAAGACTAATCCTAGATTATTTTTACTGTGTTTGGGGAGGCTAAGTCAAGTCTACTCAGGTTTCTGGAGGCTAAAATTTACCTTAATCTCATTAATATTCTTTCTTGTGAAAAATTTTGAATCACCCTCTCATCATTTATTATCAGGTGGCTAGTGAGAGGCATGTCGGTATTTCTCAATTGTCCTTCCTAAAAAGTAATTTGTTAAGGATGGGCATTTCTAAGTATTTATAGGAGAAAAGTTTATTCCTATTGCTTGGGAGGATTTTAGGAAATGGGGAAAGATTGGGGCACTCTTGCATTTCCTTTTATTAGAAAGAATTGGAGGAAAGGGGTGGTTTTTCTGCCAAAGGAGGAGAGAGGGAAACACCATGAGCAATTTCAATGAAGTCCTGTATCCGGATTTTAGGTTGTCCTTAAATGAAAATCTTTTGGTCTGAGTTCTCTGAGGAATTCATCTTTTTTTTTTTTTTTAAATCACTGGCAAACTCAGTTGGATATGTCTAAGCTTAAATCTGTGTCAAAATTAACCGGATTAAAAAAATCAAACTCCTGATAGGAGATTTAAATACAAGAAAGGGCACATTTCTCGGATAGTCACATGATTGGTTTCCATGGTAGTGATTGAAATCTTGTGTCTGAATATATTGGCTGATATAGTTTAAGAAGCTGGCCCAAATTCATCTCTATTTCTGGTAAATATTCACTTGTTGTAAAGAGAAGCCATGTTGTAAACTTAGGCCACATATGACACATCTAGCTAAATTTATTTGTAGGAGTGAAGATACAATTCACGTGGCTGAGAAATTATCAAAATTTATATATTAAGAGGGAAACTTTTCCCAAAGATTCTCCTCCATCATTTCTTCTTGTGAAAAGTTTGAATCCTCAGATATTTATTTGGGATTTAAAATCTCCCCAAGGATATGTTTTCGTCCAAAGCAAGTATGTTAGCAGAAATCCTAGATAAATTTTCATCTCTAAGAAGCTAAGCATCTAAGAAATTTTCACTATTTCTTGGCTAATTGATTGATTTAGAGGTGAGTGAACAGAAAAGCCTCTTTCTAACTATGAGCATACTAGGCAGCAATGAAAGTACATTTTCTAGAGGGTATGCCAGCTGCTCAAACAGCTAGGCAAGTAAGATGGAAGACAGGAACCTTTCTTTGTTCTACTACCATTTTGTTGTTGTGTTTTGCTTTGCTTTCTTTGTGGAAAGTGAGGTAGTTTAGAAAGTACTTTGAGAGATCTGAGTCAGGTGTCGCATATTCAGGTGGTGGATGAGTCCTAAATGGTGCGGATAACTGGGTCGAGTCACTGGGTCATGCTCTTAGAGTTTCTTATAAACTTCCAAGGAGACATTTTGGAAATATTTTCAGGAAACATTTTCTGTTTTCACCTGACACTCAGAGGCATGGTATGCAGACTGTTGATACAATGAAAACCATGAATTGTGGCTAGAAGGCCAGCAGATGGGACACTTTCTACCGGCCCTCCAATTATGGCAGCTGGTTTAGCAGAGGTACAGTGGGTGTTGGAAAGCATCTTGTGCGAGTTACTAAAACATGAAAAGAACTTAGAGTGGGAGTATTAACAGCTTTTTATGGCATGTGGCATACCTATGAAGGGAGTGAAAAATCTTGCTTTTTCCTTATGGGAAGCCAACAAGGATTTTTTTTCCCTCCTTAAAATCCAAAGTTTCCCATTAAAGCTAAGATGAGATATGTTGGACTTTATTTAGCTTCAATTCCTCTATTTTAAAGAATCAATTAAAAATCAGGAATACAATTGAGATCCTTGAAGCATTTCAAGGTATGAAGTACAATATTTGACTGTTATTAACATATTTAAATTTGGGAATATTTTAAAGTTTGGGATTCCACTCTTTTGGGGACATAGGTTTCTTTTTAGATCAATACTCGTAAGATTTAAATGTCCATTTTTCTCAATTCTGAGTTGTATGAAATTGGTTTGAGAAATTTGTGTAAGGGAGAGATGTCCTTTTCCACTGAACAAAAGTTGAAGAGGTGGAAACAAGAGGTCAGAAAACATATTTTAGCAGAACTCTTTCTAGAAGAGTGTTAGACACACATTGATTTATTCAACATTTGTAACAAATAGATTGTTCTGTGTACTATTCTTTCCCATACTCTTTCCAAAATCCTATGTAAGGTCTTTACATTTTTTGTTTGAAAATATATATATTTTTCTTTTAATAGTTCACTTACCTGGAGAATAGTAATAAAGAATTGAGGATTAACTAAATAAATTTTAATATTTCCAGAAAGTAATGGAATTGGCTGAGAATTCTCTTACTTTCTTTCTTTTTTTTTTTTAACATCTTTATTGGGGTATAATTGCTTTACAATGGTGTGTTAGTTTCTGCTTTATAACAAAGTGAATCAGTTATACATATACATATGTTCCCATATCTCTTCCCTCTTGCGTCTCCCTCCCTCCCACCCTCCCTCTCTTACTTTCTTTAAACCCTAAAATTAAAAAATTGCAACCAACATACTCTTAGTTGAAATTATACTTGCATCTTTCAGAAAACTAATTTATAACCATATATTGAATTTCTTTATCTATTTTGTCATTCTTACCTTTGCCCTCTGTACATAGCATATCTTTTGCTTATATGGCTGCTGTCAAGATTTTCTTTTTATACTGATTTTAAGTAATTTGCTTATGATGTGCCTTGGTGTAGTCTTTTCATGTTTCTTGTGCTTCAGGTTCATTGAGATTGTTGGATCTGTGGGTTTATAGTTTTATAAAATTTGAAAATATTCAGACCATTATTTCTTCAAATATTTTATTTATTGCCCCCCACTTTCTTCAGATACTCTGGTTCTACATGTACTCGTCTGCTTGAAGTTATCACAAAGCTCACTGCTGTGCTCTTCAGTTTGTCAATCTTTTCTCTTTTCTTGTGTTTCATTTTATTTTTATTTATTTATTTATTTAAAAAATTATTTATTTAATTTATTTATTTGGTTGCACCAGGTCTTAGTTGCAGCACGTGGGCTCCTTAGATGTGGCACATGAACCCTTAGTTGCGGCATGCATGTGGGACCTAGTTTCCTGACCAGGGATCAAAGCCAGGCCCCCTGCATTGGGAGCACGGAGTCTTATCCACTGCACCACCAGGGAGGTCCCTTGTGTTTCATTTTAGATAGTTTCTATTATCATGTCATCAAGTTCGCTAATTTTTTTCCTGCAATTTCTAATCTGCTCTTAATACCACCCTGTGCATGTTTCATCTTAGACATTGTATTTTTCACCTCTAGAAGTTTGGTTTGAGTCTTTCTTATTTGTTCTATGTGTTTACTTAACTTGCTTAACATTTCTTCTACCATCATTAGCATATGGAATTATAGTTATAATAGCTGTTTTAAGGTCCCTTTTGAATAATTCTGTCATATGCATTATTTGTAGTGCCGTTTCTTTTTTTTTTAATTTTGCGGTACACGGGCCTCTCACTGCTATGGCCTCTCCCGTTGCGGAGCACAGGCTCCGGACGTGCAGGCTCAGCGGCCATGGCTCACGGGCCCAGCCGCTCCGCGGCATGTGGGATCTTCCCGGACCGGGGCACGAACCCGTGTCCCCTGCATCGACAGGCGGACTCTCAACCACTGCGCACCAGGGAAGCCCCCCCTGAGATATTTTTATGTGTCAGTTTCCTGTTCCTTTGTGCTGATAGTCTTACATGTTCACGGCAGTCACAAAGGATGGTGTTAACTGCAGTCACTATGGCTAGTCATTTATGAATTGTTCTTTCTTCTGAAAAGATTCAAGGAATATTTCTGACCCTGTATTCATGATTTTTAGTATTCTGCACACTGTAATTTCTACCGGAATTCTTTACAGATGGAAATATAATAAAAATTCTAAAAGCTCATCTCCAGAAATCGGTGTTTTCTTTACTAAGGTCTCTGGAATGCAAATATGAAATCCTTGCAATATGAATTCCCATTTTTTAGTTATTAGCCAGTTGAAGAGAAAACATCTCACTGTGACCTCACTGAGATTAGGCTCACAAGCCATCTTGAACTTAGGAGAGCTCACAATGCTAAGTAAAGGAATAGTGTACGTATTTAAGAAACCACACATAGCGTTTTGTCACATAAATGGGGAGGTGGACATAAACATTTTCTTTCAGCACAGAATACATTGTAATCTTCCTTTCATCTCACAGTATCCGATGTTTCGAAAACCTTGAAAGTGGATGAAGAAACAGAAAACACAATGAGAGTTACCTGGAAACCAGCACCTGGGAAAGTTGTCAACTACCGTGTTGTGTATCGCCCCCGTGTGGGTGGGAGACAGATGGTTGCCAAGGTGTCACCCACTGTCACCTCAACAATGTTAAAGCGACTTCAGCCCCAGACCACGTATGACATCACAGTTCTCCCAGTTTACAAGACAGGAGAAGGAAAGCTTAGGCAAGGTTCAGGAACAACAGGTATAAAACCATAATAATTTTGGGGGGAAAGTGTGTAATATTTTAAAGGGAGATTTTAATATATCTACTTCATTTGTAAATGTCTAAAATGCAGTCTGTAATAAATTATACTATAATAGTTAGGTAGGATGCCTAATTAGCATATGATTTTTACCAATCTAGTTCCTGGTAAAATGATTCTACATATTAATTGTCTAATGCTAATCTAATCTTCTGAATTGGGAGTACTATTTATACTTCCACTTGGGTAGCACTCTATTATTCTGATTTTTATTGGGTATTATAGCTTGTGCTTTCCGACTTAATCCTTTTTATAAATGTATATTTTGAAGTATTTTGTTTGTGATGATTGCCATGTATATCACTTAGATATTTTGAATTCAACTTATTATTGTAGGGGCTATAAAAAACCCCCAAAGCCTAGGCTTATGGATAATATTTTAACATCTATTATCTTTACAGCTTCTCGATTTAAATCACCCAGAAACCTCAAAACATCTGACCCAACCATGTCAAGCTTCCGGGTGACTTGGGAGCCTGCACCTGGGGAGGTCAAGGGTTACAAGGTCACATTTCACCCCACGGGAGATGACAGAAGACTGGGGGAGTTAGTGGTTGGACCGTATGACAACACAGTTGTTTTGGAGGAACTTAGGTAGGAATGAACTCTATTCCGTTTTTGTTAACAGATTGTGCCTTCCACACATGATCACGTATGTGTCTGTTTGCCGGCAGAGTATTTAGAATCAGCCAAAGTTGCTTTCCTCACTCTTGGTGCTGCTGAAGTTGAGGTTAGGGTTCAGAGACTCAAATTTAGGCCTGAGCAGTTGTACTCTTTTGATGACTTGTTATTAAGTGATCAGGGATGGTGTTTCTTCAGTAACACCCTGCTTTTTAAAAATTAACATCCACATTGCACGATTTCACCAAAGGCAGTTTATCACCAGCCAGCCTTATGGGAACGTAGGAGTCCCCATGCCTTCCGGAAAGGCCCAGGTGACTGACCCTGAGATGCGAGTGTGCATCGTCTCCCAGGATGGGCTGCAGGAGTCAGGGGGCAGGCCTTTGCTCTTGGGCTCAGCTGGGAGGATTGGGGAAGGGGGGCGTTGGCAAGCTCTTGCTGCAGGCTGTGTGGTGGGAAAGAAGGAGGTTTGAGTTGGAACAGCAGCATTCTTCACAGTAGAAAGAACAGGCTGCTGTGCATTGCCTGGTGGAAAGTTGGTTTGTTTCAACGATTCATTCAACAATATTGGAATCTGTATAAATGCTTGATATTTACTTTTATCGGAATAGGGAGGACGAAATTTATTGAGCCTCCTACGTGCCAGGCACTGTGCTAGGTGCTTTATGTTCCCTTGCAAGTACGACATTTAAATTGTCTTCTTCAAGCCCATCACTTAGAAGCAATAAGAGTGGAAGCCCGATCCTTCCCTGAGTGGCTCAGTGGGAAGGTGGGGATTCTACACCTAATGGAAAGGCAAGGTGGAACTTGGCGCCGTGAGCCCCTAGTATTCTCTAGAGTGCTGGCGGGCTAGTTCCCCTTGATACCTCAGAGTGTGGGCTTAAACTAGAATGTGACGGGAATTAGTTTCCTTCTTCTGCAGTGTTATGTATTATAAGTTCCTCTGAATGAAAGTTTGTAAGTCAAGTTGAATGTTTATAACAAAGCAAAAAAAAAATGCTACCACTTGAGGTTATTATGCATACAGACTATATATTTTAACATTTCAGGGCAGGTACCACCTATAAAGTAAATGTTTTTGGAATGTTTGATGGAGGAGAAAGTTCACCACTTGTTGGACAAGAAATGACAACCCTCTCTGACACAACTGTAATGCCAGTTTTATCCTCTGGTAAGAAATTGAGTTACGTTCCCCTAGGAAAAGTCAGTATTTTGCAACTTTTTTTCAAATATGAATTGTTAGGTGACTCATACCATGAAAATTAACTATTAAATTTTACACTAAAATTTATTTCAGTAACATATACTTAAAAAATTCTTCAAAGATACAGCTAAGCACACTTTTGCCGACATTTTTTAAGGCTTTCTTGTCAGTGTTGCATTAGTTACATAGTACTGTATTATTTAAAGTTGAGATTTTACAATGATAATATACATTATCTTTAACCTTTAATATACATTATCTTTAATCGCTTTCTAATAATTAAAATGCAGTTTTATTTTGTTAAAGTCATCATAAAAATGATTTATCTGGGCTGAGCAAGCAGCACCTTGTTCCATAAATAGGTGGGCAACTAAGACTTGGGAAGCAAAATGGTAACATAAAGCCCTCATACTTTTCTGCTCCTGCCACGACTACAACTTTGATGCACATGAAGCTAGTTTTGAACATTCTTCCAGGTGAGGGTGGTGGGTAGAGTTTGCTTCTAAATATTTTAATCATTTGCTAACAAAGAGTAGGTCTTGGCAGATCAGGAGCAGACTTGTAAAGCCTTAGGTGCTTGGAGTAGTACTTGGGAATCCTAACTCCTGATGGAGCATCCAATATGCAGTGACGCCTTTGGATTGTGATGGGCATCACTGAATCTTTCTCAGTGAGTTCTTTTTTTTTGTTGTTGTTTTGTAATATAAAGATCAGATGCTAACATGGCAAGAAGTTGAAAAATTTGTAGCTGGTAACATAAGCTCCTAGAAAAGAAAGCGTTTGAAAACATGGATGTGGATAAAAGAAGTGAAAGGGTCAACTCTTGCTGTTTTGCATTAATGTTCAATTGCTTCTCTTATGATGATGTTAATTAACTGACTTATATTTTTATTTTGTAGCTTGTGCACTGAGGATATTGGGATAATTCTCTCTTTCCAAAGCACCCTAGCTTTGTATCAGTGTTTGTGCGTGTGGTCTCTGTAGCTCTCAATCTGTATACTTGTTTGTATCTTTTTTCTAGATTGTCTTCCTTCTCTCTTGATTTTTTAAATGTGCAGACCTCACCAGCTGTATCTACCTGATTGTTATACATAGTAGATGATTAAGTTAAATAATGAAAAACTAAATAATAGCTATCGGACTTTTAAACAATATATCTTTACTTCAAAAAGTTCTAATTTTAAGAGTTATATGCCTAATCCTTCATAATATATGTAATACTGGGGGCTTTAATTAATTTAAAAGATATTTTTGGCTCACTGAAACTTTTTCTAGCTTACACATTTTAACAGTTCATCTCATACTTGTCTGCTAATGACCGTTGAATATTTAGAAAAATGCAACATCCAATCTAGATCACATTAAAAGTTTTATTAAAATTATTATTGTCTTATCGTTAGGTGGCTCTACATTCCCACTTATATATTTTACCTTTTGGGTTTGTGAGCTCATTCAAATTTACGATGACGGTTTAATTCTCCGTGTCCTATGATTGCGGCTAGAAATATAGCCAAAGATGAATGAAAGATTTTCCACTGAAATAATTACTGGAGGGATGGACGGTTCCTGTGACTCTTATTTGAGGTTAATAAATCGTATGGACATGTTTTCAAAGCCTTCAACTCCAAATTACATCGCTGAGCCACAGAACTGAGGCAGTTAGGCGACACTGAGCCCCCGGGGGTGGCAGAGGCGTGGCTAGGAAGTAACCCGACAAAGAATGTGCTCCTTACTCTGTGCTGTCTCACGATTGCTGTGTCAGGGATGGAGTGTCTCACCAGGGCTGAAGCAGACATCGTGCTGCTGGTGGATGGGTCGTGGAGCATCGGCCGGGCGAATTTTAGAACCGTGAGGAGCTTCATCTCCCGTATCGCGGAAGTCTTTGAGATTGGCCCCAAAAGAGTACAGATTGGTAGGTGTGACAACATTGAAGGCATTTAGACGTCTCCATCATGCTCTTTTATACATGCTAATGCCAATGGTGTCCTTTTAGCCCTTGCTCAGTATAGCGGGGACCCCAGAACAGAGTGGCAGTTAAATGCTCACAAAGACAAGAAGAGCTTGTTGCAGGCTGTGGCAAACCTACCTTACAAAGGAGGCAATACCCTCACAGGTGAGTCAGATGCTCCAGCGAGCTGTCAGCTCTCGCTTTCGGTCAAAGCTTGTGGCTGAAAAATGATGTGACTGATTCTCTTTTAACAATCCCTCTAGGCATGGCTTTGAATTTCATTCGCCAACAGAGCTTCAAGACCCAAGCTGGCATGAGGCCTCGAGCTCGAAAAATCGGCGTTCTCATCACTGATGGAAAATCACAAGATGACGTTGAGGCACCTTCCAAAAAACTCAAGGATGAGGGCGTGGAACTGTTTGCTGTCGGTGAGCATTGACGAGAATTGCCACGCCCCCAGGGGTGACAAATGTGCCCAGGGTATTTTTGTAGTTAAAGATATTTTCTGAAGCATGAAAAAACAAACAGACACACTTGCCCTATCACATCATTTATCAAAATAATGTACCAGGAAGTTCATTCATGTTTTTCTTTTCTCCTTGTAATGGGATGAAACTACATGGCTTCTTGGAAGAGAGTAATGAATCAAGAGGACAAATGTACTATTAATAGGATTCAGGAAAATTCTTGTTTGGTTTTCCACAGCACCATGTTTATTTTTGATATCCATTATTTCACTTTCCAGAAAAAACACTGAAGAGACACTTTTTGGTGGGGAATCAGTGCCAGAAGCATTTAGAAGAAGCTAAACAAAACAGCCTTTAGTTTATATTATTTTTTGTTTCTATTTTATATATGTAATCATTTTATTATTCAGGAAAATCATATATACATTCTAGCTAACATGGAATATATAAGGGTAGCCCATGAAATGTTTGCTTTGTTCCATTACTTTTTTTCTGAGACATGCTTTTAATTTGTGTATATCCATTTTTCCCAAGGTATTAAGAATGCTGATGAAGTTGAGTTAAAGATGATTGCGACAGATCCCGATGATACCCATGCATACAATGTGGCGGATTTTGAGTCCCTCTCCAGGATCGTGGATGACCTCATCGTCAACTTGTGTAACAGCGTCAAAGGTCCAGGTAAGGTTAGCCCAGGGTTTCTCACCCTCAGCACTATTGGTATTTTGGTCCAGATAACTCTTTTTAGGATGGAGGAAGTGGATTCTTTTGTGTGTTGTGAGATGTTTAGCAGCATCCCTGGACTCTTCCCTCTGGATACTAGTAGCATCCCCTGAGTCATGACAGCTAAAAACATCTTCAGAATTTGCCAAATGTCTGCTGGGGAGAATACTGCCTCCAGCTGAGAATCATTGATTTGGTCCCTGATTTTTTTCTGATGGCATCAAACTATACATGACTTCTAGCTTATCTGAGGATACATTTTGTTTATATGTGCCTGCACCACACACACACACACACCCACACACACACACGTGAGACTGGGGAAGAAATAGAGATGCTTTCTTTCCTGGTGTATATCTAATCTCTGGTAAAGCATCTTCACTCTACATAACTATTAAATGGTTGTTCCCAGACTTTTATTTTCTAAGGTTTGCTGCCTTTTGTTTTGGATTAGCAATGGAAGAGGGGTCTTATATATGATTTGCTTTGCCCCAACTACAGATGATCACATTTGATACTTTGCACTTGTAACCTCTAAATATAAAGACAAATTATAATTTTAGAATTTGGACTTTTAGAAAGGATATCATCTCTCTTTACCACTGAAGAAACAGATTTAGAGAAGTTCAATTACTAACTCAAGGCCAAATGGGTAAAGACATTTTGAGAGGTCCTTGAAAAAAGGTAGCTATTGATAAGGAATTAAGATTTAGAAATAAAATTATGGAAGTGAATTTTTAGTGACAAAGAGTGGTGTAAAATGACTACTATCTGTGTAAATCATAGGGCAAAACATGGTAAGCACCAAATTGAAGGTTTTTGGAAAACTAACGATAGAAACTATGGTTCTTATTATATGAGAAAAATTTCTTTTAAATACATGGAGATTCTGGTAAAGATTGTCTTTCACTAATTTATTCTGGTTTTGGAAAGTTGGAATGAGTTTCATAAATAAAGTGGTAGAAATGTTTCACGTGCTTTGGATACCGAGGCTACATTTATTTGAATGTTCCTTCTTGAATTTCTCTCTCCGAAATTTTGCAGATTTTCTTTTTGGATTTTGAACAATAGACTGCCTTTTCCCAGGAGAAGCAGACCAGCCAGGAATCCAGAATTTGTAGGCATCTGGCTCTGGATGAGCTGAGAGAGTTGTGGTTTTATTTAGTTGGAGAGAATTTTGAGTGGGGATGAAAACATCTTTTATCTCTTTTTCTTTCTTTTTTTCTACATCAGCTACGTAATAGTTGCATTCATTTAGTTTCCCAGACAGTAAAATTGCTTGATAATTTTGTAGGCTTGATTATGACCCAAGTGCAGTAAAGGTTAGGATACTAAGAATGGAAATTCTTTTTCTCAGCTTTGGCTTACAAAGAAAGTAGAAAGAGTTTATATGAGAATGATTTGCCGTGCTCACAGAGTCACTGCATTAGTTCTCGTATAATTATTATTTGGAACATCTTTCTAACGGTCCTAATGAGCCTAATATTTCTATTTTCATTGACATGTATTCCAAATATTTTTCTATATCAGTCATTTCACCTGTACTTATGAACAGAGAATACAATCACAGGCAGTAGGATATTCCCGAATTTTAGAAGACTTGCTGGTTTCTCCTGTCTTCTGAGTGAGAAAGTGGTTAACTTCTCGTACCACCGAATTAGATCTTGTAAAGGAACTAAACGTGAATAAGAAGCCAATTCTGTCTTCACAGAGTATAACTTATAGTTATGGAGATAAGACGTGCATATAAATAGTCAATATGATAATGAGGGCAGTGAACTTGGGTGGTGCCAAGAGTGATAAAGGCAGTGGAGCTGTCAGGACTCACGGTGTCATTTACTGGGATATGTACAAGGTTAGAGACCAGAGCAAGTATCCAAGGCTAAGTCAGAGGTTTTGAGTCTAGGTGACTGCTAAACTGCGGTGCTTTCAGGAAGAGGGGGAGCAACTTTTCATGAAAAATAATGAGCTCAGGCTTGAGTTTCCAGAGGCTGAAGAGCCCTTTGGCCACCCATTCAGAGAGGACTTAGGAGTACTGGGCCTCTAAGCTGATTCACCGTAACTTCTTAGTATGTGAAAGAATACATGTAAAAGCCTGAAATATGGAGAGGAACACCATTTCAACCAAATTTAAATGTCATCGCCTTGCTATAATAATGAAAAAAGTGTATGTACTTCATTTCCTCGTGTAGGTGACTTGGAAGCACCTTCCAACCTAGTTATTTCTGAGCAGACCCATCGTTCTATGAGAGTGAGCTGGACACCTCCTTCTGACAGTGTGGATAGGTATAAGGTGGAATACTACCCAGTTTCTGGAGGGAAACGGCAAGAAGTGAGTAGATAACCCACTCCTTCCTGGTCCTGAGATTGGGTCCTCCTTCTTAGGGCTCTGAGAGGAATGCTGGGGGGATGTAGGGGGCAGAACTGAGTCCAAGATGGCGCTCTCCATTTCTTGCTAGGCAAGCACTTCCGTTTGGGCTTAATTAGAGGGAAAGAGCTTTGCTTAATTTCTTATGGTTTTTTAAGTAAGTATTTTTAATTAAGGATTAAGAGGATGCTTCATTTATCCATGAGTTTATATTAGAATCATCGAGTAGGGAGGGAACATTGAAGACCTTCTAGTTTTACCCACTAATTTTACAAATGAGGAAACAACAGCTGGGAGAATAAACTGTATGAATTGTCCAACATCTCGTTGTCATCTGGTGGTTTCCAAAAACAAAAGACAACGGTCTCATTAAAATGTAATGCCTGAGCTCATTGTAGTTAACCACTTCCCAATTATAGGAGAAAAGAGGGACGTGATTATAACGTAAGTTGTTATCCTCTTTACAATTTCCCCCTAGTTTTACGTGAGCCGACTGGAAGGCAGCACCGTGCTGAAGGGCCTGGAGCCTGAGACTGAGTATGTTGTTAATGCGTATTCTGTGGTAGAAGATGAATACAGTGAACCTCTGAAGGGCACAGGAAAAACCTGTAAGTCCGACTGAGAAAGAAATCTTATCATTGTTTTATTTCTGAAGTTAAAGAGGCGACAGCCCTTGTGGGATTTTTTTGTGTGTTCTTCTTTAAAAAATTTTTATCGGAATGTAGTTGATTTACAGCGTTGCGTTAGTTTCAGGTGCACAGCAAAGTGATTCAGTTATGCGTATACATTCTTTCTTAGATTCTTTTCCCCTATAGGTTATTACAAGATATTGAGCAGAGTTCCCTGTGCTCTACAGTAGGTCCTTGTTGGTTATCTATTTTATAGAGAGGAGCGTGTATATGTTAACCCCAAACTCCTAATTTCTCTGTCCCCCCTACCCCGATCCTCTTTGGTAACCATAAGTTTGTTTTCTACGTCTGTGAGCCTATTTGTGTTTCGTAAATAAGTTCATTTGTACCGTGTGGGACTTCTGTCAGCCTTCCAAATCATTCCTTTATTCGATAGCCGTTCAACACATATTTACTGAATGCGTACTTTGTGCAGGTCCTCAATAAATACTCTGTGGTTTTCTCCTTTTACTGGCTGCTTCTGCCGTCATGGGACCTGGCTGGGTAGTCATGGTCTGAGATATCTTAGAGAGAAGAGTACCCTTAACAGTTATCCACTTCTTAAGGGAAGGTACCATGTGGGGAGTGGGACTCAGATTACCTGGAAGAGCAGCTTGCAGGAGTGACCAGCTCAGTTCTTCCTGCTGGCAGTAAGAGCTCCCCCTTTTTTTTTTTTTTTACTGACTTTTGGACTCTGGCCTTTACTGGAGAAGCTCTAATGGCTTTGGCTTTGAGTAGAGCTTTGGGGAACGATGTTCCTCACTCCTATTCCTGGTAGGGTTTCTGAAGCCATATGAAAATACTCTTTCCTTCGTGGCTGGGCTCCAGGAAGAGGGGAGGCCTCTTACAAGAGGCAGGAGTGGGCGTCGCTGAATCGCCTCTACTCACTGCTCAGTCCCTTAGGTCTTTATCTCTTCTCTTATTTCCCTTTATTTTAGACCATCAGAGGTGGGAAATAATGTATTTCATAATGGGCAGGATTAATCTGCTAATTCCTTAAAACTTTAAACTCAATCTTAGGACAAAAAATAGAAAACTGTGTAGGTGTTAAGTGGAGAGAAGGCAGTAAGCCTTTTACTCTGCCTCATGGGCTCATCTTCTTTCTGAAGAATCCCCTAAGTTCCACTTATTAATAGATGGCACCCTCATTTAAAATGTTTTAAAAAGAAAAATGAAGTGAAATATTATGTTGGCTTTTTATGTATGAAATGTTATGGTTGAAGAATGAAAATGGTCAACTTACAGATGTTCCGGAAAAAGAGATTGAAATCTCAGGAAGTTGGTCTCTGTTTTGGCTTCCACACGAACTCACTAGAATGCCATTTTACACCTAAACTTCTTTGCTCTATGAAATAGTTATCACATGCAGTCCTAGTATGAGGTGGCGATAAACAATGAGATCGGGTTTTTGCGGGGAGAGGAAAGGGTCATATTAACTCTCATTGATTTCTCACAGCAACCTATTTTCTATTTAGCATATACAAATATCAATAAGTAGGAAACGATTGAAAAATGAGCAGACTGACAAGAGCTAGACTGGTGTCTTCTTTTACATTCCAACAGTGCCGGTGCCCGTGGTCAGCCTGACCATTTACGACATTGGCTCGACCACCATGCACGTGAAGTGGCAGCCAGTGGGGGGCGCCACTGGCTACGCCTTGTCCTACGAACCCATCAACGCCACAGAGCCGACCAAACCCAAAGAGGTGGGAGGCGTTTGTTTCTTTATTGTTGGGTCTTCCTGGGACTTCACGGTTGTAGAGTCCCCATTAAGGGGCAGTTACTCACGAACTCATTTATAACTTTACATCCAAAACAGAAAAACACAAGATTAGATTTGTGACCTGTGACGAATCTTAAAAAAACATCAGCATGAGAAAGGAAATGCAGGGCAGAGAAATGAAAAATCAAAGTTGTGTGAAAATCTAGCAGTCACAGATTGGTGTAATTGTCCATCCCCTGTTAGTGGAAAAGTTTAATTGGAATGTGTTGTCTCCCCTCGGCATGTCCATCGGCAGATGCGCATGGAACCGACAGTGACCGATGTGCAGCTGAGTGACCTCTTCCCCAATACTGAGTATGCGGTCACGGTCCAGGCCGCCCTTCACGACCTCACCAGCGACCCCTTCACTGCAAGGGAGGTCACCTGTAAGACGTCGCCAGTTCTTCTTCCCTTATTGCTGTGAATACATCACGCTCTTTAGGCTTCTTCTTTCACTCGATCGTGCTAACGATAATTTTGATAATTTGTGTGTCAGTTGTAGGGTTATTACTTATGGCAATCTAATTTGAGAATTAAGGTTATTTCTGGACTTATGGCAGCATCTTAAATTGACTGTAAGATTCACATTTATTTTCCCATATTTTGAGATGTATCTTACAGTCAATGGTGTCTTACAATTGCGCTTGGTGAGGTGTCAGTCAGGGAATAGAACATGAAATAACGGTGCATCTTACAATCCATGTTGTTGTAGATCCATGAAATACTGTATATGGCGTTGGTGAGAAGGGAATGTCGGGTGAGTGTAGTTTTGGAGGAGGATACTAGGTTTAAGATCAAGATGTTCTAAGTTCTTGTTGAAGTAGAAACTATGGCACCCATGAATAAGTCTGTTTCCGTTAAGTAAATGAACTCAATCCCCAAACATACTGATCATCTACGACACTCCAGTCCTGTGCTTAGGTGTTGGGAATGTACTGATAAAAATGTAGGGCAGCGTGGAGGACCCGGACTCTTTCGTGGTTTGCACTTCTCTTGTGTGTATTGTTCAGCCCCTTTTGTGTTTCTGGTTTGCTTCACTAGCACTTAGGTGCTTTTTCTTGAAAAGTGACAGCGATTGCTCTTAGGATCCTGGCCTTACCCAGCCAGTAGTTTTGTTTCATGCTTCTCGAGGTGGGCGTGCTGGGATTCTAAGTATGTCTTGGCTTAAATTTGGTGAGTCTCAGAACACATTTCGAAGGAAATTAAGAAGTTGGAAGAAACGTTCAAGGGGGAACGGTGTTGAGACGGAAGCATGATGAGGCAGAAAAGAGAAACCCCGCAAGGTGGAGCAAGATACAGTCACTGACAACAAATAATCATCTTTCATATGTCGGATCCTGTCTGGAGCTGGTGGTTTGCGGCAGTGGGTCGACGGCAGGTGGAGAGAGCGGGGAGCGGCTGAAAGACGAATGCGGCTATGGATTTGGATGTGGGGCTAGACTGCAGCAGTAGGGGAGGAGAGGGCACAGAGAGGGGCTGAGAGACGAAAACATTGAAGGGATGGAGGTGCAGAAACATGGAAGTGGAGACAGAGATTCAGGAAGAGAGATTTACAGACTTGAAAGGAGAGACAAAGGAAGTTGGTGAAAGAGGCAGCTCGAGAGAGTGAGATGCGTCTCATAGAACAAGAGAAAATCTCTCCATTAGTTATCCTCCTGGTCCTTTGTAAGGTAACGCTTTTTTGACTTGGTGAAAGTTTATGATTTGGATTTTCTTCTCACCGTTTGGGCTCCTGTGGGTTTTCTTGTAAGCTTATTGGTTGCTTAATTTCGTCTCATCTTTATGCTTCACTCTTGTAACCATTTGTTTTTCTATCACGTTCTTCAGGAAGCGTGACTCATTTTGATTTCTATCTTAACCGACTTAAATATCTGATAAAGACACATGAGCTGTACATATATGGTGAATTATGATTTATTATAGCTGAGCAGCAAGTAAGAGCTTATTTAAATAGAGTGGGAGAAAGTTAACATATAAATGAGAAGTTAGAGTTGTGATAAAAATTTAAATTTATCCTGTTTTTAAAAAGCCTCCTTAAGAAGAATTCAGCTGTACCTGGTAGAATCAAAGTGCTTTTATCATCATAGCCAATTTGTTTAGTTACTTTGCTGCACACCTTTAAGTTTTCTCCAAACAACTTCTTGAAAGCTTGTGTGGATGCTTTAGAGCTTTTTGGCTGAGAACCACATCTGGCCCCAATTTCTCATGCATTTCCAGTGCCTTTGCCCAGTCCTCGAGATCTGAAACTCAGAGATGTGACTCACAGCACCATGAACGTCTTATGGGAACCTGCACCTGGAAAAGTGCGTAAATACATTGTTCGCTACAAAACACCGGAAGAGGATGCCAAAGAGGTAGGTTGAGATTAGAAGGGGTTTAGAAATATTTGTTTAGTCCTAGTAGGTTTAACAGAAGAACCTAAACAAGTATAACATGTTTTGAATACTTGTCACTTTATGAACATAGTGTTGGAGATGCTATATATTTATAGAGCACTATTTGAATATTGGTAATATATTGGACCGTCTTGCATTTAGTTTGGAAATGTTTTGCTGTGTGATATTAATCCTAAAAACATCATCCCTTTGTAGATAGTTATAGAGTCTAGATGGCATTTCGCTCTCCTGCAGGTGCTTCATATGGTGCTCTGCATTCTACGAATTACTAAAAAATGTCATAATAATGTTTCTCAAAATGAAAGCTAGCAAGGGGATGCAGGAAAGAAGAGGGGGAGTTTGTCAGGGAATGGGAAGATAGGACACTCGAGCAGGACAGAGAGAAAGTAGGAATATAATGTCAGAGGATTGTCCCTCTGGCTTTGAGCGTTTTTGAGATGATGCTGAGATGGAGAGCTATTTCCATGACAGCCTGCTTCAAAGTGGAAGCAAACCGAGGAGCTTCACCAGCGAATGGGTTTAGAACGTATGTTTGCCTGAAGGGGCATTCATGTGAGAATCTCAGAGGCATTTTTGGAAGCTAGAAGTGGTTTCTCTAAGCACCCAGTTACAGACTGTGCTGGTCATTTGGATTGTACACAAGCTAATTTATACCTGTGCACACATTCATTTCATTCTGGGTTTCAACGTCAAAAGCAGTGCAATGACCAGTGGGTCTAATCAGCTAATGCACAGGAGAATTTTTCCGAAATGAATCGTGCAGCGATACAAAGGGAGACGGGGAAGTGGGGGAAACGATTAGGTTGTTTGAATTCCTAGGCAGTCATCATTTACCAGACACTAGTGCCAGATACAGCTCAGTACATACATTTTTTCCACTTTGGAAACATTTTAAATGATCTCCAATTCCTGGACTCTTATGCAAATTGGAAAACACTGCTGTTTTTTGTACCACAATTCTTATGCTCTCGTGCTGAGAGATATAGCCAACAACAGAGGGATGTCGAAATTAAACTTTGTAAAAATAGTTCCACTGCTCTATTGTAGGTAGAGGTGGACAGGTCATGGGCCAGCACACCCCTTAAGGACCTCTTCTCACAAACCCGGTACACAGTCAGCGTGTCTGCGGTATATGATGAAGGGGAGTCTCCCCCAGTGACTGCTCAGGAAATCACCCGTGAGTTGTGTTTACGCTTTATTGATAATTGGAAGACAACACTGCGTGCATGTGTCACTGAACTTACTGGATTATTTCATTTCCTTAAAAAAAATTTTTTTTTACGGGTGTATAGTTGATTTGCAATGTTGTGTTAGTTTCAGGTATACAGTAAAGTGATTCAGTTATACACACACACGCACATGTATGTACGTATTCCTTTTCAGATTCTTTTCCCTTATAGGTTATGACAAAATACTGAGTATAGTTCTCTGTGCATTTCTTCATGTTATTTTTGCCAGAATTTAATAATGTTTGGGTTCATAGATTTCTTCCCATCTTCTATCTCTATGTCCGTTCCTTTTATGATAATTTCTTTCCTATTATTCTACCAGCCACTGTCACTAATTCATCTTCCAGATACTTAACCAGTGTGTGTGTGTGTGTGTGTGTGTGTGTGTGTGTAAGGGGGTGGGGAGAAACATATTGGACGTTTTCTCTGGAAAGCATGCATTAGTTATCAACTTTTTTTGAGATCTTACTATATGTAAAGCGCTATCAGGGCTAACAAAATATAAGCATCTTTGCTTTCAGTAGTATTCCATTGTGAAGATAAAAAGTAACAATACATGGGATCATGTAAGGAAGGTGAGTTACATGGCACTCAGAGGAAGGGGAGATTCCACAGCGGGAAGGTGGAAGAATACAGGGCACCTGCAGGGGCCCCATCTTCCCTGCTCCATTCTGGGCCACCTCAAGGGATGTCATTTTCTCTCCTTATCATGCTGCTTCCATAGTATTTAACCCAATTATTATTGCCTGTTGGTCTTTTCCTAACTATTCTACTTCCCCCTGGCCCCTTCCTCATGAACGCACAAACATATTTGTTTTGCTCAATTTTGAGTCTCTAGTTTCTCACTCAGTGCTCAGCACATCATTTCCTAATTAAATGGTGGTTAAGAAATTGAGGTCTAGAGCCAGCAGGGTTCCCAAGAAATATAATGGGAGCCACAGAGGTAACTCAAAATTTTCTAGAAAATAGAAAAGGTAAGGAGAAAAATGAATTTTAATAATGTGTTTTATTCAGCCCAGTGTATCTAAAATGTTAGCATTTCAACATTTATCAGTATACTAATTATTTATATTTCACATTTGTTTTGGTAGTAATTTTTTTGCAATCCGGTGTGTCTTAATTTACACTTTTCGCACATCTCAATTCAGATGCCACATTTCAAATGCTCAATAGCTACATGTGGCTGGTGGCTCCCATGGTGGACAGCACAGGGAGTCTAGAGAATTTAAATGACTTGCCCAGCCTTGCCCAGGAAGCTAGTGGTGAGGGATCAGTGCTATAGTCCAGAACTTTACTTCCTATCCAGCAACTCCCTCACCAGAGGCTCAGAAGCTTCTCCTTCAGTGCCCAGCTGGTCTATACATGATCAAGGCATCTTGTCAAATTTCACAGCCTCCTCCTTAACTTCAGACAGTATCCACTTCTGCTCTTTTCTTACCATGTGAAATCTCTTAGCAACTTTAATAACCTTCTTGGCATCAGTTCTTTCCTGGAAGGGTAGTGGCTAGAGATGAAAATTTGTCCATATGAGCAGGCTGACAGATGTTCATAAATACAACAGGAATTTAAAGGGAAGTAAAGGAACAGTAAAGGGCAGAAAAAGTCAGGACGAAAGCCTAGTCAAAGCCTGTCATTTAATATGTACTAAATTAATACTTGTTTTTAATCCTTAGGCTTTCCTAAGAACTTTTAGATACATCCAAAGTGCACCCTTAATGGCTGGTTTGTTTTGCAGTTGTGCTTGTGAAAGTGGTATTATCTCAATGGGCCTTTTCACTGTAACTATTAGAAACAAATTTTTGGTGGCTCTGGCTTTTGTGCAGTTGGCTTTGGTTACCAGGAGATAGAGAAATAATTGACAATGAAAGCTCAGAACTGGTGTCAGACGTTCCAAATTGCTTGTGCTGCAAACCAGCTGCAGTGCCTGGTCAACGGAAGGGCTCTTAGTTGGGATTTCAGCCACCATCAGCACTGCAGGGCTGGTCCTGTCTCTGAGTAGAGTTGATACAGCCAGCTTCACGTTGCGTGTAAGGTCAGTGATCTGCAGGAAAAGCTTACGCGTGGATTACTCAGATCATAAGATGTCATGGGCCATGAAGGTCCATGGACTCTCTGATATTATGGGCTAAAGTCTGTGCTTCTGTGCTGCTGTGCAAAAGAGCCCAGGGCTTCCCTTAGATTCTCAAAAAGCGGGAGGGGCAAAACGATGAAGGACCGCTGTGTTAGAACAGTATGACTAAACGGTACCTTTAAAAAAAATCACCATTTTGATAGACGGGAAGTAGTCTGTTATAGCCATCAAATGCTTGCAGTTTTCGGGGCTCTCTCTCATATTTACTTGCAAATGAACTGAATTGGTTAGGTACTTGGTTCTAAGCAATGTTGTCAGCCAGTTCTCCCATGTCCGTTAAAACAGAACAAGGCAGTTTTATTATATTAAGTTTGGGGATCACATCGAAAAACAGTCCTGCCTTTTCTCGTGACAGGCACTGTGCCAGCCCCAGCAAACCTACAGATTACTGAAGTAACACCAGAGAGCTTCAGAGGGACTTGGGATCACGGAGCTTCGGATGTGTCTCTCTACAGAATCACCTGGGCACCTTCCGGAAGCACAGATAAGATGGAGGTAGTGTTAACTCTTTTTTGCTCTCTCTCTTTTTTGAGATCGCATTTCATTATAGGGACTCTTGTTTGAAATGTGTATTACCTCTGTTGACTGAAAAGCATCCTTCCCTACTAGTGACTTTTGAGCTCATGGCGTGCCTCAAAGCAGGAGGAATATCTGGCTAAATGATGTCAACCAGCTGCCATGGAGTGCACGATGTAGCCGGTGACTTAACCTTGTGTGGGTTTGTTGTTTCTTCCTCTTTCCCTAAGACCATCCTAAATGGAGATGAGAATACTTTGGTGTTTGAAAACCTGAACCCGAACACTCTCTATGAAGTTTCTATTACTGCCATTTATCCCGATGAGTCAGAAAGCGATGACCTGACTGGCAGCGAGCGCACAAGTAGGTGTTCAGCCTTCAGTAGGACATTGTTATCTTAAAATGAACAGAATAGAGCTATGCCTATATTCGTAATATTTCCCCATATTCTGTTTTTTGTAGTGCGTTTGATACCCTTAACAACACAAGGTAAGAATTTAATTTGCTGATTGTACGGATGACCAAATAATGAATGAATGAATGAAAAATAACACAAAATCCATTGCAAACAGGCCTTCTGCTTTTAAATCGTACGGTGTTGATTGGGGCCTCTTTTAAACAGGTCTTTCTCAAAAATCTTTGCTCTTTGCTACTATTTGTTGAGGAGTCATTTGAGAGTCAATGACCACCATTTACCATCGGGTCAAATTTAGTTCTAAACCTAGGGGCAAGATGGGAATAAAGACACAGACCTACTAGAGAATGGACTTGAGGATATGGGGAGGGGGAAGGGTAAGCTGGGATGAAGTGAGAGAGTGGCATGGACATATATACACTACCAAAAGTAAAACAGATAGCTAGTGGGAAGCAGCCGCATAGCACAGGGAGATCAGCTCGGTGCTTTGTGACCACCTAGAGGGGTGGGATAGGGAGGGTGGGAGGGAGGGGGATGCAAGAGGGAGGAGACATGGGGATATATGTATAGTATAGCTGATTCACTTTGTTATAAAGCAGAAACTAACACACCACTGTAAAGCAATTATATTCCAATAGAGATGTTAAAAAAAAATTTTTAGTTCTAAGCCTAGAAGTATACAGCTCTCTTGATTTCCTTGGGAACAGTGCATATTTGTGGGAGAGGCATTCTCCAGTTTGTTTACTCTGTTTCTCAACAATCCTTTTTCAGCTCCAAAAAGTGGCCCACGGAACCTTCAGGTGTACAATGCAACTTCTAACAGCTTGACTGTTAAGTGGGATCCTGCTAGCGGTCGTGTGCAGAAATACAGAATCACCTATCAGCCTTCAGCAGGGGAAGGCAATGAACAAACGGTAATTCATTTTGAAAAAACGTGACTTGGATAAATTCTACCCTCTCCGTCTCAAACCCCTCTCACTCCCAGTGTTTAGTTAGTCACACTTACTGTTTTGAGAGTTGCAAGATTTACTGTATTGGATGGAATTTTTTGGCTTCATCCCTGATGGAGCCTCACAGCATCAGGCATGTGCCTCCATGCATTCATGTTTTCCTTAAAAACTATTAGGCACGGGTCATCCATGAAAATAGCTAGATTTCTGACTCTATTTGTATTTTCATTTCTTACATCTCTAACTTGATCAAGTGTTGAGAGTTTGCTAAACTTCCATTATTCTAATTTTTCTGTTTTTTGCATGTCATAAGGTATCTTCTAGATCTGATGTTTCTACATCTGGGTATCTGTTCAACCTAACTTATACTATTTATCACTTTTATATTTATCCAAATGGAGGTTCCTGAGAAGGACTGTAGGACTACTGTAAACTCGGCTTTCATCTTCTTTTTCTTCCCAGCCTTCCCGCATTTAACAAGAACCCTTGTCCATTTACCTTGCTTACTTTAGTTGTCTGTCTTTGAACCTTCTTCAGCTTTGTTTTATGAAATGTGTGATCAGAGCTGCACACATTACCCTGAGTCAGGAAGCAGCATGATTTTTACACAGATAGGGCGATGCTTTCTGATTTATTTCAAATACCTCTTTTGGTGAGGTCTAGCATTCTGTTGACTGTTGGGGGCTGTGATTTTTCCTCATGTTGCCTTAGAGAGAGTGAGTTATTAACTTTTAATTGTCTGACTCTCTGAGCTCCAGCAAATGGGTCATACCTCTTCCCAGTTTAGAGGTGTTAGCAGAGGTAGATGCTGGCAGTGGTTAAAGGTCTCTGAACCTGCGCAGGAAGTGGGTTTAGCTGAACTAATGCTCTTGTGAGCTGCTGTGTTGAGGTTTCCATAGATCTAGACTTAGGTAGTGTGATACATTTGGATTAAGAATTTCTTATAGTTTATCAATAGTAAACTAAATACCAAGTGTCATCAACTGGCTTTTATATAAACTAAGACACATTGGATGGACTGATAATTTAATGGCAGAAACAGAACTTTCGCCTGTGCCAGGCCAGATTTAGGCAAAGCTTGTCCTTAGCATTTCTGTTCTTGGTGATACTGACCATCCAGCTGCTGCCCTGGGTCTCTCTTTCCTGTCTCTCAGCTGTTTGTTATAATTAGAAGGAGTCTCATAAACTTATCCTCTGTACAGTATTAGCTGATAAGTCCTTAAGGTCTGTTATTCTTAAGGATATTTGCATTTTAATGCTAGTCTACGAAACAGTCAAAGCAGTGAATCACTGATGCTGGCATATTTTGGAGAGCTGGATGGGAGAAGCAGGCACACACCATTCTGCTTCCTCCTGAGGCTAGTTCTACTAAGTGGATGCTTTCAGATTTGTTAAGTATCAAATACATTGATACTTTGTTCTCATAACCTCAAATACTAAATTTGTTTGAATTAGCCCCTGTGGTTCAATTTGCCCCTATTGAGGGGGCTTCACTGAGGTTTTCTCTGAAACACAGACTGCTTGAGTGGATGCGTGCTAAGTGGGAAACATCTGGACCAACCATCCACATGTGGATTCGTGGGCAGCGTGCCATTTTCATGCGATTTTAATGAGTATGGCATAAACATCTGAATTTGGTAGACCGTTAACAAATCATACAAATTTCCTTTCAGCAAGATAACTAGATGGCCTTAAGCAATGAATAAAACCCTTCAAACTCTGTAATCAGAGGATATTGAAAAAGCTTCCTACCACAAGGCTGGAATCCTGAGTGTGGCCTGGCAGAGTGTCCCGTCACGTAGTTTACACAGCTCATGCTGTTAGAGGGGCAGTTTTTGAGGGGGAGAAAACCAAAAGCTTTAGATCTTTTACTGACTCATTTAAATATGTTTCTAAAGCAAATAGCAAACATCTGTAAAAAGGTAAGAATAATACTTAATGGTGCAGAGCCTCTACTATTGTGCAATTCTTTGCTATCTTAAAGTTCCTTTGCAGCTCACTTATGATAAATGCCTTTTTGGGGAGGAGATCTGTGAAATGTGTTTTGGATGAAATTTCACAGTGCTGGCGGCTAGCAAGTTGAAATATCTTTGTAAGGTCACCAGTTTAAGGCTTAAAATCCTTTTTGTGATCGAAAGTGCATATTTTACATTTAAAATTATACCCTAAGATACATTTTCAGGTTTCACTCCGGGTCTTGGCAAAGGCCTCAAACAGCTCCCCTGTAGAAAGAGCTTTTTCTAACAGATTAGTGAGATGGAGAGAGCAAGGCTCACACTTATCCCTGTTTTACTCAAGACCATGGTAGGAGGACGGCAAAACAGTGTGCTCCTACAGAAGCTGAAGCCCGACACTCCTTACGCAATCACTGTGTCCTCCCTGTATCCAGACGGTGAAGGCGGTCGCATGACAGGAAGGGGCAAGACCAGTAAGTGAACCCAGTCTCCCACGGCTTTTTTTTTTTTTTTTTTTTTGCGGTACGCGGGCCTCTCACTGTTGCGGCCCCTCCCATCGCGGAGCACAGGCTCCGGACGCGCAGGCCCAGCGGCCGTGGCTCACGGGCCCAGCCGCTCCGCAGCATGTGGGATCCTCCCGGACCGGGGCACAAACCCGTGTCCCCTGCATCGGCCGGCGGACTCCCAACCACTGCGCCACCAGGGAAGCCCTCCCACGGCTTTTTAAATAACGTTCACGGGGATGGAATCACATCTTTCTCTGGAAACCCTGGGGTGACACAGCCTTTTGGTAATCTTTTAAAATGCATGTTAATAATGATCTTAATTGTTTTTTAATATCCTTACTTGGAGTCATCTGTCTCTGTTCAAGGAGAAAGACGTTTATTACTTTCTAGGATAAAACAAACAAAAACCGCTCAGGGGCCAAAATCTCTCTGGAGAGATGAGACATGTGTCAGATGATCACAGACATTCTTTCCCTTATTCAGGACTTCAGCAAATATTTGTGGGGTGGGGAGACATCAGTGAACCTGTGTTTTGTGAGCACTGGGTTGTTAGGACCACACTGTGATGTGCTTTCCGTGCATTTCAGAACCTTTGAATACTGTGAGGAACCTTAGAGTGTACGACCCTTCCACCAGCACTTTGAACGTTCGCTGGGACCACGCAGAGGGCAGTCCTCGCCAGTACAAGCTCTTCTACGCACCCACAGCAGGCGGTCCGGAGGAACTGGTACTTATTTCCTGTAGGGAAAAAAGCACGTTTGTTTTAGCTGTAGCCGAACGATCGCAAAGTGGAGCTAAAGAGTTAACCAATTTACCTTAGTGCTGAAGAAGTTCATATTCATTTGGTAGGACTTGACAGAGGGTGGTAGGTTGGTGTCTTGTGTCTGGGTGATCAGGGAGTTTTTGCGGGGGGTTGGGGCTAGGGGAAATAATCATTTCAGGGAGTTCTGAGAGGGAGCCTGAGGTGAGTGTAGGGAAGCCTTCAGAAACTCTTATAACAGTCCGTCTGGGGGCGCATCATTACATCCCAGCATTATAGAACTTGCTTCTTGGCTTGGTCTTGAGTTAATATTTTGAGTATTATATTATTCGAAGTATTATTTCTTTTATAAGTTTTTCAAATCAGATACTTTACATTTTATTAAAATCTGTAGGTTCCAATCCCTGGGAATACCAATTATGCCATTCTCAGGAATCTGCAGCCAGATACCTCATACACTGTTACAGTAGTTCCCGCGTATTCTGAAGGCGATGGAGGACGCACATCAGATACTGGAAGGACATGTAAGTAAGAAGGCAGAAAAATATTGCTTTTTCATGATACGTTTTGCTTTTCCGTGTAAAGGCCATATAGGCCCATTGAAGAAAATTTGGAAAATTCATGATAGAGCAAAAACATAAAAATTACCCATAGTTTACCATCCAGACGCCACCAACTGTTAATATTTTAGTGTATGAAATAAAAAGTTGTAATGGCATTCTTCTTCTGAAATGATAATTTCAGGATTTATAAATGTGTGTGTAATCACCAGGATTCTGTTTCACTCACAAAAGTTCATGAGCTTTGCTTTGTGCCTTATAAATTTGTGTGAGGCAGTGTTTTGTAATTGGCTTTCGTAGTGTCAGTTGTTGAAATCTATTCGTCACATTACTTGATCGCACATTTCTCTGGTTTGCTGATGAAGTGCTTCCTGGCGCTGAAAATCTGTGTGCTTTCATTTGCCATTAACATCTTGAGAAACCAGCGTATAGTGGTTTTACAATTCTTTCTAGGACTGCTTAAAGGCTTTGGGGCATACCTATAAATATTTCTTTGGCTTTAAAAATACACTTGCTGATGGCTAAAAGAGAGCAAATACAGATGACTTCTTTTGGCAAAAGATTAGCGGTCTGGAAAGATGATGTTATTGGCTAAACTAGAGTTTGGGGTTAATACATGGATTTAATTTGCATGTTTTCTAAGTCCCTATTGGGGCAGTTAACTGAGAACTGAGTGTATCTTTTCTCCCTCCTTTTGCCTTTTCTTTTAATCACAGAAGACATTCAGTATCTATTTGTTGAATGAGAAGGAATGAATGGGTGAATGTAGCTGATGGAATTAGATGGCTTCATCGGTGTTGTCAGTTTTCACCTAGAAGGCAGAGCTATAAAATCCTCTTCTCTATCTCTCCATTACCTGTGTTGGAAAACTGAAGCTTCTTGTCCCTTGCCCCTTGTTTTTTTTTGGCCAACCCAGTGCTATTATCATACTTTCACTAGCTTGTTTTTATTGGCAACAACTTTGCTTCCATACAGACCAAGGACATAGTTGGCTAATTTTGACTACATTTGGATTTGCAGAATTTTCATCTGCTTTTGTGTGTAGATAATTAGAAGTTTAAGGAGGACAGTATTTTATCCTGTTAACAGAGTAGACGTTTTGGAGAAGTGATAGCAAAAGCTTGACATATATAAACAGATGTAAGAAATATGTGTTGGCTTTTCTTTCCTCAGTGGTGAGAGGGCTGGCAAGAAACGTCCAAGTGTACAATCCAACGCCAAACAGCCTGGACGTTCGCTGGGGCTCGGCGCCTGGGCCGGTGCAGCAGTACCGCGTTGTGTATTCGCCCCTGGCTGGCCAGAGACCCTCGGAATCTGTAAGTCATGCTGTCGTTGTAGAGCTCGACAGAAGAATGCTGTAGATTTTACAGCATTTTACAAAGCCTCCTGCTTTAGTTGCTGGCCCGGAACAATGAGTCAGTTGGTGTGGTACCTACTGGGTCTCCTGGAAACTTCCTTTCCTGATGAGCTTAGGCTCAATTTTGTGTCCTGTTTGGTTGCCTGTGAGGATGCAAGCCACGGGCCTGCCCATGTGTAATGCTTAAATGATTGCTTCTGATGGACTATAAAGTAGGTGTATTAACTATAGGGTTAGTTAGCAAAAATGAATTTTGGAAAAATGCAAATTAGCTATATAAGTTAAAAGCCCCAGCAGTGAATGCAAATCATTGCTAGACCTTGTCAGTATGGGCTTTTGTTGTAACATACACGTCTTTGTTATGAAAATACCTTAAAGTTTGCCTTCATTGGCTCTTAACAAGTTGCCCAATCTATCTTCAATCCATAGTACTATGCAGTTTTCTAAGTAGATTAATAATTTTGAGATCAGAAATTTCTAATTGGACAAGGGATAGAACACCTATGGGAAAGTAAATTTATAGACTAATTTAATTTACAAGTCTTTACCAAAATAAACAATGACAATGAACAAAGGTAAACAAATGAGGAGGGATAGATGTGTTCTGTAAGAATATTGATTTGTATGTCCCTGTGTATGGTAGGACACATTCAGACAGTACTGCCCTTATCCACTGCATGGAGTAGCTCTCTATTTTACTGGTGTGTGTGTGTGTGTGTGTGTGTGTGTGTGTGTGTGGTCCCTTTTCTTATGTGTATCTAACATTCGGGATGCTTTTGGGTAACTATCGTGAGCCCTGGATGTTGTATTTGAGAACCTTTATCATGAACACAAATGTAGTTGAAGTTACTAAGGGTCAAGTATGAACTAACTTTTTTGGAGAGGAAATTTCTGAGGATAAATTGCCCTTAACAGTGTGGCTTGGACAGATCTCATGAGGTAGCACAGAAGGTGGTTTCTGCTGTGCTGGGCTCAGCCTTTTACTGTAAACATTATGATGCTGACTAATAAAAGACTCGGTAAGCATTTGGGCTGTGGTCAAGCAGAATCTGGCGTGTCCTCCCCTCCAGATCGTGGTGCCGGGAAATACCCGCACGGTGCACTTGGAGCGGCTGATTCCGGACACACCCTATTCCGTGAACATCGTTGCCCTCTACTCGGATGCAGAGGGGACTCCCAGCCCTGCCCAGGGCCGCACGTGTGAGGCGGAAATCCTTTCTCCACCGGGTTCCCTTGTGACTTGGGGCGGGAGGCCTGGGGGGGGTGGTGAGTGAGGATTGTGGGGAATCGCCTCTACCTTGTGCAGGTGAGGGGAGCTCTGGGTTGCCCACAGTCACATTCAGCCTGGAGCCTTGGGCCCATGACTGCCCTCCCAGCTGAGTGATGTCATTTGGCCGTTTTCTCATCTGGTACCCCAGTTAAGGAGGGGTTTCTTCCCTTCTTCTGCCTGCGGTGGGTCTTCTCACCAACTGGGCACTTTGGAAGTGTTAGGGCGCGGCCTCTCTGTTTCATTAAACAGGAGGTGCTTATGGCAGTTAAAATAATCCCTTTCTCTCCCAGCCTGTACCTTCACGTTCAAACCTAGCTCTCTGTCACTGGAAGTTCAGCATGTAATCGTAGCTCTGAATGCAGCACTTTCTACTGGCTATGGTTTCACGTTAGAGCCATAGATGTGTATTTCATCACAAGGGAGTAAGCAACCCAGAGAGTCGTGAAGTACCGGGGTACAGTTACTCTGCCCTGGGTCCCGTTCTTTCATGTCCCTCCCTCCACCCCGGTGTCCACTATGGTCACAGACAGGAAACTAACTCTGTTGTATTTATTTATTTAGTACCACGAAGTGGACCAAGAAATCTGAGAGTCTTTGGGGAGACAACCAACAGCCTCTCGGTAGCCTGGGACCACGCTGATGGGCCGGTTCAGCAATACAGGATCATTTATTCTCCCACCGCTGGTGACCCAATTGATGAATATGTGAGTCGGTTACTCATTCATTTGAGCATTTTGTAATGTCTTACCTGGTTGGAGGGTGAAAGGAAGCTTTCTTCTTTAGGAAGTGCTGTGATTACAGTTGAGTCTTTCTCTGATGTGATATTGGGGCCACCTGCACGATCAGTATCTTTGGGCTCATTTCTCTTCTAAACACAGGTTGAAAAATTATCTTATCTCATAAAAATGTGTATTTCTAACTATCTAATTATACCATAGGAACTGAGTTGGTGAAACATGATACCTATTATTCTGAGCTACCTAACTTATTGTTCGAGTTATGTGACTCTAAATCTTAACTTTTTTTTTTTTTTTTTTTTTTTTTGCGGTACGCGGGCCTCTCACTATTGTGGCATCTCCCGTTGCGGAGCACAGTCTCCGGACGTGCAGGCTCAGCGGCCATGGCTCACGGGCCCAGCCGCTCCGCGGCATGTGGGATGTTCCCGGACCAGGGCACGAACCCGTGTCCCCTGCATCGGCAGGCGGACTCTCAACCACTGCACCACCAGGGAAGCCCCAAGCTCCTATTTTTATTAATCAGAAACCCATGTAACTGCCATTTAAGAGTTTCTGATCAAGATGGGGTAAGCGGTATCACCACACTTAGTTTGCCAAAGCAGAGAAGCTCCTGCTTTAGTGTTTATTCAGCCTTGCCATGGACAAATACGCAATTTCCCGTCACTTTCTGAAAACATTAAAAATGTAATTTCCCTCCCAATTCACCATTTAGAATTAGGGGACTCTGTGCTGGAATCTATGGTTTAAGTGATCCCTGCTTTTTGTAGAAGCAAAGCATAGAGTTGGAAGAGAGACTGAGAGGTCTGTCTGGTTCATTTGCTCTTCGTGGGGGCAGCTGAATGTATTTTCCATTTCCTCTTTTTCCCCTAATTAATATTAGCAAAACTGATACTTTTTTTTAATATAAATTTATTTTATGTTTGGCTGCGCTGGGTCTTCGTTGCTGCACGTGGGCTTTCTTTAGTTGCGGCGAGCTGGGACTACTCTTCGTTGCAGTGCACGGGCTTCTCATTGTGGTGATTTCTCGTTGTGGAGTGCAGGCTCAGTAGTTGTGGCTCGCAGGCTGAGTGGTTGTGGCTCACGGGCTTAGTTGCTCCACGGCATGTGGGATCTTCCCGGACCAGGGCTCGAACCTGTGTCCCCTGCATTGGCAGGCGGATTCTTAACCACTGCACCACCAGGGAAGCCAAAACTGATGCTCTTGAGGACAGAAACTGAGTCTGCTTTTGCTCCCCAGCGGCTGGTACCACACCTGACCCACGGTGGGCACAGGGTGCACATTTGTGGAAGGAGTCCCACGAAACTGACACACATGGAGGAGTGGGGAAGGAAGGGAGTGCAGTGGTGCTCAGTCACGTGTGTGGAGGTGCTGTACGAGATACTGCCTTTCATCCTCACGGCTTCCATCCTTCCTTCTGAGACGCGGAGCCACAAGACGGGGAGGTGGCTGATGCGGGATTTGAGCTGAGACCTGCCTGACTCTAAAACCATTTCCCTTGCTGCACAGTGGTAGACAGTTTGCCTCGCCCTGAGCATTGTGCAAGAAAAAGAAACGATGAAGAAAACACTACTGTTTATGGGAATGCGTACAAAAGTATTGACCTGGAAGTCCTCTAGCTGATGATAACTCATAATTTAACTTCCCCTGCAGACCACTGTCCCAGGCAGAAGAAACAATGTAATGCTACAGCCCCTGCAATCTGATACCCCATATAAAATTACTGTTATTGCTGTTTATGAAGATGGAGATGGTACCCATTTGACAGGAAATGGAAGAACTGGTAAATGTCTTAAACCTTTTATAATCTTTAAATTTGGTAGTATTTGAGTAGATACGTCTCAGACACTCCATTAATACTGCATTAACATTTGTATTAGGTATTGAATTTTGTCAGAATGGTATGACAACAGAATGTGTTATTAACTTTTTAAAGGTCCACTGAAAGAAGGAAAATGAGACACAAATCTGCGTATTTTGCTTTGCTTGAGATGGTTTTATTCTTTGGAAAACCACTGCCTAGTCACCGAATAATGTTTTAGCTTGTGTGGTATCCGTTAAGGCTGTAGCTGTTAACTCAGTCAAAGAAGTGTTCAGCATAAAAGACCCCATCACCATAGAATCTTAAGTCATGAAAAAGAAGCAGGATGATTGGTAATCATCTTCTGTCTTTACAAATTTAGCTTTTTTAAAAAAAAAATGTTTTTTCTATGGTACTAATGGATTACCAGGGTTCAGGCCCCTTTTCTAGCCTGCGTGGGTAGCAGTTCCTTATGGTTTAGATCAAAAGTTCTCTAATTTGGTTGCTGGAATCATCTGAGGACCTTTAAAAAGGCTTACGCCTGGACGCCACCCCAAGAGATACTGATGTTAATGGTCTAGACGTGGTCCAGACCTGCCGAAGTTCTAGTGCGCAGCCAAAGCTGAGAGTCCCTGGCTGAGCGTGAAGGTGGGCTGGGCCATGGGTCCGCTGGGTTCCATTACTGGGAGACATGGGTAAGACACTTTTCCACTTTGTTCAGCAAAAATCCACTTAAGTAACATGATTTCAGGCTCCTTGCTACACTTAGATGCCCAAACTCTTTTTCTACTTGAATGATCTTGACAACATTACAGGATTTGGGAGAGGTAACATTTGAAAACTCCTGAGAAAAAAGCAGGACCAGAGTGTTTCAGCTCAGTCTTTGGAGGCCAGGAATTTGTATATTTATTGACACCTGTTGTCTACAGGACTGAGTCAACACAGACTCCATCTAGCGACTCAAGATGATTTTAATTTAACAGCTTCCCATTTTCACTCTTCCCTTAGGTTTCAGAATATATTTTGGTATTTTTCTGGAGGAAATGCTGTATTTCAGAATTCTGTGCTTAATCAAGAACATACAAAAATCTCTACTAGATCTTTAGTTTTCTAGGAAGGGCCAAAACCACTTCTGGCTTCTCTTGTAAAAAAGTTTTTGAAGTTAAGTCCTTATTTGTGTAATGCTATGAATAAAAACTCAGTGGCTGACTAACAGGCTACCTCACAGCATTGATCTAATAGGAGATAGAGTTGGGTAGTACTCTGGAGGTGTAAGGATTTACTCTAGGTTATGTTGGTAGAGGTTATAGTGGTGCTGGGGAAGAACCTCATTTTGGTCACTAGCTAGCTGTGTGGTCTTGGGCAAATCATATCTTATTTTTGTGATAAGATGGTTGGATTAAACAGTCTGTAAATCATTTTTTTGGCTCTAACAATCTGTGATCTATAACATTCAAAAAATGGTATGAGATCTCTTTTACTTTTTATAATTCTGAATCCAGTTCTAGAAATCACCGGTTCCTGAGTCCATTTGATTTGCTGTTTGAATTTGGAAAACTACTAAGCTATCTGTTGAACATTTCAAGACCTTTTAATTGTTTTCTGGAGCGGGACAATATGGGATATTATTAATTTGCTCTCATGAGGCTGCACTGTCAATATTCATGGTCAATACTCATAAAGTTCTGTGCTCTCTCCTCGTTTGTCAATAAAAGGTCAGTAAGGTGTGCCAATATTTGTTTTCAGTGGGATTACTTCCTCCTCAGAACATACACATCTCAGATGAATGGTATACGAGATTCAGAGTGTCCTGGGATCCTTCACCATCTCCCGTTCTTGGATATAAAATTGTGTATAAGCCAGTGGGTAAGGAAGCACCTTTATCATCTTAGAAATGCATTGGAGGGTTATTTGTGCATGAGGGTGTTCTTTGTTGCATCCCCCATGATTAGATTCTCCTGATAGCTCAGTTATCACATCAAGTCCTCTCTTACCAGAGGTAACGTTTCTGGAAATAGTATTTAAGCCAATGTTCTAAAGTATCATTGTTACTATGGGTTTAGATGCAACTCCCATTAATCTGCATGACGAAAATGTCTGATCTGGTTCATAAAATTGCACAAATTGAAGCTGTGTTCAGACAACCTATATGTTAAAATGATTGTGAAAGAATGAGTACTTAATCAGTATAAACTTGTGTATTTTTCCCATTAGGTCAAGGTATTATTCCATTTGGGGCATGTGCATTTTAGTTTATTCACGACAGGCTTTCTTTTGGCTTCCCACGGACACTTTCACCTAAATGGACATCCCCTCTATTAAATTATTCGCCATCTGTGTTTCCATCTTCTGTCTATATGTTTAGCAAAATGGAAGCAAAATACTTTTATAGTAAATTTGCTGGAGTATCTTCCATGCACCCAGGAAGGATGTGAACTAGAAAAAAATAAAGGAGAGAAGGCAAGTGTAAGGATATGTGAGCCTGTGTAAGAAATGGAGAGGGAACTTCAAGGTGCAGGACTTGCAGTAACTAACCACACTGCATGGAACGGGGTGGGAGATAGACGTTCTTAAATCATCTCTACAACAGAAAAATGTTCATTGAGCACCTAGTATGTACAAAGCACTATGCTGCAAACTGGAGCTTAAAGAAGAGGCTTGAGAGTCTAGAGTAGTTGACGGTGTGATGATTTATTCGTTAAAGGAACAGTAATTACACACCTGCTACATTCATTAGTACACATGCTAGCTACTGTGCTATGCTTTGAGAATAACAAGGAAAAGGATTCGGTCTCTGCTTCCAGTTTTGTATTCACCATGTAATGCGGCGGGTGTTACGGGGAGCACGTGCATAAGGGCTATGGAATTAATGGTGTTCATACTATCATTTGAGTATAAGTTATTTGATTTTAAGAAAAATATGAGACTAGGGATGACATATGTCTATGTATTTTTGTGATTGTTATTAAAGGTTCCAATGAGCCCATGGAGGTCTTTGTTGGAGAAGTGACATCGTACACGTTACACAATCTCAGCCCCAGCACCACCTATGACGTGAATGTTTACGCTCAGTATGATTCTGGTCTCAGTGTCCCTCTGACGGACCAAGGCACTACCTGTGAGTCACGTAGCTTCTTGTGGTTGTAAGAAAAAGTGTAGTGTAAATGACCAGGTCCTTCTGTTTTAATTTTCTTTCTTTCTTTTTCTTACGCATGTTTCTTCGGCATTGAGTAGGTAACTCTTTTGTGTCCGGCTAAACAAATACTTACGTCATATAATCAAGGATACAGAATGTATGAGATATGTTTGTTTCATAGAAAATACATTTTGAATTTTAAAAGATAAAAATTATAAAAATTATGATTTTATCCATGTGGGATGCTATGTGGTTTTTCCCGACATTTGATGTTAAACATATATTACCTAAATGTATTGATCTAATTGAAAGTTTTCCCATAAATGCCATGATGACTGATTCAGCTTGCAGATAGATTTTGTTGTCATCAAGTGCTTTAATGGCCATTTGAGGACTTAGCAGATAGCCTTTCAGAAAATTTTTTTTATTATTTTTCATGAGGTGTCGTTGACATTCATTGCGTTGAGAGGGGCTATAGGCAGACCTCATTTCATTGCTCTTGGCTTTATTGTGCTTGGCGGATGCTGTGTTTTTTTTATAAATTGAAGGTTTGTGGCAACCCGGCACGGAGCGAGTCTACTGGTGCCATTTTTCCATCAGTATTTTCTCACTTCATGTCTCTGTGCCACATTTGGTAGTTCTTGCAATATTTCAGACTTTTTCATTGTTATTATGTTTGTTATGGTGATCGGAGATCAGTAATCTTTGATGTTACTATTGCAAAAAGATTACAATTCGTTGGAGGCTCAAATGATGGTTAACAGTTTTTAGCAATAAAGTGTTTTTAATGAAGGTATGAACATTATTTTTTTAGACATAACACTATTGCACACTTAATAAAGTACGGTATAGTGTAAACATAACTTTTATGCACTGGGAAATCAAAATATTTGTGTCACTCGCTTTATTGTACCAATATTTGCTTTATTCTGGTGGTCTGAAACTGAACCTGCAGTATCTCAGAGGTACGTCTGAATGTGGATTTTCCTTCCCTTGAAAATCAGTCATAGAAAGGGAGGTCGGTTTTGACAATACCATGTTTTCGTGTTTGTTTCATGTCTGTTTCTTATGAAGAAACAACGTGAAACTTTAGACATTATTTTTTTCAGCCACAGTGGAAGTTTTAAAATTGTGCTGTGATTAAAAGTATGCTTTTTTTTGCCTTTATTTATGAAGTAAATCTATTTCTTTCTGTCCTTCTTTTGTAGTATATTTGAATGTGACAGATCTGAAAACTCACCAGGTCGGGTGGGATACATTCTGTGTTAGATGGTCAGCTCACCGGGCAGCCACTTCCTACAGGCTAAAACTAAGCCCTGCAGATGGTACGTGTGCAAAAAAAATCACCTGGAGCACATAGTAGCCACATTTAAAACTTCAGTAAAGGTGTCATTCTATTTATAAAATGATGTATCAAAATGTCTTTAAATATAATTACTGGCGACACTGGCATTTTTCCTCTGCTGTCCTAATCAGGAACAAGAGGACAGGAAATCACAGTGCGTGGATCAGAAACCAGTCACTGTTTCACCGGCCTGTCACCAGACACTGATTATGGCGTCACTGTCTTTGTGCAGACACCAAATCTTGAGGGACCAGGTGTCTCTGTCAGAGAACATACTAGTAAGTGTTTGAGTAATCTGGGGAGTCTCTGTAAGGCTTCAGAGTAGGATGCTCTGGGTGTGGGAGACATAAGTGACTCCTGTGTGACACTTCTCCTTACGAGCGGCAATAGTGACATGATGGCAGGTCCTTGAGGTGGCGTCTGCAGCTGGTTCAGCACCTTTACCTGCTGCAGATCCGTGCTGCCCTGTCAGAGTTGGCGTAATTGTAAGGAAAGACCTAAAGGAGGGAGAGCTGGCTCTAGCTGACAGTGAGAAGGTGCACATGGATCCATATTAGTGACCTCTGCTCATCTGACTGTATCTGAAGGTCTTACGTTCTCCCTTTGCATCTGGGCTTCGCTTCATGCTGCTGTAGTCAATGTTGAGTGACTACCAATGGTACCAATTTGGGATAAGATAGGATTCCCAGTATGTCAGTGCCCATGACACTTGATTTGTTATCGAGGACTGAAATGGCTCTAAAAATTTACTTTCTGAGATATGAAATGTGCACATGTTGCGTTTTTCTAATTATTATTTTTAATTCTAGCTGTAAAACCAACAGAAGCTCCTACAGAGCCGCCTACACCTCCTCCCCCTCCCACGATTCCACCAGCCCGGGAAGGTAAGTACAGCCATTAGGCAATGCATTCAGCTGATCGGGATTGATAGCCTTCTTACTTATGCAGTTGATATAGAACATTTCTGACCTATTATTCCCGCTAAAGAGTTTTTCAATTAAAGGCAAAGATTACCAGTCATTTGCTCTTCTGCTCCAGGCCCATTTTAGTGTGAATAAAACCAGTCATAGGGCTTCCCTGGTGGCGCAGTGGTTGAGAATCTGCCTGCCGATGCAGGGGACACGGGTTCGAGCCCTGGTCTGGGAAGATCCCACATGCTGTGGAGCAACTAGGCCCATGAGCCACAACTACTGAGCCTGTGCTCTAGAGCCTGTGAGCCACAACTACTGACCCTGCGCATCCAGAGCCTGTGCTCCGCAACAAGAGAGGCCGCGACAGTGAGAGGCCCACGCACCGCGATGAAGAGTGGCCCCCGCTCGCCACAACTAGAGAAAGTCCTCGCACAGAAACGAAGATCCAACACAGCCAAAAATAAATTAATAAACAAACCAATGAACCGACATTAAAAAAAAAAAAAACAAACCCAGTGATAAACCACTCTGCCTCTTCAGCTGGAACTCTGTTTCCTCGATTTTGCAGATGAAGGTCTAGGGATGCCTTAAATAATCCATTGTCACATGGAGGGCATTTCTTTCTTGTGGCTGCTGGCATCAACAGGCACTGGGGACCTTTTGGGCTAAATCTGCAGCGTAACCCCTGGGCCTTTGGCTTTGGAATTCCTGGCTTCTGACCTAAGAAAGGCCCTGGATTACACAAAGCTAAAATATTTCCATTCACCAAGGTTGGAGACATAATTGTGCCTTGTAGTAAACTGGTAAAAAGACATAGACTGAGCTATTAAGATTGGTCTCTCAGTAATTTGGGGCAATGCTCAGTGCTTCATCAAATTAAGTTTTAGCTAATTAACTACTGGTTTATTCTTTTCCCACATTCTGTTTCCAACATTTAATTGAAAGTATTTTTCTTTTCTCTTAGAAGGCTCTAGAATGCTATGGTTATTAAGCCTATTAAAGAAGTAAAATTAAAAATTAAAAGTGTATTATTATAGGATAAAATAGTAGTGTGTTTCTTTAGACTGTTGAAAGGAATTCAGTAAATATTTTTGGCTTAAAGACATGTTAAGCAAGACGAAAAGACAACCCTCAGAATGGGAGAAAATATTTGCAAACGAAGCAACTGACAAAGGATTAATCTCCAAAATATACAAGCAGCTCATGCAGCTCAATAACAAAAAGACAAACAACCCAATCCAAAAATGGGCAGAAGACCTAAATAGACATTTCTCCAAAGAAGACATGCAGATGGCCAAGAGCCACATGAAAAGATGCTCAACATCACTAATTATTAGAGAAATGCAAAACAAAACTACAATGAGGTATCACTTCACACTGGTCAGAATGGCCATCATCCAAAAATCTACAAACAGTAAATGCTGGAGAGGGTGTGGAGAAAAGGGATCCCTCTTGCACTGTCGGTGGGAATGTAAATTGATACAGCCACTATGGAGACCAGTATGGAAGTTCCTTAAAAAACTAAAAATAGAACTACCATATGACCCAGCAATGCCACTCCTGGGCATATACCCAGAGAAAACCATAATTCAAAAAGAGACATGTACCAAAATGTTCATTGCAGCTGTATTTACAATAGCCAGGAGATGGAAGAAACCTAAGTGTCCATCATCGGATGAATGGATAAAGAAGATGTGGTACGTATATAAAATGGAATGTTACTTAGCCATAAAAAGGAAATTGTGCCATTTGCAGAGGCGTGGATGGACCTAGAGACTGTCATACAGAGTGAAGTGAGTCAGAAAGAGAAAAACAAATATCATATATTAACGCATCTCTGTGGAATCTAGAAAAATAGTACAGATGAACCTATTTACAAAGCAGAAATTGAGACACAGACGTAGAGAACAAACGTGTGGACATCAAGGTGGGGAAAGGGGGTGGGATAAATTGGGAGATTGGGATTTAACATATATACACTACTATGTATACAATAGATAACTAATTGAGAACCGACTGTATAGCACAGGGGAAAAAAAAAAAGAAGGTACAATCTGTTTGTAGGGCATATATTAAGTTCACCTTAAAAATGCATTCCACTATACAGTAGGTGCAGACAAATACTGTTTGATTCCACTTAAATGAAGTACCTAGAACAGTCAAATTCGTAGAGTCAGAAAGTACATTGGTAGATGCCAGGGGCAGGAGGGCAATGGGGGGTGGCGAGGGGGAATGGGGAGTTAGTGTTCAGTGGGGACAGAGTTTCAGTTGAGGAAGGTAAAAAATTAGGGAGATGGATGATGGTGAGAGTTTCACAGCAATGTGAAGGTATTTAGTGCCACTGAACTGTATAGTTAAATGTGGGTAAAATAGTATGTTTTATATTATGTGGCTTTTACCACGATAAAAAAACACTTTAAAAAATGGATCATAAACCCACATATAATAATTAATCTATAAACCTTTGTGACCTGAAATTAGGCCAAGATTTCTTCAACATCACACCAAAAATGTGAGCAAAGAAATAATTGATAAATTGTACTTCATCAAAATTAAGAACTTCTCTTTGAACAACATTGTTAAGAGAATGAGAAGACAAGTCACAGATTAGGAGAAAATATTTACAAATCACATAATCTGCTAAAATACTTATATCCATATTACATAAATAATTCTCAAATCACAGTAATAAAAATACCAACAACCCAATTTTAATAAGTGAGGAAAAAATCTGAAAGGACATTTTACCGAAGAAGATATGTGAGTACTCAGTATCAGTCATTAGAGACATGCAAGCCAAAGCCACAGTGAGACACCACTACACCTATTAGAATGTCTAAAATTAAAATGACCACGTGTTGGCAAAGACGTAGAGTACCTAGAACCGTCATATGCCGCTGGTGGGAATGTAAAATGTAGAACTACACTGGAAGCAGCTTGGCTGTCTCTTAAAGTTGAACATAAACCTACGGTACCGCTCAGTCATTTCACTACAAGGTGCTAAACCAAGAGAAATGAAAGCATATGTTCCCACAAAGGCTTCTACAGGAATATTCATAGCAGTTTTATCTGTAAGAAAAAAAAAACCAGGTAATTGGAAAAAAACAGGAAATGACCCAAATGTTCATCAAAAAGTGAAATAATAAGCAATAATGGAATAAATGGAATTCTTCTCGGCAAGAGAAAGGAACAAGCTATTGTTAAACGCAACAGCATAGATGAATCTCCAAATGGGTGCAAGATGCTTGAGGAAAAAAAAAATACTGTCTGATTCCATTTATATAAAATTCTGGAAAACGCAAATTAATCTATCATGTCAAAAGGAGATCAGTGATTTTCTGGGGATGGGAAGGGGTGTGGAGAGGACTGACAGGGAGAGACTATTATAAAAGGACACCAGTGAACTTTTGGGGGGGATGGATATGTTTGTTACCTTTTTGGTGGTAATGACTTACTTCTCTGGTGTATTCGTATTCCACAACATATAAGATTGTGAATTTTGAAAAAAAAAAAAAAGACATATTAAGGTTTTTTTCTTAATAGGCTTTATTTTTTAGAGCAGTTTTAGGTTCACAGCAAATTTGAGCTGAAAGTACACAGAAGTCCCGACATGCCCTGCCCCCTCACATGTACAGCCTCCCTCCACTCTCGACATCCCCCCTGCCAACCCGGAGTGGGACGTTTGATACATCCTGTGAACCTATATTGGCACATCTTTATCACCCAAAGTCCATATTTACATTAGGGTTTATTCTTGGTGTTATACATTCTACACGGTAAGTTTTTATCACTAAAATGTTAAATTTTTATTTTCAGAATTTTTAGCTTTCAAGTCTGAAGATTCTAATTAAAGGTGTTTCTTTATTTTATTCCACCCCTTCCCTCCCTCCATATGATTCTAGTGGCCTAATTTAAAATGAAAAGACACCTTATCTACACCAAGTCTTTGATAATTATATACAAAAATCTCCAAACCCACTGAGGGCTCTTCTTAAGTTCTGAGCATGGTTGTTTTTTCACTTGATTTCCTCCTTAGTTATTGTTTGAAGCTCCTTGAAGAATCCCATGAGGAGGGAGCATATGTTTGCAGAATGACCAGATGGAGTAATTCCAGAGCAGAAATTGAGGGCCAGTTAGACTAGCGCTTTTCAGACTTCTCTGTGCGCGTGAATCATCTGGCACCTTGCTACTGTTGATTCGGTTGCAGGACGTTTGGGGTGGGCCCCAGGACTCTGCATTTCTATCAGGCTCCCAGGCGATGCCGTTGCTGCTGAACCACACTTGGAGGAGTAGCAGGGTGTTAGATTACGTTTCTCAGTTGTGTAACTTCACTTAAATGAAAGAATTCATGAGATTTGGGGCTTCCTCTGTGTTTTTCCCCCAGTGTGCAAAGGGGCCAAGGCAGATATTGTATTCTTGACTGATGCCTCCTGGAGTATCGGGGATGATAATTTTAACAAAGTTGTAAAATTCATCTTCAATACTGTGGGAGCCTTTGATGAAATCAGTCCTGCTGGAATTCAGGTGGGTGTCGTTTCAAAGGTTATTCATCTGTAATGTCTTGCTATTTCCTTTAAACTTTTAAGTAGAAAGACTTTTCAGTATAAACTCCATTTTGACTTTGTTATTTTCTCTTTTCTTTACACATAGACTTTTGGGAAGGACTTGGGTGCAAATGATAAATAAATAGAAAAATAAATATTCCTCTAGGTATTCTCTTGGCTAGATGATATTCCTGTTGCAGAATTTAGGGGAGTCTAGCTCTAACTTCCTGCTTAAATCTTTTGACAATGATACATTTTCCTGAAAGGTCATTTTATGTTCTGGAAGTTAAATGCATTGTGATTGTTGTACCCGTTAAGTCAGGAGATTCAGTGATGGATAGTGACTGGAGGGGCTGTGTGGAACCCTACTGCCCCCTCTATCATGACATTGCAGATATTACCTGAACCAGAAGAAGAAAGGCCATTGTTAACTCAAAGGGAAATTAATTTGTTTTCCTACAATGATAACTACCAATTATCTTGCTTTGGAATCACTCCAAATTTATTGCTTTTACTGGAGTGGGAACTTAGAAAAATTAATCCTTCCATGACACACCTCAAAGAATAATTCCTCGCTTAGCTCTGACCCACCAGTAAAGCTGAGAATCTCCTCCACTCCCAACATACCCCTGGACTCAGGGCCAGTGGCTCTGTTACTTACTACCTGGATTCTGCAACCTCGAAGACCCACTTCAATTCCACCCTTTCTGGAGAGGCTTCCTTGATAGTTTTAGGCATTTCAGACTCCTGAAGGGTTTTGTCTATGTTGCTGTTACGGCACGTATCTCTTTATATTGTCAATATTTGTGTGATTCTCTTCTGTCTAAATCATTGACTCCCTTAAGGCAAGAGACTGTATTGTGTTATTATTTTTCTGAATCCTCTTTCCCTTCCCATTTCTCTTGGTGAAGTTTCTTCTTTATTTAGGCAGGTACATCTTAGAGATGTTATGAAAATAAGAGATTTTTGACATAAATCACAAATAATTTCATAAACAAATCATGTCTTCTTTTATGCAACAATGCTTTGTGGAATATGTTAAATTTCAAATCCCCAAATAATTCTGTAGATGTTATTCCAACCCAAGAAGAGTAAAATGTTAGGCTAGTTACAGTCTTAATTTAAAGTGTGAGCAAGTAAGCCTTTTTTGAAATCCTTTTAGAAATTAAGATTTCTGATAAAAAATAAGAAAAAAAGCTACCATATTTTATTAACTTCTATGTGCCAGCTACTTTGTATACATGATTCTCATTCCTTAAACTGGTCATAGAAGTAAGTATAATTATCTCCATTTTACTGATAAAAAACAAAGGCCCAGAGATGTTGGGAACCAACCCAATGTCACAAAGCTATTAACTGGCAGTGCTAGGATTTGAGCCCATTGAATCCTGACTATAAAGCTTTTATTCTTTCCACTAAATCACACTGTCACTGAATTGGTGATGAGTGTTCCAATTCAGTGTGCCATTGAACACTGCTCATGTTCAATGATGAGTGCTCATGTGCCATTTTTATATTACAATGAAGAACAGATGTGGTCAGTGAGAAGGGTCAGTTGTCCGAGAAGCAATTGCTTAGCCAATATTTGAGCTCAAGATGGGATGTTCTCATTTCTGATCTTGGAATCTCATTACTCTCCAGCTTTACCCATCCCTTCTTACATCCTAGAGAATAAATACAGTGCATGTACATTATTCATATCAATTACTGACACTTTCATTGAAGATCAGAAATCAGAGAATTTAGTGAGACAACAGTAGTCAGTGTTATAATATTAGCTATAAAGAGCATACCATATTCTGTCAGGTCTAATAGACTTCTTTTTCCCATTATGCAGCTAGAAGAATCACTTGACAATTGAAACATTAAAAGAGGTGACTTACCCTCACCACCAAACCGCCTTTCCTTTCAGGTCTCATTTGTGCAGTACAGCGACGAGGTCAAGTCTGAGTTTAAGCTGAACACGTACAACGACAAGGCCCTGGCCCTGGGGGCCCTCCAGAATATCCGGTACAGAGGAGGAAACACAAGAACAGGTACAGTTCATCAGCGTGTACATAGACCTTTACTCTCCAAAGCCTTTGGAGTGATAGGCGGAGTGTTAAGTCTAACATTCAATTGCTTCTCAGCTGGGCGTGGCTAAGGGCACTTGGAGAGCTTCCACTGAGATGACACTAAAATGTTCCATGCCACATTCTATAGGCAAAGCTCTCACGTTTATCAAGGAGAAGGTCTTGACCTGGGAGAGTGGTATGAGGAAGAATGTCCCCAAGGTGCTGGTCGTGGTCACAGACGGTCGGTCACAGGACGAGGTCAAGAAGGCGGCTTTGGTCATCCAACAGTCAGGTAAGCACAAGCATACATTTAAAAAAAAATTTTATTAGAGTCTAGTTGATTTGCAATGTTGCGTTAGTTTCAGGTGTACAGCAAAGTGATTCAGTTATACATATACATATATCCACTCTTTTTCAGATTCTTTTCCCATATAGGCCATTACTGAGTATTGAGTAGAGTTCCCTGTGCTATACAGCAGGTTCTTATTAGTTATCTGTTTTATATATAGTAATGTGTATGTGTCAATCCCAATCTCCCAGTTTGTCCCCCACCTCCTTACCCCCTGGTAACCGTAAGTTTGTTTTCCACATCGCACAAGCATAAGTTTGATGCCTAGTGATGGCACTCATTATTTTCACAGTTTCAAACATCCAGGAATGATTGCAAAAGACCAAAATTACTGATTTTACTTTAGTTTCTGTTTTACTCTGTATTCCGTACCCTTCTAATGTTAGTTTACATTTCATCACGGAATGGTTTGATAATTGCTCAGAAATGACATGGTGTATTCTTTGTATAAGACGTGCCTCAGGGTCAGTCCCCCATAGTGGCTGGAGGCCTACACAACAGCAGTAATGGGATGATCCTCGAGCAGGCTTCCTGCCATAGCATAAATGAGTCTTGGTGCTGGTTCAGTCCTATGCAAGGAGAGACATAGGTTTAGCACGTCCTGGCAGATGCAGATCCCAAACAGATTGCTGGAAGGTTCACTGCAAAGGAGCAGAGAGACCTCAGGGAGATATTGCTGGTGTAGATCTTGTCAATCAAACATGCTGAAAGCCTCCTTGTTACACTGCCCTTTGGATTAGTTATTCAGGATGATTAGAGATGAAACTAAATCTTTATAGTTGCATGAACACCCCCGATCCTTCAGGCAGCGTCCAAGGTGGACATATTTTAGAGAGAATTCTATGCTATGCATGATTTCTTGTGGTGTAAATTGTAAAGTCCTTCGTTACATGGAATTTGTCATCTGCACATACATGGGTCTTTGGCTAAAAGTGAGTCATGACTAGTGCTAAGTCATACTGTGTCTTCTTACAACAGATTGTTCTATGCACTGATCTTTTTATAAGTTGTTGCTGTTACGTTATGCACTTTGAGCAGATTCCTGTATATTTTAGGCTCCTCTGTGATTTAACTTTGGGGTTATGAATGTTTGCTTCTCAAGTTACCTTATTTATATCTAATTATGTAACTAATTCTACTGTTGAATTAAGCTTTTGGAGTGAAAACTTTGTTTATTCGTATTAGCCTAAATAAGTGAAAGTTTATTGCCAGTGGGACTTGTAGATTCCATTTTGAAAGTGGTCAAAGTGCTGACTTTGAGCCTGAGTTTATTGAGTAAATCAGTTTCAGGAATTCAGAGTTTAAAATGAGCCCATTGTTGGTTTCTGAGGCACATGAGCTTGAAATGTTAATGTTGCCTAAGACAGCTGCAGAATTAATGGGTATATTAGGACTGTGGATGTATAGAAGGAAATGAGTACCACATTAAGTCATTCTGCTATTAAAATGTTCACCTTTTAATTGTTAAGACTTTATTTTAGGAAATCCAATTAATTGAATTTTATAAGCCAGAAAATAGGAAGACCTGGAAAAAGTACATGTTCATTAAAGAGAGTTTATGTCAATTAAAAGAACTTGTTGCATTAGCTGAGAAAATATGGCATCATTTCTGATAAGATTTTGTTTTGAATTGTTTAAACCATAAAGGATGGAAAAAAGGATGTGTAATTCTCTCTATAAACACTGCTCTGCAGGGTTCAGTGTCTTTGTAGTTGGCGTGGCTGATGTCGACTACAACGAACTTGCCAACATAGCCAGCAAACCTAGCGAGCGGCACGTGTTCATTGTGGATGACTTTGAATCTTTTGAGAAGATAGAGGACAACCTCATCACATTTGTCTGTGAAACTGCCACTTCAAGTAAGTCATGACCCACATGGATCCATAGTCTCAGTTGTTTTGAAAAAGTAACTACTGAGCAGACCAGGGGTCCCCAACCCCTGGGCCGCGGACTGGTACTGGTCCACAGCCTGTTAGGAACCGGACCGCACAGCAGGAGGTGAGCGGTGGGTGAGTGAGCGAAACTTCATCTGTATTTACAGCCGCTCCCCATTGCTTGCATCACCACCTGAACCGCCACCACCCGCCGTCCGTGGAAAAATTGTCTTTCACGAAACCGATCCCTGGTACCAAAAAGGTTGGGGACCGCTGGGGTAGACCATTCCCTATCCTATATGAGATCAAGTCCGTGCATAAATAGATCCTGGGAAACCACTTGAGAACCTGATGAATCACTGTTCCTATTGAGATCATGCTAACTGTGTGCTTGTCAGAGGTCCATTTTTAGGCTTGAAGATGTAATGTTCCTTGTATGGAAATAAAGTGTTTGAATATATCCTTTTCCCACCATCCCAATGCCTGTGACATTTGAGAAAATTAATCTTCAACTTAGAAATGCATTTATAGAAGCATTCCGTGGGATGAAGGATTTTCCCTGTTAGTAATCAATTGGTATTTGTCCCGTCAACATCCGTGTTTCAAGAGAGCCACGAGAAAACTGACTTGTGTGAGTGTGCACTGTAGAAATTCACTTGGTTCCCACTTGTTTACTTGGGTGTAGATTTTTCATATTATACCGAGACCTCAAGCTCAACTCTTAAAATACAGTGAAGGACAAAAGATTGATTATTGAAGTTGGTTTGTTTCTCTTCTCCATCCATGAACTCTGATTCTTGGGGTCTTAGATTATGGAGACAGTTGTGTGGCTGGTCTAGACCCCTGATCCCAGGCAGGGCTGTGCTTTTTAAGTGTTATGTTTTCCCCTATGAAACATTATATTGAGATCTCAGAACTCGGGTTAGAGGCGGCAGTAGTAAACAAATGTCAGTGGTTTACCGTAAAACTTACGCTGAAGCTCAGAATGGAATCACACTAGTGCAAGTGAGCAGGGATCACCAGCTGCCCCCTCGATTCCACGAGGTCCCGGATGCAGCCCTGTGCTGCCCCAGCTCCAGGGCCCAGGGTGAGACCCGCTGCACACCTGCCACTGTGAAGTTTGGTGGCTGGTGTGAGCCTCCATGGCTTGGCAGAGAAGACTGGGTGGCGACAAACTCCTCCTGCCCTTGCACAAATCTGAAGTTTCCTGGGAGAAAAGTTCCTTATTTTTTAGATTTCTATTTTTTTTTTCACAACTCACACACACACTGTATTTTATTTTTACAAGAGATAAATCAACTGACACCAAGCATTGTAAATGGATGACCACAACAGAAGCAACAATGATTGCAATTACCAAACACGAAACACACTCACACTATGTCATAATAGTGACATTCAGTCCAGGAGTCCTCCACTGTAACAGCTCCTTTACTTTGCAGTGAAAATTGATTTGTATATTTTTCGCCTCTGAGTCCTTGTGGATTTTTATTTTTATTCAAACAGAAAGTCACAAAAATTATAATCATCCTCATCAGTAAAAGTTCTTTAATCTATTGAAAAACATCTATAAATTTCCCCCCTCTAATTCAATCTTACCATTCTTTTTTTTTTTTTTAATTTATTTCTAGCTGCGATGGGTCTTTGTTACTGTGTGCAGGCTTTCTCTAGTTGCGGCGAGCCGGGGCCACTCCTCGTTGCGGTGCGCGGCTTCTCATTGCGGTGGCTTCTCTTGTTGCGGAGCACGGGCTCTAGGGCGCCTGGGCTTCGGTAGTCGTAGCACGCGAGCTCAGTAGCTGTGGCTTGCAGGCTGCAGAGCGCAGGCTCAGCAGTTGTGGCGCATGGGCCCAGTTGCTCCGCGGCATGTGGGATCCTCCCGGACCAGGGCTCGAACCTGTGTCCCCCGCATTGGCAGGCAGATTCTTAACCACTGCCCCACCAGGGAAGCCCCAATCTTACCATTCTTAAGAACATTGTAAAATTCCAGCTGGACTGGAGAATGTCCAGAAAACATGGTCACACTGGTCAGTAGTATAATTTCATGTACACGTGGAAAGTCTACACAAAATAACTCAGAAAAGGTTAGATTGATATGTTTTATAAATGAATGAACAGGTTTGTTACTTGATGTATGTACGCAGGTGCTTTCTGTGCGTGTATAATGTTTGTATACCCTGTTGGTGAATCGAACTTAAAGAACACTGTACTTTGCAGATTGTCCTCTCATTTATTTGGATGGCTACACCTCACCAGGTAAGTGTTCATACTCGGGCTAATTTATTTCAGGATTTCAAGCAATAAGATAATTAAAATGACCTCATTTCAATATATTTTTTTTTTCTGATGTAAAGGTTTTAAGATGCTTGAAGCATACAACCTGACAGAAAAGAATTTTGCTTTTGTGCAAGGAGTCTCTTTGGAGTCAGGGTCTTTTCCCAGCTACTCATCTTACAGGCTTCAGAAGAACGCCTTTGTGAATCAGCCTACAGCGTGAGTGTGACAACAGGAGTTCCCTTTCTTACCACGGGCCAGATGCTTTCTTGAGGCTTGGAATCTTTGCTGATGTCTTCGAACCCTGGTATTTTAGAATTGAGTCCTATGGATGACCTGGTTTAGTTTCCTTAAGTACAGTTGGGTTAACTGCGTTCCATTGGGTCACACGGGAGACTAGGACTCAAGCTTGCTACTCTGAGACCCAAGAATCTCATCCTGTGTCTGCCGTATGATGGATTACTGATCCTTTTGAATTTAAGTCTAGGATTATAGTTACGCTTCTAAGAGAGGTCGTTTAAACAGGGAGGCAACTTCTTCTTTTGAACGTTTCTCCCTTGGTGCAGAGGGGCTGCATGGAATCAACGCAGAATGAGAAGAGGAATTCTCCCCAGTGTTTCCGACTCCACAAAATGAAAGACTGCAGTGGCCTTGCTTGTCCATGATCTGTGATCTGACAAGCAGCAGTTAGTTTTTTAAAAATTATTTTATTTCATATATTTTTTGCGGTACGCGGGCCTCTCACTGTTGTGGCCTCTTCTGTTGCGGAGCACAGGCTCTGGACGCGCAGGCTCAGCGGCCATGGCTCACGGACCCAGCTGCTCCGCGGCATGTAGGATCTTCCCGGACCAGGGCACGAACCCATGTCCCCTGCATCGGCAGGCGGACTCTCAACCACTGCGCCACCAGGGAAGCCCTTGACAGATCTCTTTTTTAAAAGGCTGAGCAAAAGAAGCTAAGCACAAAATAGTATATTCCATGGTTCCTACTATATAGAATTCAAAATCAGGCAAACTAACCTATGGTGTTAGAAGTTAGGATAGTATAGTTACCCTTTGCAGGGAATGGAGGAAACTGGACAAGGGTACATAGGGAGCTACTAGGCTACTACAACAGGTTATGTCCTATTTCTTAATCTGAATGCTGGTTAGATGGTTTGTTTTTTTTTTTGCGGTACGCGGGCCTCTCACTGTTGTGGCCTCTTCCGTTGCGGAGCACAGGCTCCGGACGCGCAGGCTCAGCGGCCATGGCTCACGGGCCCAGCCGCTCCGCGACATGTGGGATCTTCCCGGACCGGGGCACGAACCCGCGTCCCCTGCATCGGCAGGCGGACTCTCACCCACTGCGCCACCAGGGAAGCCCAACAGTTAGTTTTTATTGGCTGGTGCTCTGGCAATCTGTTGGGTAGCTCTAGATGTTGGTTATTTTACTTGATGAAAGTTTGTACCTGGGTCCAATAACCAAAATATGGGCTTTTTATTTATTAGAATGAAAACACTTGAATGTCAAAAAATATGTGTTTGGCATCTTATGGAGGGAAAAGAACAAGAAGAAATAAAGTTTTCCGAAACTTAGGACAGGGTCAGACAATGATGCCTGAAATTTGAAATGCTCTGAGAAAGCTGATGGAAAATTCAGAGTGAAACCAAAGCTCATTTCTTTTCAGGAAGCACAGATTTCACTGTTGTGGTGTGGCCACACTGTGAGTTCCTAACTCTTTTATGGTTAACCACACGGGTTCGCAGTTTTAGGTTTACCAATGAACCTAAGTACCCAGCACGTAACTCTGTCACCTCAAGATGCGATTCCTACATTTTAACTTATGACAGACCACTGTCCTCTTAAGATTCAGAACTTGTGGCTGAAAGAGGCATAAATGCAATTAAACAATTTTTTTTTTCCTAATCACTCATTAACTAAAACAGGAGAAGAATGGGCTAGGTGAGAAATGAATTAATATGGAGAAATTAGTTTTAATGTGGAATGTTATGAAGATGGTCAGTTTATGGACGTACAAAAGGCATCGTGTCAGCTTGCCCAGAACATGTGCTTTAAGAAGTAGGGCATTACAGAGTATTGAGTAGAGTTCCCTGTGCTATACATATGGGAAAGGAATCTAAAAAAGAGTGGATATGTGTATGTATAACTGATTCACTTTGCTGTACAGCAGAAAGTAGCACAACATTGTAAATCAACTGTACTCCAATAAAAATTAAAAAAAAAAAAAAGTAGGCCAGCGTTATATTCCAGAAGCGCTAGCAGTGTGGTACTAGGACATGAAACCTCAAGAGACAGTCTATGCCCTCTGTCAAAATCCATGGAGGAGTTGCTTCTCTTCTGTCCAAGAGCTGATTTTTTTTTTAAACATCTTTATTGGAGTATAATTGCTTTACAATGGTGTGCTAGTTTCTGCTGTATAACAAAGTGAAGCAGCTATACATATACATATATCCCCATATCTCTTCCCTCTTGCATCTCCCTCCCACCCTCCCTATCCCACCCCTCTAGGTGGTCACAAAGCACCGAGCTGATCTCCCTGTGCTATGTGGCTGCTTCCCACTAGCTATCTATTTTACATTTGGTAGTGTATATATGTCCCTGCCACTCTCTCACTCCCAGCTTACCCTTCCCCCTCCCCGTGTCCTCTAGTCCATTCCAAGAGCTGATTATTAAGCCCCTTTTCCTACCTTCAGGAAGATAGTGCTATTAAATGGTCTCAGACAAAAAACCATTAATTCTGCTTCAGAGATTCCCCCAGAACAATGACTGACTCAACCCTAGAAGGACACATGGGGCCACATTTTACGTCTAACAGCCTTAGAGCCAAGAAACATTTCCTTTTAATTGAATCACAATGTACGTGGCCATAAAATCTATTATTGGTTTTGTTTCGGGGAACATGTGACCTTCTGGAGATTATCTGATTTACTTGATTTTAAGGGAGGACTAGGGAAGTGTAAAAACTATTAGATACAGGGAGGGCGCAATTAAACCCTTAAGCCATCTTGCTTATGATCTCATACTCCTGATGTTGGAAATTAAATATATTTAGAAAGATTTACTCTCTTTAAATTACATCCCTAGATACAAGTTTTATCACCCTAAAATCATTATATAGTTTTATAATTATCTATGTGCTTAGAAAAAATGATTTATTACCAGTAGGATGAAAGACCACTTGGCAATTTCCCAGACTTTTGTGACTTTATCCGATTATAAATCATCTATTACTACTTACATAATGGGTCTTTAGTGTTTGCTATTTTGAGGTCATTCTTAAATTTTTCCCCTTCTAATATGTAGCCAGATTATTACAAATGGCTTCTAATACTACTCATGATGAGATTCTAGCCCAAAGATTTAAAATATCCTCTATTTCTGGTGAGAAATCCTTATTAATTAATTAATTTTGTTTCATCCAACAGAGATCTACATCCCAATGGCCTCCCCACTTCATATACGATTATATTACTATTCAGACTTCTCCCAGAAACTCCCAATGACCCTTTCGCAATTTGGCAGATCACAGACAGAGACTACAAACCACAAGTTGGGGTGATTGCAGATCGTAAGGATTATAATTTATCTTATTTTAAGGCCCATGCATGCATATTTTTGATTATGTTTTTCCTTTTCTCTTTCTTTAAGAACCTTCTGAATATATATATATATATATATATTTACTTGATTATGCTTTTATGTTTGAAGTTTTAAAAATATATCAGTAAATATTTGAATTACATTTTATCTTAACTGAAATTATTAATTTTTTTAGAGAATTCTCCAACAAGAATTATTTGTTAATACTTTCAATATAGAGTGTCCATGCATTTGATTTAATAACAATTATGTGTTGATTACAGCTTCTAGCAAGACATTATCATTCTTTAACAAGGATACAAGGGGTGAGGTACAAACTATTACATTTGACACAGAGGAAGTGAAGACATTATTCTATGGAAGTTTTCATAAGGTAAAAACGTAAGATTATAGAAAAATAAATATTTATAGAAAAAAGTTATTTGTAGAAAAACGTATATGACTTAAAATTTAAACTAATTTAATTTATTATTTATTAAAATGTCATGTTAAACTGGTGGAAACATAGCCATGTCTTTTAAAAACAATACCTTATTTCAAGGAATTTGATTAATTCAGAGAAGGAAATTTAAAACGATAATTCTACTAGCCATGAGATAACTACTATTAATATTTCAATGTATTTTCAATGCTAATGTCTTTTCAGAATATGAGTCCTGTAGTATATACAATATTGTATGCCCATTTTTCTACCTACCATTTTACTTTGAACCTTTATGTCGTTTTGTTTCAAAAGCTTAATTTTTGTGGATTGTATTTAATTGATCAAATTATTTATTCTTTTATAGAGAATAGTAAGCTGCTTCTGCTTGCTTGTTTATTGAAAAGTTACAAACATGCCAGTCCAAAACTTATCATTAACTATCAAAATAATTAAGACAACTGTTTACTAAATTAACTTCTGCATGAACACATTTACAACTTCTCTAAAAAAATCTTATTAAAAGTTCTAAGATAAATTCTTAGGGGATTATCTATTCTTGATGATCTTAATTTTTTAAATCGCAACATTGAGGATAAATAGAAACTTGCTGTCAGGAAAATCAACTTACAGATAAGAGTGCTGAAGTTGGCAGCGTTAGAAATGAAAAGCACCGTCTAGGTCAGGCGTGGATTTTTTTTTTTTTTTTTTTTTTGCGGAACGCGGGTCTCTCACTGTTGTGGCCTCTCCCGTTGCGGAGCACAGGCTCCGGACGCGCAGGCTCAGCGGCCATGGCTCACGGGCCCAGCCGCTCCGCGGCACGTGGGATCTTCCCGGACCGGGGCACGAACCCGTGTCCCCTGCATCGGCAGGTGGACTCTCAACAACTGCGCCACCAGGGAAGCCCAGGAGTGGACTTTTTAATGGAATTTCTTCATCCACTGGATCAAGTTAACAGGAGGAAGACTACTTGTCGTGCAAGTGGTCTAAAATTTCCCCAGTGTAGCGCTCAGAAAGTTAGTCCCCATACACAGAAGACAAATATTTCTAGTTCAATGTGATTCTCAAGTGAAAATTGAAGAACGACCCTGTACTTGGGTAGATTTAGCTGAATTTCTTGCTGATTCTCTTCCTGAGAATCTTGGCTTCTTTCCAGACTGTTCTTATTCATGAATCAGATTCTTGGTGAGGATGACAAGGGACTCTCTTCATGGGGCTTGGAGAGGCCTCAGCATGCGCATTAGTGAGAAGCAAAAAGCAATGATGGAAAAACAGAGATCTCTGAGAATAAAGCCATATTTGCTTAACAGTTTACAGACTTTCCTGGTAAGGTCCAGCAAAATAAATGCCTCATTGGGAAAGCAGATTCTAGACAAATATTACTGGCTTCAACTTCTCCTTGTCCGATAATAGATGTTGAATCTGGCAAAGTTCTTAGGAACTTTTTTTTGGCTCATTGATACACCTATTAAACTTACACTTGAATAACTCACCCAAAAAGACTATTTTATTTTTCTTCCATACCCACTGAAGATATTAGAAATTCAGCCCTCTCTTAACCAACGGATAACCATTTAGGAGCTATTATTAATAATATAACTATTATTAATTTCCAACTTTCATTGAATGCTTCATTTTACTGAGCAAAATAAGGCAGTATTTTGAAGAGGTCAAGAGTGACAGTCATTAATTATTGCAAATCAAGATAATTATTTTTTGACATTCCCTTCTTAATTTGGCTTTATAGAGAGAGGTATTTGTATTCTTAGGTTTTACATAATGCCTCTTTCCTGTTCTCACAAGCGTTCTTTTCTCCTCAAATTCTCTACCTTCTTTTTTTCATAATGTCTTTCTTTGTTTTTAGTTCCTCCTCTACTTTTTCATTATACTGTTTTCCCTCCTTCATTCCCCCACACCGTTCTTCTGACCTACTCTAATTTATCCTATCTATTCAAGTACCAAGTGCGATCACTATTGGCTACTTACATTCCACTGATCCAAGGATTCGAACACTCTTCTCTCATTTTCCATGTAATTCGGGAACTGAAGTTCTTCAGTCCTTGAGATAAGAACAAGTAGTTCTCTGATAGCAGCAAATTAGTGAGAATAACATACAGGGGGCTCTTGGGAGAGATGGGGATAGCTTAAGTAAGGAATGGCAGACAACTACTGCTTCTGGAGAATTCTCTTGAAGCGTTTTCTATGTCTCCATCCTGTTGTAACAGATGACATAGATTCAAGAGAGAGATTTCTAATGAGACAAAGAAGTGGAATAGATGACAAATAAGGTTTTAGGGAATGGGAGACCTTGGGAAGGGTGATGAGTTTACAGGGGTGTTCCTATTTCTTTCTACTGGTCTGTGTCCAACAATGCTTCCCAGTTGGGAAAGAGTCCCTAAATACTTGGGACAATTGTAACAGATGACATAGATTCAAGAGAGAAATTTGTAATGCGACAAAGAGACGGAATAGATGAAAAATAAGGCTTTAGGGAATGGCAGACCTTGGGAAGGGTGATGAGTTGACAAGAGTGTTCCTATTTCTTTCTACTGGTCTGTGACCAACAATCCTTCCCAGTTGGGAAAGAGTCCCTAAATACTTGGGACAATGGTGTCCAGATAAAGGCCGCTCTGAAATGTACACTGAAGAGATTGTAGCAAAATATATTTTTAGCATGTGTTTCTTTCTGGTTAGCATTGAATGACAAGTGTATTTGGAATAACTTTGTTTCAAAAATTGAAAGTTTTGATTTTGAAATAATTTTTCTGGATACTATGATTTTTCAAATAGTTTGTGAATGTTTGCTTCTGAGATTGTTCATATAAGAGCCAACAAATAAGCTTTAGTTCTTATTATATAATAAATATCTTGGGAATGTTTGTATGGTGTTCTTCTTGAATTCAGTATTAGATGATTGCCCTGGGGGTATTTAAAATTATTTTTAGTAAGCCATGTATCACTTTTATATAAAAGCAATATATAATTCATACTTACCACTTATAGATGCACTAAATTAGTGTTTTGGTGGTGATTCTATGTGGAAAAAAATATTTACTGCTTAAAAAAATCTCTAGAGATTGTCTTATGCTTATTTACTCAAAGCATTTAAGGGAATTTCTGTTCCTTAACTTGGAGCCAAACTTTTCAAAGTAATCATCACGGGCTTACTTGAGTATTTGGGCTGTGATAAGTGGAAACTCTGAGTATAACTATAAAGTCAAAGATTACCCGCAGCCATTCTTTACATGACTGAAATACAGATGTTTTCTTAATTAGCTGTACTAATAGATTTTTTGAGATTCTGAGTGTCTTCAATATCAGATAAAAAAATAAATCAACAAGATTATTTTCTTATAAGGAAATTGAATCTTGAATCTGTTGATTTCCAGAGCTGAATCTCTATAAAAGACACGTGCTAGCTCTTTCCTATGTTAGGTATCTGCATGGCGTGTAAGATCTTTTTGGCAGGGATTAGGGACTAACAAATTAAAAATGGAATTTAGCAAAATCAGTGGAAGACATTCGAGGGTCCTTTGTCCTGAGTATAATAATATATTAATGATTTATTAACTTGTATTTGAATAGCTCATTTTTAAAAATTTATTCTTAAATACTTACTATAAAATATTGGCTCTGTTCCCTGTGTTGTACAATATATCCTTGTAGCTTATTTTATACATAATAGTTTATACCCCTTAGTCCCCTACCCCTATTTTGCTGTATCCCTATCCTGCCCCTCCGCTTGCCTCTCCCCACTGGTAACCACTAGTTTGTTCTCTACATCTGTTGAGTCTGCTTCTTTTCTGAATAGCTCTTTATAGTTTACAGAAGCATCTCATCTACTACAATATCTCTGGCCATCTCAGGAAGAGTACAGAGTGGGGAAAATAAGAAATTATGCAAGTGTATAATAGCCGAAGGAAACTGAGACCCAGAAAGCTTAAGTGGTTCATTTAATTTGATGCAGTTAATAAATGACATTGACACGGCAACCTGGTGCTTGGATTTTTAGTCCAAGCCTCTTGACTTGGGACGAGAATAGCTTGAAGAACACATTTTTTAAAAACTGTGATCTGAAATATGTAGGAGCCAGGTTGTTCTGGGTAGAAATTTTGTAATGGAAACAAATGATCTTTTTAGGTTCATATCGTAGTGACCTCCAAAAGTGTTAAGATTTACATTGACTGCTATGA